>NC_141876.1:19531439-19834469 GCF_056163025.1 Triticum urartu | reverse complement strand
AGCACCAAAGAGGAAATTGGTATGCTGCGCCCGCTGTCGCCCGCTGAGGGAGTCCTGGACTAAGGGGTCCTCGGGCGTCCGGCCTGTTAGCCATGGGACGGACTGATGGGCTATGAAGATACTGAAGGAAATATGCCCTAGAGGCAATAATAAAGTTATTATTTATTTCCTTATATCATGATAAATGTTTATTATTCATGCTAGAATTGTATTAACCGGAAACATAATACATGTGTGAATACATAGACAAACAGAGTGTCACTAGTATGCCTCTACTTGACTAGCTCGTTGATCGAAGATGGTTATGTTTCCTAGCCATAGACATGAGTTGTCATTTGATTAACGGGATCACATCATTAGGAGAATGATGTGATTGACTTGACCCATTCCATAAGCTTAGCACTTGATCGTTTAGTTTGTTGTTATTGCTTTCTTCATAACTTATACATGTTCCTATGACTATGAGATTATGCAACTCCCGTTTACCGGAGGAACACTTTGTGTGCTACCAAATGTCACAACGTAACCGGGTGATTATAAAGGTGCTCTACAGGTGTCTCCAAAGGTACTTGTTGGGTTGGCGTATTTCGAGATTAGGATTTGTCACTCTGATTGTCGGAGAGGTATCTCTGGGCCCTCTCGGTAATGCACATCACTTAAAGCCTTGCAGGCATTGCAACTAATGAGTTAGTTGCGGGATGATGTATTACGGAACGAGTAAAGAGACTTGCCGGTAACGAGATTGAACTAGGTATTGAGATGCCGACGATCGAATCTCAGGCAAGTAACATACCATTGACAAAGGGAACAACGTATGCTGTTATGAGGTCTGACCGATAAAGATCTTCATAGAAAATGTAGGAGCCAATATGAGCATCCAGGTTCCGCTATTGGTTATTGACCAGAGACATGTCTCGGTCATGTATACATTGTACTCGAACCTGTAGGGTCCGCACGCTTAACGTTATGATGACAGTTTCATTATGAGTTTATATAATTTGATGTACCGAAGGTTGTTCGTAGTGGTCGAGACATGACGAGGAGTCTCGAAATGGTCGAGACATCAAGATTGATATATTGGAAGCCTATGTTTGTGTTGGGGAACGTAGCAGAAATTCAAAATTATCCTACATGTCACCAAGATCTATCTATGGAGTCATCTAGCAACGAGGGAGGAGTGGATCTACATACCCTTGTAGATCGCGGGCGGAAGCGTTCAAGAGAACGGGGTTGATGGAGTCATACTCGTCGTGATTCAAATCACCGATGATCCTAGCGCCGAACGGACGGCACCTCCGCGTTCAACACACGTACGGAGCAGCGACGTCTCCTCCTTCTTGATCCAGCAAGGGGGTGGGGAGAGGTTAATGGAGATCCAGTAGCACGACGGCGTGGTGGTGGAAGTAGCGGGATTCCAACAGGGCTTCGCCAAGCGCTGCGGGAGGAGGGAGATGTGTCACGGGAGGGAGAGGGAGGCGCCAGGACTTAGGTGCGGCTGCCCTCCCTTCCCCTCACTATATATAGGGCCAAGGGAGAGGGGGGGGGCAGCCTTGGCCCTTCCTCCAAGGAAGGGTGCGGCTAGGGAGGAGTCCCTCCTCCCCAAGGCACCTCGAAGGTTCCTTCCCCTTTTAGGACTCTTCCTTTCCTTATCTCTTGGCGCATGGGCCTCTTGGGGCTGGTGCCCTTGGCCCATATAGGACAAGGTGCACACCCCTACAGCCCATGTGGCCCCCCGGGGCAGGTGGCCCCACCCGGTGGACCCCCGGGACCCTTCCGGTGGTCCCGGTACAATACCGGTGACCCTGAAACTTGTCCCGATGGCCGAAATAGCACTTCCTATATATAATTCCTTACCTCCAGACCATTCCGGAACTCCTTGTGACGTCTGGGATCTCATCTGGGACTCCGAACAACATTCGGGTTACCGCATACTAATATCTCTATAACCCTAGCGTCACCGAACGTTAAGTGTGTAGACCCTACGGGTTCGGGAAGCATGCAGACATGACCGAGACGTTCTCTGGTCAATAACCAATAGTGGGATCTGGATACCCATGTTGGTTCCCACATGTTCCACGATGATCTCATCAGATGAACCACGATGTCGAGGATTCGATCAATCCCGTATACAATTCCCTTTGTCTAGCGGTACGATACTTGCCCGAGATTCGATCGTCGGTATCCCGATACCTTGTTCAATCTCGTTACCGGCAAGTCTCTTTACTCGTTCCGTAACATATCATCCCATGATCAACTCCTTGATCACATTATGCACATTATGATGATGTCCTACCAAGTGGGCCCAGAGATACCTCTCCGTCACACGGAGTGACAAATCCCAGTCTCGATTCGTGCCAACCCAACAGACATTTTCGGAGATACCTGTAGTGTACCTTTATAGCCACCCAGTTACGTTGTGACATTTGGCATACCCAAAGTATTCCTACGGTATCTGGGAGTTGCACAATCTCATGGTCTAAGGAAATGATACTTGACATTAGAAAAACTTTAGCATATGAACTACACGATCTAGTGCTATGCTTAGGATTGGGTCTTGTCCATCACATCATTCTCCTAATGATGTGATCCCGTTATCAACGACATCCAATGTCCATGGTTAGGAAACCGTAACCATCTATTGATCAACGAGCCAGTTAACTAGAGGCTTACTAGGGACATGGTGTTGTGTATGTATCCACACATGTATCTGAGTTTCCTATCAATACAATTATAGCATGGATAATAAACGATTATCATGAACAAGGAAATATAATAATAATCAATTTATTATTGCCTCTAGGGCATATTTCCAACAGTCTCCCACTTGCACTAGAGTCAATAATCTAGTTCACATCGCCATGTGATTAACACTCACATGTCACATCACCATGTAACCAACATCCAAAGAGTTTACTAGAGTCAATAATCTAGTTCACATCACTATGTGATTAGCACTCAATGAGTTCTGGGTTTGATCATGTTGCTTGTGAGAGAGGTTTTAGTCAACGGGTCTGAACCTTTCAGATCCGTGTGTGCTTTACAAATATCTATGTCATCTCCTAGATGTAGCTACCATGTTCTATTTGGAGCTATTCCAAATAACTGTTCTACTTGGAGCTATTCTAAATTGTTGCTCCATTATACGTATCCGGTATCTCTACTCAGAGCTATCCGGATAGGTGTTAAGCTTGCATCGACGTAACCCTTTACGACGAACTCTTTTACCACCTCCATAATCGAGAAAATTCCTTAGTCCACTAGTTACTAAGGATAAATTTGACCGCTGTACTGTGATCCATTCTTGGATCACTCTTGTACCCCTTGACTGACTCATGGCAAGGCACACTTCAGGTGCGGTACACAGCATAGCATACTGTAGAGCCTATGTTTTAAGCATAGGGGACGACCTTCGTCCTTTATCTCTATTCTGCCGTGGTCGAGCTTTAAGTCTTAACTTCATACCTTACAACTCAGGCAAGAACTCCTTCTTTGACTGATCCAACTTGAACACCTTCAAGATCATGTCAAGGTATGTGCTCATTTGAAAGTACCATTAAGCGTTTTGATCTATCCTTATAGATCTTGATGCTCAATGTTCAAGTAGCTTAATCCAGGCTTTCCATTAAAAAACACTTTCCAAATAACCCTATATGCTTTCCAGAAATTCTACGTCATTTCCGATCAACAATATGTCAACAACATATACTCATCAGAAATTCTATAGTGCTCCCACTCACTTCTTTGGAAATACAAGTTTCTCATAAACTTTGTATACACCCAAAATCTTTGATCATCTCATCAAAGCATACATTCCAACTCCGAGATGCTTACTCCAGTCCTTAGAAGGATTGCTGGAGCTTTGCATACTTATTAGCATCTTTCAGGATTGACAAAACCTTCCGGTTGTATCACATACAACCTTTCCTCAAGAAAAACGTCGAGGAAACAATGCTTTGACATCCTATCTGCAAGATTTCATAAATAATGCAGTAGTTGCTAATATAATTCCAACAGACTCTTAGCATCGCTACGAGTGAGAAAGTCTCATTGTAGTCAACTCCTTGAACTTGTCGGAAAACATCTTAACGACAAGTCGAACTTTCTTAATGGTGACATTTACCATCATTGTCCGTCTTCCTTTTAAAATCCATATGTACTCAACAGCCTTACGACCACTGAGCCGTTCTGCCAAAGTCTACACTTTGTTTTCATACATGGATCCTCTCTCAGATTTTATGGCCTTGAGCCATTTATCGGAATCCGGGCCCACCATCGCTTCTCCATAGCTCGTAGGTCCATTGTTGTCTAGCAACATGACTTCCAAGACAGGATTACGTACCACTCTGAAGTAGTACGCATCCTTGTCATCCTACGAGGTTTGGGAGTGACTTGATCCGAAGTCTCATGATCAATATCATAAGCTTCCACTTCAATTGGTGTAGGTGCCATAGGAACAACTCTTTGTGCCCTGCCACACACTAGTTGAAGAGACGGTTCAATAACCTCATCAAGTCTCCACCATCCTCCCACTCAATTCTTTCGAGAGAAACTTTTCCTCGAGAAAAGACCCGATTCTAGAAACAATCCCTTATTGCTTTCGAATCTGAGACAGGAGGTATACCCAACTGTTTTGGGTGTCCTATGAAGATGCATTTATCCGCTTTGGGTTCGAGCTTATCAGCCTGAAACTTTTTTCACATAAGCGTCGCAACCTCAAACTTTTAAGAAATGACAGCTTAGGTTTCTCTAAACCATAGTTCATACGGTGTCATCTCATCGGAATTACGTGGTGCCCTCTTTAATGTGAATGTGGTTGTCTCTAATGCCTAACCCATAAACTATTGTGGTAATTCGATAAGAGACATCATGGTATGCATCATATCCAATAGGGTGCAGTTATGATGTTCGGACACACCATCGCACTATGGTGTTCCAGGCTGTATTAGTTGTGAAACAATTTCCACAATGTCTTAATTCTATGCCAAACTCATAATTTAGATATTCATCTCTACGATCATATCATAGACATTTTATCCTCTTGTCACGACGATCTTTCAACTTCACCCTGAAATTACTTGAACCTTTCAATAATTCAGTCTCGTGATTCATCAAGTGAATATACTCAACATCTACTCAAATCATCTGTGAAGTAAGAACATAACGATATCCACTACATGCCTCAGCACTCATTGGACTGCACACATCAAAATGTATTACTTCCAACAAGTTGCTTTTTAGTTCCATTTTACTGAAACCGAGGCTTTCAGTCATCTTGCCCATGTGGCATGATTTGCATGTCTCAAGTGATTCAAAAATCAAGTGAGTCCAAACGGTCCATTTGCATGGAATTACTTCATGCATATACACCAATAGACATGGTTCGCATGTCTCAAACTTTTCAAAAACGAGTGAGCCCAAAGATCCATCAACACGGAGCTTCTTCATGCATTTTATACCGATATGACATACGTGGTAGTGCCACAAGTAGGTGGTACTATCATTACTATCTTATATCTTTTGGCATGAACATGTGTATCACTACGATCGATATTCAATAAACCATTCATTTTAGGTGTAAGACCATTGAAGGTATTTTTCAAATAAATAGAGTAACCATTATTCTCCTTAAAGGAATAACCGTATTGCGATAGACATAATCCAATCATGTCTATGCTCAACGCAAACACCAATCTCGATGGTAGAGGGAGCGTGCGATGTTTGATCACATCAAGCTTGGAAATACTTCCAATACATATCGTCATCTCACCTTTTAGCTAGTCTCCGTTTATTCCGTAGCTTTTATTTCGAGTTACTAACACTTAGCAACCGAACCGGTATCTAATACCCTGGTGCTACTAGGAGTACTAGTAAAGTACACATTAACACAATGTATATCCAATATACTTCTATCAACCTTGCCAGCCTTCTCATCTACCAAGTATCTAGGGTAATTTTGCTCTAGTGGCTATTCCCCTTATTACAGAAGCACTTAGTCTCGGGTTTGGGTTCAACCTTGGGTTTCTTCACTAGAGCAGCAGCTGAATTGCCGTTTCATGAAGTATCCCTTCGTGCCCTTGCCCTTCTTGAAACTAGTGGTTTCACCAACCATCAACAATTGATGCTCCTTATTGATTTCTACTTTTGTGGTGTCAAACATCGCGAATATCTCAAGGATCATCATACATGTCCCTGATATATTATAGTTCATCACGAAGCTCTAGCAGCTTGGTGGTAATGACTTCGGAGAAACATCACTTTCTCATCTGGAAGATCAACTCCCACTTGATTCAAATGATTGTTGTACTCAGACAATCTGGGCACAAGCTCAACAATTGAGCTTTTCTCCCTTAGTTTGTAGGCTAAGAAAATCGTCGGAGGTCTTATACCTCTTGACGTGGGCACGAGCCTGAAATCCCAATTTCAGCCCTCGAAACATCTCATATGTTTCACGACGTTTCAAAAAATGTCTTTGGTGCCTCAACTCTAAATCGTTCAACTGAACTATCACGCAGTTATCAAAATGTGTATGTCAGATGTTCGCAACATCCACAGACGATGTTCGAGGTTCAGCACACTGAGCGGTGCATTAAGGACATAAGCCTTCTATGAAGCAATGAGGACAATCCTCAGTTTACGGACCTAATCCGCATAATTGCTACTATCAACTTCCAACTAAATTTTCTCTAGGAACATAACTAAACAGTAGAACTGAAGCGCGAGCTACGACATAATTTGCGAAGACCTTTTGACTATGTTCAGGATAATTAAGTTCATCTTATGAACTCCCACTCAGATAGACATCCCTCTAGTCATCTAAGTGATTACATGATCCGAGTCAACTA
Organism: Triticum urartu; assembly: GCF_056163025.1. Taxonomy (NCBI): domain Eukaryota; kingdom Viridiplantae; phylum Streptophyta; class Magnoliopsida; order Poales; family Poaceae; genus Triticum; species Triticum urartu. The sequence continues at coordinate 19,827,627 of NC_141876.1, read as the reverse complement.
GGCCGTGTCCGATCATCACGTGAGACAGACTAGTCATCATAGGTGAACATCTTCATGTTGACCGTATCTACCATACGACTCATGCTCGACCTTTCGGTCTCTTGTGTTCCGAGGCCATGTCTGTACATGCTAGGCTCGTCAAGTCAACCTAAGTGTTTCGCGTGTGTAAATCTGGCTTACACCCGTTGTATGTGAACGTCTAAATCAAACACCCGATCATCACGTGGTGCTTTGAAACAACGAACTGTCGCAACGGTGCACAGTTAGGGGAAACACTTTCTTGAAATTTTAATGAGGGATCATATTATTTACTACCGTCGTTCTAAGCAAATAAGATGTATAAACATGATAAACATCACATGCAATCAAATAGTGACATGATATGGCCAATATCATATTGCTCCTTTTGATCTCCATCTTCGGGGCTCCATGATCATCATCGTCACCGGCATGACACCATGATCTCCATCATCATGATCTCCATCATCGTGTCTTCATGAAGTTGTCTCGCCAACTATTACTTCTACTACTACAGCTAACGGTTAGCAATAAAGTAAAGTAGTTACATGACGTTTATGTTGACACACATGTCATAAATAAATTAAGACAACTCCTATGCCTCCTGCCGGTTGTCATACTCATCGACATGCAAGTCGTGATTCCTATTACAAGAACATGATCAATCTCATACATCACATATCATTCATCACATTCTTCTTGGCCATATCACATCACATAGCATACCCTGCAAAAACAAGTTAGACGTCCTCTAATTGTTGTTTGCATGTTTTACGTGGCTGCTATGGGTTTCTAGCAAGAACGTTTCTTACCTACGCAAAGACCACAACGTGATATGCCAATTGCTATTTACCCTTCATAAGGACCCTTTTCATCGAATCCGATCCGACTAAAGTGGGAGAGACAGACACCCGCCATCCACCTTATGCAACTAGTGCATGTTAGTCGGTGGAACCGGTCTCACGTAAGCGTACGTGTAAGGTTGGTCCGGGCCGCTTCATCCCACAATGCCGCCGAATCAAGATTGGACTAGTAACGGTAAGCATATTGGACAAAATCAACGCCCACAACTACTTTGTGTTCTACTCGTGCATGGTAACTACGCATAGACCTAGCTCTGATACCACTGTTGGGGAACGTAGCAGAAATTCAAAATTTTCCTACATGTCACCAAGATCTATCTATGGAGTCATCTAGCAACAAGGGAGGAGTGGATCTACATACCCTTGTAGATCACGCGCGGAAGCGTTCAAGAGAACGGGGTTGATGGAGTCGTACTCGTCGTGATTCAAATCACCGATGATCCTAGCGCCGAACGGACGGCACCTCCGCGTTCAACACACGTACGGAGCAGCGACGTCTCCTCCTTCTTGATCCAGCAGGGGGGAGAGGTTAATGGAGATCCAGTAGCACGACGGCGTGGTGGTGGAAGTAGCGGGATTCCAACAGGGCTTCGCCAAGCGCTGCGGGAGGAGGGAGATGTGTCACGGGAGGGAGAGGGAGGCGTCAGGCCTTAGGTGCGGCTGCCCTCCCTTCCCCTCACTATATATAGGGCCAAGGGAGAGGGGGGGGGGCGCAGCCTTGGCCCTTCCTCCAAGGAAGGGTGCGGCTAGGGAGGAGTCCCTCCTCCCCAAGGCACCTCGGAGGTGCCTTCCCCTTTTAGGACTCTTCCTTTCCTTATCTCTTGGCGCATGGGCCTCTTGGGGCTGGTGACCTTGGCCCATATAGGCCAAGGCGCACACCCCTACAGCCCATGTGCCCCCCCGGGGCAGGTGGCCCCACCCGGTGGACCCCCGGGACCCTTCTGGTGGTCCCGGTACAATACCGGTGACCCCGAAACTTGTCCCGATGGCCGAAATAGCACTTCCTAGATATAATTCTTTACCTCCAGACCATTCCGGAACTCCTCGTGAAGTCCGGGATGTCATCCGGGACTCCGAACAACATTCGGGTTACCGCATACTAATATCTCTATAACCCTAGCGTCACCGAACCTTAAGTGTGTAGACCCTACGGGTTCGGGAAGCATGCAGACATGACCGAGACGTTCTCCGGTCAATAACCAACAGCGGGATCTGGATACCCATGTTGGTTCCCACATGTTCCACGATGATCTCATCGGATGAACCACGATGTCGAGGATTCGATCAATCCCGTATACAATTCCCTTTGTCTGGCGGTACGATACTTGCCCGAGATTCGATCGTCGGTATCCCGATACCTTGTTCAATCTCGTTATCGGCAAGTCTCTTTACTCGTTCCGTAACACATCATCCCATGATCAACTCCTTGATCACATTGTGCACATTATGATGATGTCCTACCGAGTGAGCCCAGAGATACCTCTCCGTCACACGGAGTGACAAATCCCAGTCTCGATTCGTGCCAACCCAACAGACACTTTCGGAGATACCTGTAGTGTACCTTTATAGCCACCCAGTTATGTTGTGACGTTTGGCATACCCAAAGTATTCCTACGGTATCCGGGAGTTGCACAATCTCATGGTCTAAGGAAATGATACTTGACATTACAAAAACTTTAGCATACGAACTACACGATCTAGTGCTATGCTTAGGATTGGGTCTTGTCCATCACATCATTCTCCTAATGATGTGATCCCGTTATCAACGACATCCAATGTCCATGGTTAGGAAACCGTAACCATCTATTGATCAACGAGCCAGTTAACTAGAGGCTTACTAGGGACATGGTGTTGTCTATGTATCCACACATGTATCTGAGTTTCCTATCAATACAATTATAGCATGGATAATAAACGATTATCATGAACAAGGAAATATAATAATAATCAATTTATTATTGCCTCTAGGGCATATTTCCAACAGTTTGGACATCGGAAGTGTTTCGGGTGAAATCGGCATTTTACCGGAGTACCGGGAGGTTACCGGAACCCCCCGATAACCTAATGGGCCTTAATGGGCCTAGTGGAGGAAGTGGAGAGGAGGCCAAGGGGCAGCCGCGCGCCCCTTCCCCCCCAGTACGAATTGGACAAGGAGGGGGGTCGGCGCCCCCCTATCCTTTTCCCTCTCTCTCCTCCCCCGCCAAGTCCTAGTCCAACATGGAAAGGGGGGAGTCCTACTCCCAGGAGGAGTAGGACTCCTCCTGGCGCGCCCCTTACCTGGCCGCACCTACTCCCCCTTGCTCCTTTATATACAGGGGCAGGGGGCACCCCAAACACAACAGTTGATCATTGATCCCTTAGCCGTGTGCGGTGCCCCCCCTCCACCATAGTCCTCGATAATATTGTAGTGGTGCTTAGGCGAAGCCCTACGACAGTAGAACATCCAGATCGTCAACACGCCGTCGTGCTGACGGAACTCTTTCCCGACATTCTGCTAGATCGGAGTCCGGGGATTGTCATCGAGCTGAACGTGTGCTAGAACTCGGAGGTGCCGTAGTTTCGGTGCTTGATCTGTCCGGCCGTGAAGACGTACGACTTCATCAACCGCGTTGTGCTAACGCTTCCGCTTTCAGTCTACGAGGGTACGTGGACAACACTCTCCTCTCTCGTTGCTATGCATCACCATGATCTTGCATGTGCGTAGGAAAATTTTGAAATGACTACGTTCCCCAACAGATACAAAGACCGAAGACGGTACCCATGTCCGGATGGGACTCTCCTTGGCGTTGAAGGCAAGCTTGGCGACTGAATATGTAGACTCCTTTCTTTGTAACCGACCTTGTGTAACCCTAGATCCTCCCGGTGTCTATATAAACCGGAGGACTTAGTATGGATAGGGGGGACTCATTATCATAGCCATACACGCTAGACCTCTAGGGTTTAGCCAGTACGATCTTGAGGTAGATCAACTCTTGTAATACTCATATTCATCAATATCAATCAAGCAAGACATAGGGTATTACCTCCATAGAGAGGGCCCGAACCTGGGTAAACATCGTGTCCCTTGTCTCCTGTTACCATCGACCTTAGACGCACAGTTCGGGACCCCCTACCCGAGATCCGCCGGTTTTGACACCGACATTGGTGCTTTCATTGAGAGTTCCACTTGGCTGTCGCCAAAAGGTTTGATGGCCCATTCAATCGTCAATAATGATGCTGTCCAATGAGAGAAACTTTCCTCCCCGGACAGATCTTCGTATTCGGCGGCTTCGCATTGCTGGCCAATTCGTTTGGCCATCTGGAGCAGATCAAATCTATGCCCCTGGCCATCAGGTCAGATTCGGGAGCTTGAACTACGTTGCAGACATCCATGGAGACTTGATCTTCGCCGGATTCGACACCACGGTAGCCGCTCCCAGTCACCCCAATGATCATTACCTAAATCTGTCATCTGGCAGCATCCAGGAGATTGCTCCTGTAACCGCTCTGGCCCTAGATCCGGAGCAAGCTGCGCCATCCAAGGATGAGAGGATCAACCCCACCACGGAGGCCACAGATTCCATAGCGTTGGAGCCGCACATAGACTTAACTTCTCACGACGTCTTTGCCAGCGGAACTCCGGACTCGTCTCCGGCCGTAAGTTCCGAACCACGTGAGCCCGTGGATGCCGAGCTTGATCACTTATCGGTCTTCGAATTTAGCGCCGCAGACATCTTCCGGCACTCGCCTTTGGGCGATGTGCTAAACTCATTAAAGAACCTGTCCTTGGCAGAGGACTCATAGCCGAACTATATCCGGCTCGAACTAGGGGCTGACGGTGGAGAATTTTGCTTCCCACCCGCCACCCACTTTATAGCCACGGTCGAGGATTTGACCGACGAACTTGATTACGACTCCGAGGACATCGACGGTATGGACGACGATGCCGGAGAAGAAGAGGCCCAGAACCCGCCGTTCACCGGACGCTGGACGACCACTTCCTCATATGATGTATACATGGTGGATGCACCAAAGGAGAACAGCGGCGATGACAAAGAAGATCCAGCTGAGGATAAACCCTCCAAAATACAATCCAAGCGCCGGCGTCAGTGGCGTCGCTCTAAGTCACGCTGCAGTAAAGACAACAACACCAACACAGGAGAAGACAACACTCTGAAGGGTGCCGAAGACAATGAACACCCCATTGAAACAACTAATGAACAGGATGAACTGGAAGATGGGCAGGCTAGCCCTGGTAAGCAGGCCACACACGAAGACTCAGAGGATGGAAGTTATCTTCCGCTCTCCGAGGATGAGGTGAGCCTCGGCACCGACGATTTCATCATGCCCGAGGAACCTCTTGAGCAGGTGCACTTCAAGTGCCACCTAATTGCCACTGCAAGGAGCCTAAAAAAGAAGCAGCAGCAGCTTCAAGCTAACCAAGATCTGCTCAATGATAAATGGACTGATGTCCTAGCAGTCGAAGAGTACGGCCTCAAGCGTGCAACCAAAAGCTACCCAAAGCGCAAATTGCTACCTCAGTTTGACGAGGAGGCACCGGAATACATACCTCCATTGTACAAAGTGGCTGACCGACCACCACGTGGTCGGGACAAAACGGCAACTCACGCCGAACACCAGCCAGCCCCGCCTCATCGCACAGGTAGAGGTAAATTAGCCCACGGTCATACACATGACCTCCGGCAAAGCCTGAACAATAAAGCAGGACACACTAGATCGATCTTTGGATCGCGAGGACGTGCCTCGACACGCGACGACGGCCACCTACTCGGACGTGACAAATTTAGTCATGCACGGGCTGGAAACCGCAGACGGACTCCATCAGAGATACGTCGCGATATGGCCAGATATAGAGGCGCCGCACAGCCTCATTGCTTCACCGATGAGGTCCTGGACCATGAATTCCCAGAAGGGTTCAAACCCGTGAATATAGAATCATACGATGGAACCATGGACCCCGCAGTGTGGATCGAAGACTTTATTCTCCACATTCATATGGCCCGCGGCGATGACCTCCACGCCATCAAATACCTCCCTTTAAAACTCAAGGGGCCAGCTCGGCACTGGCTCAACAGTCTGCCTGCGAATTCTATTGGCAGCTGGGAGGACTTGGAAGAGGCCTTCCTCGATAATTTCCAAGGTACATATGTTTGACCTCCGGACGCTGATGACTTAAGCCATATAGTCAACAATCCGGAGAGTCCGCCAGGAAATTCTAGACTAGGTTCTTAACTCAAAAGAACCAAATCGCCAATTGTTCGGATGCCGAAGCCTTAGCAGCCTTCAAACACATCATCCACGACGAATGGCTCACTCACCACCTCGGCCAAGAAAAGCCAAAATCCATGGCAGCCCTCACGGCACTCATGACCCACTTTTGTGTGGGCGAGGACAATTGGTTGGCCCGTAGCAAAAGCAATGCGAGCGACGCCGGCACCCCGGAAGCTAAAACTAGCAAAGACAAGTCTCGACGCAACAAATACAAACGTCGAAACAACAGTGATAACACCGAGGACACGGCAGTTAATGCCGGATTCAGGGGCTCTAAGTCCAGGCAGTGGAAGAATTCGTTCCAAAAGAACAATTCAGGCCCATCCAGCTTGCACCGCTTACTTGATCATCCGTGCCAGATTCATGGCACCCCAGAAAAACCACCCAATCATACCGATAGAGATTGGCGGGTTTTTAAACAGGTCGGCAAATTAAACGCCGAGAACAGGGAAAAGGGATCGCAAAGCAAGGACGATGACAAAGAGCCCCAGCAACCGAACAGAAGGGGACAGAAGAAGTTTCCCCCTCAAGTCAAAATAGTGAACATGATATATGCTACTCACATCCCTAAGAGGGAGGGCAAGTGTGCACTCAGGGACGTTTACGCGATAGAGCCAGTCGCCCGAAAATTTAATCCATGGTCGTCATGCCCGATCACCTTTGATCGCTGGGATCATCCGACCAGTATCCGTCATGGTGGCTTAGTCGCACTTGTCCTAGACCCAATAATCAATGGGTTCCACTTGACTCACGTCCTCATGGACGGAGGTAGCAGCCTCAATATGCTCCATCAGGATATAGTGCGAAAAATGGGCATTAACCCATCTTGGATCAAGCCCACTAGGACTACCTTCAAAGGAGTCATACCAGGTGTAGAGGCCCGCTGTACGGGCTCAATCACACTAGAGGTTGTCTTCAGATCTCCGGACAACTTCTGAAGTGAGGAGTTAATCTTTGATATCGTCCCATTCCGCAGCGGCTATCACGCACTGCTCGGACGAACCGCATTCGCTCGATTCAACGCAGTACCACACTATGCTTATCTCAAGCTCAAGATGCCCGGTCCACGCGGCGTCATAACAGTCAATGGAAATACATAACGCTCCCTCTGTACAGAAGAGCACACAGCTGCCTTAGCAGCCGAAGTATATAGCGACCTTCTCAAGAAGTACCTTAATTCGGCTGCCGAGCCCACGGATACCGTTAAGAGGGTCCGAACTACTCTACTACAGGAGAGCTCGGTTCATTAGGAGCTCGACCAGCAATCCGGCCTCCGTCGCGGTTCTGCTCAAGTGGTGGCATTCATGCCGCGCGTACATAACTACGCACTCAAAATCCCATGGGCATCGACGGAGGCATTGCTAGCTTGTGGTCCGTAGTATGGCTCAACCGACATCGGATAAACACATACTTTCACTTTTTACTTGTTTACTTTTCAGCTCTCAATCCCACAGGCACCATCTGGTGGTCCGGTCATTGGTCCTTTTGAAGGATAAACACACCAAGACGGCGAGAAACCAAGACATATGGGGAACTTTTTAGGTGATTCCGTTAACGATAACTCTACCTTTTTTTCAGGACCCATATGCAGCTCTCCCTTAGTTTCGGCATGTAAAATAGCATGTTGCTTATCGCACTACCTATATCAATGCGCCTTGATGTACTAATTAAATTACAATGAGAACAGTCTGCAGCTGGAGCTGTAGGACTCCAGCTTTTTACCTTCGCACTTTTTCTGTTTTCTTTCTTTTCTTTTCAGCTCCCTTGTGGATAATCCTACCAGGTAGCACCCGTACACTTTGGTACGTTTTCACGTTCGCCAGGGGCTGCATAGCACCCCACACTATGGCAACAAAAGCCCGAACACTTCTTATAAGTATAGTTCGGCACCCCAAATTTAGCATTATATCCATTGGCTCCGAATCATGTCTTTGGTCAATAGTTGGGTTGCCCGGCTCCTGTGCTTACTACCTTACGTTCCGCTATATCGGCTAAGGTAGTAAAGGGAGAACTACTGCGATTGTGCCTTGGTTTATCCAAAGGAGCACCTCAGTAGAGAAAGCCAAAAACTGACTGTCATGATGCGGCGAGAGCCGGTCAGCTGTTCGGAGGATGCAAATCGTTGGAGATTTTTTCCGCATTGCACGAAGGATTGGTACTTCCCGATGAGACGCCTATAGCACTCTAGTTCTGATACTAGGGGCTGCGCCCATGTTTCTATTATCGCACTTCTATGGCTAAGTGAGGGTGTTACAGCCGCATAGTCTGGTTGCCTGGTTCATTGCGCTAAACAAGTCCTTCAAGGACCATCTAATTGGATCAAGATCGTTTAGATTCCATCCCGAACACCCCCGTACTACCTACGTGGGGGCAGAAGCCGACGACTGGTTAACCCTCAGAGTTCATATGACACGGTCGCACAGAATGTAAAAATTTAAAAAAATAGCAAGCATTATGTTGCATAAACAACTTGTTTTATACAAGGCAGAGGGAGCTCGAGTACATTCATTCAAAGATAATGTCTTTCGAACAGTGATCCACAACAATGCGGGACCCCTCTAAAACATCACCGAAGCATCGCTTAGGTGTGCGGTGCTCCTTGCCCTCTGGCGGCCCCCCAGTCGCTAGCTTGACAACGTCCAACTTTGCCCACCAGACCTTGCAATAAGAGAAGACCAGACGCGCGCCCTCGATGCAGACGGACTGCTTGATGACATCCAGCCAAGGACACGCATCCACTAGCTTCTTCACAAGGCGGAAGTAGCTGCCGGGAATATCTTCGGCTGGCCACAACCGAATTATCATATCCTCCATGGCCAGTTCGGCCATCTTGTGCAGCTCGACCAGCTATTTCAGCTGATCGCCGAAGGGTACCGGATGTTCTGGCGCACAATATTGCGTCCAGAATAGCTTCTCCGTGGAGCTCCCTTCTTCGGCTTGGAAGAACACCGCAGCGTCGGTCACACTACGTGGCAGATCAGCAAAGGCCCCTGGAGAACTCCGAGTCCGAGTTGGTAAAAGATATTTCCTCTTCACACTCCTGCTTTGCATATTGAATGCCTTACCCGCCGCGATCTTCATAGCCTCCTAGATCTCATGGAGGGCGCCCTGGGCTTCAATCCGGGCCGCTTCCGCACTCTTACGAACCTTGACAAGTTCGGCCTCTTGAGCCGACGCATTGTGCTCCAAGGTCTCGCACTTCCTCGCCACGTCCTGGAGCTCATGTTGGACTTCATTGACCCGGGCCTTGAGCCACTTACGGGCGGCCTACTCCTTGACAGCCTTCCCCTCGGCCTCGACCAGGGCCTCTTTCAGGTCCTCGACCTCGGTCGTCGCCTCTGTTCACATCATGGTATTTCGATCATTGCATATCATTTTCCACCTTTTTTCAAATCCATGAAAGGTTATTACTTACCGTGTTTTTCCTGGAGCTGCCTCTTCACCCGGCCCAGCTCCTCCTTGGTCTCCGCCAGTTTCTGCTTCAGTCCAGAGACTTCGGCAGTATGCGAGACCGCGGCCAACAGCGATGCCTGCGCATACATTTCAGACAGATTTCGTTAGTTTCCTGCAATAGGAGATTGATCATCTGTCCAGTTTTTTCTTTTCGAACACCGGACAGTGTCTCAGGGGCTGCTGTCCATATTGGGATTTTCTCCTTTTTTGCGCTGCTTACCTCAAAACCTGTTAACAGGCTGCTGCAGGCTTCGGTTAGTCCACTCTTGGCAGACTGAACCCTTTCAATTACCATGCCCATGAGGACACGGTGCTCCTCCACAATGGAAGCGCCTCGCAGCGCTTCTAGTAGATTATCCGGTGCCCCTGGTTGGATAGGGGTCACCGGGGGAATGAGCACCCCCCTTCTTCCGAAGGAGGTCGCGTGCCGGATTCTGGAGCAGTCTCGGTCTCTGGAATTGAGTCTGGCTAAGGATCGAACTGAGTTCGGCCCTCCCCACCAGCCTCCATGGGAATTGATTCCCCTTGGTGTCCGGGGACGGGATTTTCGCCTTCTGGCGCCTCTTGAGCCTCTCCCCCACCTGGAACCGTCCATCGAGACAACACCTCCGCATTATCCTTGGCCTTGGTGGAGTGAGCGGCTGGCAGCGAATCGCCACAGTCGGGCGTCTCAGCGACACCACATAAAGGGCTTATAAAATAAATAATCATAATGAATATCCAGGAGGTAGAACCGTCCCAGGGATACTCAATGACATAATGGGTTAGTCCATAATAATAATAATCATAATCTTCACAAGTCACAAGTCACAATCCAAGTTCTGGTTTAACAATTTCTCCTCCAAAGACTGACACTAAGACCAACCCTTGACCCATCCTAGACTGAAATCCTTAACCATGGACACGGCTATTCAAATAGGTTTAATCTCTGCAGAGGGTGTACTCTTTACCCACGAGTAACGGATTCTTTTAGTCCATCGGGACTAATTCTGTCTAAGGTCTTTTAATTGAAAACACACCTGACTTGCACACACCAGCTTAACTCACCGGTGTCTGGAATCACCCACGACACTTGTTAAGCAAAACTCTAAGTGGGGAGGCTACAACCTCGCGTAGCATGGGATTAAATTTATATCGCGCGCTCTAAGGGGTGGCCTCCCCTCTCGGTCTCAACCGGAAACACCCATGCCCCCGGACCAGGTGGCCTGCCTACCAGCTACAACCGGTATCTTCCACCATGGCCTCTCTGTACGGTGTGTTCTTGAAAGGGGTTGACGACTTACTGAACTGTACCTTACTTGTTGTAGGGGCAAGTGGTAGTACGAAACAAGTGTGGGGGTTACTGGAACAAGACTCGATCTGCGGTCAACTCAGGAGGTCTATAAATTTCCTGCATGACATGTATAACAAATATATTTCAACCAATAAAATCAACACTCACTATACCTTACTATGCCATACCAGACATAACCGTCCCGACGGAGACCGGCGACAAGCTCACGCCTACCCAAGGCTGAGGTTTCCCGGATACCTTTCTGGCATGCATGCAAGGCACATGAGGATGATTACCATCACAGGTATATTCATTTCCAACAGCAAGGAAATCACTAATATGCATTCATGCAAATGATCGTATCACCACATAAAATAACGAGTTTTTCCGAAGTAAGGTGGTGTTATAACCATGTCAACTAACACACCAAAAATATTATGCCGGGGTTCAGGATGCTTGCCTTCATGGTGTGGAAAGGTAGGGTGCACTCCAAAACTTTTGAAAGCTTTCTCCTCTCTCCAAAAATCCTATTCAAAATATTTTTGAATCAACATGTAGTTTCAAAAACAGTACCAAAAAGTTGTCTGATTTTTTTGAAATAAATCTTAAAATAAACTAGACAAAATTTGAGGAAGGTAGGAAAAAGAATCAACTCATTTGGAGTTATAATTAAAAAGTTATAGGCAGTCAAAGTTGTGGTCAAAATCTATTTTTTTTAATTAAACAAAAAAAAGAAAAACGTTTCGAACTGACCACGTCGAAGGCGTATTTTGGAAATACGTTTCCACTTATCCAGCATGGACCACGCGGGGAGTCACTAACAGTGGGCCCGCCTTGCCCGGTGGTCAGGTTTGACTGGTCTTCCCTCCAATCCTTTCTCTCTGCCCGAGCTGGGCGGAACTCCAGCGAGGGTCGCCGGCGAACGATGGCACCGTTCGGGAAACCAAGGCCACCCGCGGTCTCAGGGGATCGAGGCGGTCCTATCGGTGGTCGCTTTGGCCTCTGGGGGTGGATGGAGCTGTCGGCGGCGAGCTCCGCAGCGGTCGGCGGCCGTCGGGCAAAGTGAGTTTTTGGCTCCGGCGGTCTCTGACCAAAATCAAGCAGGGGAATGAACTCACGAGGGGGAGAGGGGGCTCCTGGTGAAGAGAATGGAGAGGAGGAGGCCCTGGTTGCGCTGGTCGAAGCCGGGAGGCGGCGTTGGCCGAACTGGCCGGAGTCAGGGAAGACGGCCTCCCCGGTTTGATTGCTGGCCAACGGGGGGTTCCAGGAGATTGCTTGAGACTGCATGTGTGCGGGGATGAGCTCGGGGTTCCACGGCGGTCGTGGATCAGCTCATCGGCGAACCATCCTACTGTGCGGCAGGGCAACATGGCGGTGACGTGTGCTGGAGGATGAGGCTGTGGATGAGCTTGAACCGCTCCAGGGGGCAGCTGGCGAGCGCTGGTGGCCTGGGCGGCACCGACCGTGGCAGAGACGCGCTGCGGACGCCGGCGTGCCGCCAAAGGTTCTGACGGCGGTGCTGCAGGGCACCAGGGGCTGCTTGGCGTGTTGCGGTGAGTAGGGGGAGTGCGTGGCGTGGTTCTGCAGTGAGGGCAAACCAGGGGCGCGACGTGTTGGCTCGGGCGCGGCACGTGCAAAACGCGTGCTCTCCTCGCGCCCAGAGCATGCACGGAACATGCTCGACGAAATGCTAATGCATGCTAGGGGGCTCTAAACCACAAGAGAGTTAGCAGGGTGGGGTTGTAGCAGGGTGGGCTCTAATCCATGGGACATGCTGGTTTGGTCAGGGGATCAGGTTCACAAAGCAAACATAAACTCATGCCAAAACTGTCCATGCTCTCTAGGTGTTCGACAAAATGCCACAGGCACCTAGGCATTTCTTGGAGTGGCCAAAATCTCCAGATGGTGGTCTCATTAGGTGAAAGAGAGGGTGGTGAGGTTAGTTTGTGAAAAGCACAAACTTGTTAGTGCAAGTTTTGCAAAACTTCAATCCTGGACAGGAGGTAAATGGCATTGCTTCATGAATCAAAAATGATCCTATGGGTGCATGTTCCTGGACTTAGGGGTTTAGCAAGGAGGACTATAAGTAGAAAAAGGAGTCATGGATAAAGGAGGAACTAAAAATGTGGTTGCTGTACAAATCCTCAAGTTGGACCAGAATAGAAAAGAGGTTGATTCACTCAATTTTTCCAAAGAACAACACTAGGTTTTTGCATGAAGTTGAATTGTATGGAGGCTAGAAGGAAATATTTAAAAGGGTTGTAGTGCAAAATTGCACTCTGGACCAGAGAAGAAAATTGGGTGTAGAGCTCAAAATATTTCATGAATAAACGATATTTTTGTATAAAAGTGATCTAAAAGCATCACATGACATCTCCAAATTTTGGTTGGAATTTTAAGTGAATTTATCAAATGGTTGTAGTTCAAATACGGCCATATAATCATGGGAAACCATTTTTCAAGAAAATAAAGATTATCAGAAATAAATTATGTAATTAAATCCACTTATAAAAGAAATGTTTTTCATGAGGGAGAAAACAAGTCCAGTAATATATTTGAAAAGTTTTCACTTTGGGGAAAAACTCCATAATAACAAGGGAGAAAATGGTTCAAAAATCAAAAGGGAGCCCAGAAAATAAAAGTTTTAATTTCCTGGCAAAATTTTAATTTATTAAAACAAGGCCAAAATTTTGGGGTGTCACAACACTACCCCCCTTAAGAAAAATCTCGTCCTCGAGATTTGTTAAAAGCTGTTTTAAGAAAAATTATATGCAATAAAATGTGGCTACAGTGAGAGGGCAATAAGTGGTGCAAAACCACAGTGTGGACACTGGCGCTGCGTGGAATAATCTACGTTTTTTTAAAAAACGAGCGATTTCTACGTCGGACGAAGTAAATTTAGAATAAATTCTAAATCTTATAATACGCTGGTCGTACCCGAGAGCACAGTGCTCCCTCTGGCTGACAGGTGGACCCGGGGCCCACTGTCAGCCTCTTCTTCTTCCTCTGGCTCTTCTTCTTCCTCTCTCCCGCGCGCTTTCTCGCGCTTTCTCCATCGGTGACGTCTAGTGCGTAGGGCATCTAGGCCGTACTGCGGTAGTGCACGGCGTTCTAGCTGCCGGTGCAGCGTGCACTCACCTCGCGGGCGAGTGTGCTGTCGGCACTGCTCGCGGATTCGCCTCCGAACACCGGCGATCGGGCGACGGGCGGCACTGGTGGACCTCGCCCACCGTACACCGAGCTCGAGCTATAAAACGGTCTAGGTGCTCTTCTCTTCTTCCTCACACCTGGCCTCGCTTCTCCTCCTCCTTCTTCCTCCATTTCTGTTTCCAGAAGCTCGAGACGAGGCTCTAATGGCAGAGGTGATGCCGGATTGGTTTGTGATCCTGTTGTGCGGAGGGCTGGCAGCCGTGCTGGGATTCTCCGTGCTCCTGTGCGCGATGATCCTCGATGATCGTCGCGATGCTGCTGCTCAGGTGTTGGCTCTCCGCGGTGGCGGTGATCACGAGGAGTAGGTGGGGTGTGCCGGGTGCTAACTGTTGTCGGGAAGTGCTCAGTTAGATGCAACACAGTTGCAAGATTTTTGCAAATAGTGTATGTGTTCGAGTGATTGTGGTTGTGAGTCTGCTGCCGTGGTGCTGCGTGAAATAAAAAATCCCATGTCGTGAGAAGGCATACGATGCAGCAGCTCCGGGAAAAGAATTCTTACTCCAGGATTTTTCGCGAGGGAAATCGGTTAATTTAAAGGAGCATAAATCGCAACAAAAACTACACACATTAGTAGAAGCCAAATAATCGACTCGTCGCACAAACTCAGGGTATCACGCATAAGTTACAACTTATAAATAAATGTTGCAATAATGAACACAACAGCGACGTCTAAAATGGAAACGGTAACTGGACGGGGTCCCGAGAAAACGTCTCTGGTACTGGGACACACTCCTCTTCTATCGGGGAAAGTGGATTGACCAGTCGATGTATGTGTCTCTCCTGGTCGGGCCTCAGTGATCTGCCGATGGCGATCTAAGGATTTAAATCTGCGAGGCTCTGGAGATAACCCATCACGAGTTGGGTTAAACGCTCTTGAGCGATGACGTACTGGACAAGGTTGGCCAGTACTGGGGTCTCTCTCAATTCGTCCACCAGGAAAAGATGTTACTTCTCCGAGTGCTGCATGGCTCGGAAAGTAATAATACCCTCGTTCGCTGGCATAGGGTACCGCGAATCGAAGGCGAGCAAGCGCTTCGTATGCAGCAGCTTCTATGGCCATATGTGGGCTTGGCATAGATTTCCCCACGAAGGAGACCTCCGTTGGATCTTGGTTTGAGTTTACGGAAGGGATGTGTACTGCTGCCCAATATCTCGAGGTGGACTGGGTGATTCTCGATTTGAACAGCTCGTACTGGGGTGGCTGGGTAGCGCCCATGGTACTGCAGGTAAAGTCCCACAATATTTTGACAAAACTACCCGGGGTGGCATCTGGGGTTCTCAGATAAATACTAGGGCTCGGCATGGCAAGAAATGGTTGTGAGGATGGTGCACAAGGTGAGGGGTACTCGGCAAGGTCACGAGGTGTCCCTTTTGTAAAGCAACTGGGCTAGGTTATTTACCGCGGTGAGGGGCAACTGGTTTTGTCAGTTCTGCTCTCATGGGGGTCGGGGTCAAAGCCACAGATACACACATCTCACAAAGTGACATGTTACTGTGGTGCCGTCGGGGTTGGTTTTGGTAGCTACGCCCGGAATTAAAAATGCAGCCGTACATCAACACAGCTACTATTTAAATTAGGGGCACATATGCAGACAACATAGCGGTGATACAAGGTCACACAGTTACAGGTTGTGGACATACTGAGACTCGGTACTACTCAAGTGACTTAGTCCACCTCGTTTATATTTAAGTGGACATGCCTTGAGGATGTCGAGGCTTCTCCACAGCTTTCAATGTCAGGGTTAGCTGGAGGGGGTTGAGCGGCTGCAGGCTCGGGGTAGCGATGATGACCATCTTGGGGATTGTTGGCCACAACCCCGTTGGAGTGTGCTCCCAAGAGGCGACGAAGCACTTCTGGGGTCATCAAAGCACCTTGGCCGACGGCTGGGGCAGACCTCAGGGACTCGATCGGGTGTCCGAACAGTACGACTGAGTTGTCGGCGTCGGGCTCGTTCTCTTCTCTCGCCGGGGCTCGACGAACCAGCTCTCCACGAGCTGCGATCAGATCAATGGTGATTTGATCGAACAGTTCCTCTAGTGCACTTACATAGCGCACTAGGTGCAACAATGCAGGATCCGTCTCGTGATCTCCGTTGGCAACTTGGGGTGGTCTACCATACCCTTCACGTCTGGGGTAGTAGTAGAACGAGCGACAGTTAACTCTGGGCGACAAGTGCCGGAGTTGAACTATAGCCTCTCGAGCAGCTAGTTGAATGGCTTGTGGCTCAAAGGAAGTTGTCCTTCCGGTGAACCTGTAGGGGCGCTCAGACGCTAGACCCCTACCATAGATGTGTACAGTGGCCCAGAATTGACGGCTCTCACCGCTCATGGGTCCTTGGTACACAACATATTCCGGGGGCTCTCCTAATGCATAGGCACGACGGGTGAGGTTTGCGAGTATGGTCACAAAGCCTCCAAGGTTGGTTGCTGTGGTCTCATTGTGCACGACGGGGCCAGGCATTATGGTTTGGGGTAGCGGCTGTGCTGTGCTGGGTTGGGGCTAGCGTGCCCTTTTTTATAGGAAAAGGGGACGGATTCTTCCTTCGCACGCTTGCGAAAAAAGACTATTTAGGGGCCGGTCACTGGCGCATGATCGACGGCTAGGTTGGTAGGTTGGGCACCTACTGCCAAAAGTGTCGGGGTCACTGTGTGGCTATCTTGCATGAGAAGCTTGGCTGGGGTTTGTTTAAGGTCTGGTGGGTTGGTTAACCAAGGTTTTTCGACCTGGCTAAGATAGGGTCAGTCAATGGTCAGCTTGGCTCTGATACCAAGTCTGTCGGGACCGGATTTTCGGGGTATTGACTTCCCAGAAAATGGCCCTTATGCTCACCAGCCCCAGGATTACTGTTAGCTGGCGAGACACAAACTTGATACAAAAATTCCAAGCAAAGTACAAAATATGTCGCACAAGACCATTGTGGCCTATGAGTACAACAAATGGTTTCTAGTGGTCGATGGCGGAAGCGGTTTGTGAGACATCACTGTCTATGCGACTCCATTTCCCTCAGGAACAGCTGACCAGGTCAACTCCTATCTTCGTGAGGCTGCTATCACCATTGCTTAGTTTCCGGGACTGTCATCGCAATGCTCCTCTCCATGCAGAAATCTGGCCAAGACAATAGCCAGGGACAAGCCAGTGAGTACTTTGAATGTACTCGCAAACATTATGAACACTGGGATAATATAATTGATAATCATGCACTGAAATATTCTATGATCACATCGTCAGTCATAAATAAAACATCTTTTATGCATGCAAGCAGGTTATTTATATGCAGCATGAATAAGCTATAATGGAGTGGGAATAAAATGCCGCAGTCGGGCGTCTGTGCGACACCACATAAAGGGCTTATAAAGTAAATAAATAACAAGCAATGCCACAGTCGGGCGTCTCAGCGACACCACATAAAGGGCTTATAAAGTAAATAAATAACAAGCAATGCCACAGTCAGGCGTCTCAGCGACACCACATAAAGGGCTTATACAATAAATAAATAACAAGCAATGCCACAGTCGGGCGTCTCAGCGACACCACATAAAGGGCTTATAAAATAAACAAATAACAAGCAATGCCACAGTCGGGCGTCTCAGCGACACCACATAAATGGCTTATAAAATAAATAAATAACAAGCAATGCCACAGTCGGGCGTCTCAGCGACACCACATAAAGGGCTTATAAAAAAAATAAATAACAAGCAATGCCACAGTCGGGTGTCTCAGCGACACCACATAAAGGGCTTATAAAATAAATAATCATAATGAATATCCAGGAGGTAGAACCGTCCCAGGGATACTCAATGACATAATGGATTAGTCCATAATAATAATAATCATAATCTTCACAAGTCACAAGTCACAATCCAAGTTCTGGTTTAACAATTTCTCCTCCAAAGACCGACACTAAGACCAACCCTTGACCCATCCTAGACTGAAATCCTTAACCATGGACACGGCTATTCAAATAGGTTTAATCTCTGCAGAGGGTGTACTCTTTACCCACGAGTAACGGATTCTTTTAGTCCATCGGGACTAATTCTATCTAAGGTCTTTTAATTGAAAACACACCTGACTTGCACACACCAGCTTAACTCACCGGTGTCTGGAATCACCCACGACACTTGTTAAGCAAAACTCTAAGTGGGGAGGCTACAACCTCGCGTAGCATGGGATCAAATTTATATCGCGCGCTCTAAGGGGTGGCCTCCCCTCTCGGTCTCAACCGGAAACACCCATGCCCCGGACCAGGTGGCCTGCCTACCAGCTACAACCGGTATCTTCCACCATGGCCTCTCTGTACGGTGTGTGCTTGAAAGGGGTTGATGACTTACTGAACCGTACCCTACTTGTTGTAGGGGCAAGTGGTAGTACGAAACAAGTGTGGGGGTTACTGGAACAAGACTCGATCTGCAGTCGACTCAGGAGGTCTATAAATTTCCTGCATGACATGTATAACAAATATATTTCAACCAATAAAATCAACACTCATTATACCTTACTATGCCATACCGGACATAACCGTCCCGACGGAGACCGGCGACAAGATCACTCCTACCCAAGGCCGAGGCTTTCCCGGATTCCTTTTCGGCATGCATGCAAGGCACTTGAGGATGATTACCATCACAGGTATATTCATTTCCATCAGCAAGGAAATCACTAATATGCATTCATGCAAATGATCGTATCACCACATAAAATAACGAGTTTTTCCGAAGTAAGGTGGTGTTATAACCGTGTCAACTAACACACCAAAAATATTATGCCGGGGTTCAGGATGCTTGCCTTCATGGTGTGGAAAGGCAGGGTGCACTCCAAAACTTTTGAAAGCTTTCTCCTCTCGCCAAAAATCCTATTCAAAATATTTTTGAATCAATATGTACTTTCAAAAACAGTACCAAAAAGTTGTCTGAATTTTTGAAATAAATCTTAAAATAAACTAGACAAAATTTGAGGAAGGTAGGAAAAAGAATCAACTCATTTGGAGTTATAATTAAAAAGTGATAGGCTGTCAAAGTTGTGGTCAAAATCTGTTTTTTTAAATTAAACACAAAAGAAAGAAAAACGTTTCGAACTGACCACGTCGAAGGCGTATTTTGGAAATACGTTTCCACTTATCCAGCATGGACCGCGCGGGGAGTCACTGACAGTGGGCCCGCCTGGCCCACTGGTCAGGTTTGACTGGTCTTCCCTCCCCTCCTTTCTCTCTGCCCGAGCTGGGAGGAACTCCAGCAAGGGTCGCCGGCGAACGGTGGCACCATTCGGGAAACCAAGGCCACCCGCGGTCTCAGGGGATCGAGGCGGTCCTATCGGTGGTCGCTTTGGCCTCTGGGGGTGGACGGAGCTGTCGGCGGCGAGCTCCGCAGCGGTCGGCGGCCGTCGGGCAAAGTGAGTTTTTGGCTCCGGCGGTCTCTGACCAAAATCAAGCAGGGGAATGAACTCACGAGGGGGAGAAGGGGCTCCTGGTGAAGAGAATGGAGAGGAGGAGGCCCTGGTTGCGCTGGATGGAGCCGGGAGGCGGCGGTGGCTGAACTAGCCGGAGTTGGGGAAGACGGCCTCCCCGGTTCGATTGCTGGCCAACGGGGGGTTCCAGGAGATTGCTTGAGACTGCCTGTGTGTGGGGATGATCTCGAGGTTTCCTATATAGGCGAGTCAAGGTGGTTCTGCGGCGGCCGTGGATCAGCTCGTCGGCGAACCGTCCTACTGTGCGGCAAGGCGACGTGGCCGCGACGTGTGCTAGAGGACGAGGCTTTGGATGAGCTTGAACCGCTCCAGGGGGCAGCTGGCGAGCGCTGGTGGCCTGGGCGGCACCGACCGTGGCAGAGACGCGCTGCGGACGCCGGCGTGCTGCCAAAGGTTTTAACGGCGGTGCTGCAGGGCACCAGGGGCTGCTTGGCATGTTGCGGTGAGTAGGGGGAGTGCGTGGCGTGGTTCTGCAGTGAGGGCAAACCAGGGGCGCGACGCGTTGGCTCGGGCGCGGTACGTGCAAAACGCGTGCTCTGCTCGCGCCCAGAGCACGCACGAAACGTGCTCGACAAAATGCTAATGCATGCTAGGGGGCTCTAAACCACAAGAGAGTTAGCAGGGTGGGGTTGTAGGCTAGGGCAAATCCATGGGACATGCTGGTTTGGTCAGGGGATCAGGTTCACAAAGCAAACATAAACTCATGCCAAAACTGTCCATGCTCTCTAGGTGTTTGACAAAATGCCACAGGCACCTAGGCATTTCTTGGAGTGGCCAAAATCTCCAGATGGTGGTCTCATTAGGTGAAAGAGAGGGTGGTGAGGTTAGTTTGTGAAAAGCACAAACTTGTTAGTGCAAGTTTTGCAAAACTTCAATCCTGGACAGGAGGTAAATGGCATTGCTTCATGAATCAAAAATGATCCTATGGGTGCATGTTCCTGGACTTAGGGGTTTAGCAAGGAGGACTATAAGTAGAAAAAGGAGTCATGGATAAAGGAGGAACTAAAAATGTGGTTGCTGTACAAATCCTCAAGTTGGACCAGAATAGAAAAGAGGTTGATTCACTCAATTTTTCCAAAGAACAACACTAGGTTTTTGCATGAAGTTGAATTGTATGCTACCACTGACATCCCATAATTTTGGTGGAGGCTAGAAGGAAATATTTAAAAGGGTTGTAGTGCAAAATTGCACTCTGGACCAGAGAAGAAAATTGGGTGTAGAGCTCAAAATATTTCATGAATAAACGATATTTTTGTATAAAAGTGATCTAAAAGCATCACATGACATCTCCAAATTTTGGTTGGAATTTTAAGTGAATTTATCAAATGGTTGTAGTTCAAATACGGCCATATAATCATGGGAAACCATTTTTCAAGAAAATAAAGATTATCAGAAATAAATTATGTAATTAAATCCACTTATAATAGAAATGTTTTTCATGAGGGAGAGAACAAGTCCAGTAATATATTTGAAAAGTTTTCACTTTGGGGAAAAACTCCATAATAACAAGGGAGAAAATGGTTCAAAAATCAAAAGGGAGCCCAGAAAATAAAAGTTTTAATTTCCTGGCAAAATTTTAATTTATTAAAACAAGGCCAAAATTTTGGGGTGTC
Organism: Triticum urartu; assembly: GCF_056163025.1. Taxonomy (NCBI): domain Eukaryota; kingdom Viridiplantae; phylum Streptophyta; class Magnoliopsida; order Poales; family Poaceae; genus Triticum; species Triticum urartu. Next base: position 19,806,468 of record NC_141876.1, on the reverse strand, counting down.
ACATGGGTTTGGCCACTTACGATGCGGCCCGAGGCTTAGTGCGGAGTCGCCTCTCCGGACTACTGTCGGCATCCCACACAGTGTTATCCACAAGGGAGCTCTTCCCTTTCTTGGATGTCTTCGCCTCCAGATTCGCCGAGGCCACCCTCTTCTTCCTCCCCGCCTCCGAGGGAGGGTTGTTCTTCACCTCCTCTTCACCCTGGCGGGGGGGTCCACTCCGGACCCCCTTGGCCTTTCCTGTGGCCTTCTTTTCTGGTGCCTTATAAGGCGCCGACTCCAGCATCTTCGCTAAACGCGGGATGATTGGTTCTTCAGGCACAGGAACCGGACACCGGATCTGCTTTGCCTTCTTCAACCATTATTGAAAAAGCAATGCTAGTAAAAGCTTAAATGACACCCTTGAAACGGGCAAGTAGGGGATGTGTTGAAAATAACAGACCTCATTGGGGAGGTGATTTATGTCATGGCCACGGTCCGAATCTGTGGCCGGCGGTATCTCGTTGCCCTTGAAGAGCAACTTCCAGGCATCTTCATGATCTATTTCGAAGAGCCTTTCCAAGGTGTGGTGCTTTTTCGGGTTGAAATCCTATAGAGGGCGGCTTCGACTTTGACAGGGGAGGATCCAGCGCACCAGCATCACTTGGGTTATGTCGACAAGCTTGATGTCCTTATTGATCATGCTTCGAATGCACGTTTGCAGCGCATTCAGCTCGTCTGACGAACACCAGTTCGGGCCCTTCTCGACCCAGGAGGTGAGTCGCGTGGGAGCGCCGGAGTTGAATGCGGCAGCCGCGGCCCAGGTGGCACCGCTGGGTTCAGTGAGGTAGAACCATTGTTTCTGCCATTCCTTGACAGACTCCACGAATGTGCCTTTTGGCCAAGAAACATTGGTGATCTTGCTCACCATGGTGCCCCCGCACTCTGCTTGTTATCCATCCACCATCTTGGGCTTCACGTTAAAGGTTTTGAGCCACAGCCCGAAGTGGGGTTGGATGCGGAGGAAGGCCTCGTACACGACGATGAATGCTGAGATATTGAGGCAGGAGTTCAGGGATAGATCGTGGAAGTCTATCCCATAGTAGAACATTATCCCGCGGACGAAGGGGTGGAGTGGAAACCCTAGCCCGCGGAGGAAATGGGGGAGAAACACTACCCTCTCGTCGGGCTTCGGCGTGGGAATGATTTGTCCTTGGGCTGGAAGACGGTGGGCGATTTCCTTCGCCAGGTACCCGGCCGCCCGAAGCTCGGCGATGTCCTCCTCCTTGATTGAGGAAGCCATCCACTTGTCTTGACCTCCGGATCTGGACATGGTTGAGTGCTTTCTCGAGTGGGGAACTGATGAGAACTTGGGCGCTGGAGCTCAAGAGTGGAAAGGCAGGAAGAAGGCGTAGGGAAGAAGGGGGAATCTTATCTCCTTATAAGGGTAGTGAATATTGAACGCCACCCCATTTGCCTCAAAATTCGCCTGCTCCCAAGGGCTGTGTAAAATGGCATGGTTGGGTTACCCACGCCCGTATTGATGAGAATCCCGTAATAAGGGGACACGATCTCTGCTTTGACAAGACATGCCAATGGCAACCGCGTCTCGAAATGTGGAGCGGCAGGCAAAAATGGTTCGAAATTATGACCGTATGGACGTGATGTCATGTTGTAAAAGTTGTCAGCAGATTGGACTCATGTATTATTATATTATCTTTACGGATGTGTGTGGAGTGTGTTACATGTCCGAACACGATCAATTCGTCCGAAGACTATTTGGGAGTTCGGAAGGAGGAACCCACCTTGCAATGCCGAAGATAGCACTACGCGCCGAACACCTCGTCATTAAAGCCAGGTTCAGGGGCTACTGAGGGAGTCCTAGACTAAGGGATCCTTGGGCGTCCGACCTGTTAGCCATGGGCCGGACTGATGGGCTATGAAGATACGAAGACTGAAGACTGTACCCGTGTCCGGATGGGACTCTCCTTGGCGTGGAAGGCAAGCTTGGTGACTGAATATGTAGATTCGTTTCTTTTTAACCGACCTTGTGTAACCCTAGATCCTCCCGGTGTCTATATAAACCGGAGGACTTAGTCCAGATAGGGGGATTCATTATCATAGCCATACACGCTAGAGCTCTGGGGTTTAGCCATTATGATCTCGAGGTAGATCAACTTTTGTGATACTCATATTCATCAATATCAATCAAGCAGGGCATAGGGTATTACCTCCATAGAGAGGGCCCAAACCTGGATAAACATCGTGTCCCTTGTCTCCTATTACCATCGACCTTAGACGCACAGTTCGGGACCCCCTACCCGAGATCCGCCGGTTTTGACACCGACACCCGCCTGGCCTTGGTCGTCATGGCTCAGGTCATGTGAACATCGCGAGGTGTACCTTGCCTTGATATCTCCTCTCCTTGGGATCCAGCCTAGCGAGGCTACCCCAGGGAGGTCTTGGTGTCTTCCGCCTCGCGAGGTTTGGCCCCTCACGAGAGTCTCGAGTTGTTGCTGCTAGAACTGGGCCGTATCGGGCCGTTGATGGAGCCACACCATGGGCCGCAAGCAGGCAAGTCTGGGTACCCCCATTCCCAAGACGCCGACAGGTTTCACTAGAGGCTTCTCTCAAGATAGAAATTATTATGGTGGGTTAAAAAATTACTGCCTAGCAATTGATAGAAAAGCGCAAAGTTATGACGATATCTAAGGCAATGATCATGAATATAGGCATCACGTCCATGTCAAGTAGACAGGAACGATTCTGCGTCAACTACTATTACTCCACACATCGACTGACTCCTGCCTGCATCTAGAGTATTAAGTTCATAAGAACAGAGTAATGCATTAAGTAAGATGACATGAAGTAGCGGAATTAACTCAAGCAGTATGATGAAATCCCCATATTGTTATCCTCGATGGCAACAATACAATACGTGCCTTGCTGCCCCTACTGTCACTGGGAAAGGACACCGCAAGATTGAACCCAAAGCTAAGCACTTCTCCCATTGCAAGAAAAACCAATCTAGTTGGCCAAACCAAATCGATAGTTCGAAGAGACTTGCAAAATATCAAATCATGCATATAAGAATTCAGAGGAGATTCAAATAATATTCATAGATAAGCTGATCATAAATCCACAATTCATCGGATCTCGGCAAACACACCGCAAAAAAGTATTACATCGATTAGGTCTCCAAGAACACCGAGGAGAACATGGTATTGAGAATCAAAAAGAGAGAAGAAGCCATCTAGCTACTAGCTATGGACCTGTAGGTCTGTGGTAAACTACTCACGCTTCATCGGAGAGGCAATGGTGTTGATGTGGAAGCCCAGCGTGATTGAATCCCCCTCCGGCAGGATGCCGGAAAAGGTCCCTAGATGGGATCTCAAGGGTACAGAAGGTTGCGGCGGTGGAAAAGTGGTTTTGTGGCTCCCTTGGAAGTTTTCGAGGTATATGAGAATATATAGGAGGAAGATCTAGGTCAGGGGGAAACCAAGGGGCCCACAAGGTTGGGGGGCATGCCCTCCACCCTTGTGGCCACCTCGTGGCTCTTCTGACTTGCACTCCAAGTCTCCTGGGTGTCTTCTGGTCCAAGAAAAATCATCGCGAATGTTTTATTCCATTTGGACTCCATTTTGTATTCCTTTTATGCGAAACTCTAAAAGAAGGAAAAACAGAAACTGGCACTGGGCTCTAGGTTAATAGGTTAGTCCCAAAAGTCATATAAAATAGCAAATTAATGCATATAAAACATCCAAAATATATAATATAATATCATGGAACAATAAAAAATTATAGATACGTTGGAGACGTATCACCAACTGGGATGGTGCGCACGTCCTCCACCTCCGCCCACTTTGTGAACTTGTCAATGGCGACGTAAAGGTAGCGATAGCCCCGGGCGCTTGAGGAAACAGGCCCAGGATATCCAGCCCCCAGACCATGAACAACCACGAGAGCAGGATGGTCTGGAGGCCCTGAGCAGGCTGGTGGATCTGCTTGGCATGGAACTGGCATGCCTCGCAAGATCTCACCAGCTCGGTGGCGTCATTGAGTGCCGTGGGCCAGTAGAAACCGCTATGGAATGCCATGCCCACGAGGGTGTGCGACAAGGGGTGATGCCCGTAGTCTCCACTATGGATGTCGGCCAGTAGCTTGCACCCTTGCTCCTTGGAGATGCACTGCAGAGAGACGTTGTTCGGGCGCCTACGGTAGAGCTCACCGTCCTAGATGCAGTACGCGGAGGTCTGGTGGGCCACACGCTCTGCGTCCTCCTCCTTCTCTGGCAAGGTGCCCTAGGTTGAGTACGCCTTGAACTCCTCTATCCAGCACCCCTACTGAGGTTCGAGCACGAGGAGCAGGCGGACCCCTGAGGTCGGGCCGCAGGTCGGGGCGCCCGAGGAGGGTACCATGGGCGGCTCATCCCGGAGCAGCGCTGGCTCTGCTGAGGGAGGGGTCGCCGAAGGCTTGAAGAGTCGTTCCTCAAAGATGCCAGGCTTCTGGGGGTCGCGCCAGGACGCCTTCTTGGTGATGTCGTCTGCCTCCTTGTTCGTGCCATGCGGTACATGCTGCAATTCCAAACCCACGAATCGTTTCTCAATTTTGCGACCTCTTCGAGGTATGCCTCCATGTGCTCGTTCTTCGGCTTGTACGCCTTGTTAGAGAATTTGACGAGGAGCTGGGAGTCGCCCTTGATGGTGAGACGCCTGACCCACACAGCAGCCGTGGCCTTGAGTCCAGCGATTAGGCCTTCGTACTTACCGATGTTGTTGGAGACCTTCTCGCCATGCTGAAAGCAGAGCTGCACGGTGATAACCCATAAGTATAGGGGATCGCAATAGTTTTTGAGGGTACATTATTCAACCCAAATTTATAGATTCAACACAAGGGGAGCCAAAGAATATTTGTAAGTATTAGTAGCTGAGTTGCCAATTCAACCACACCTGGAGATTAATTACCTGCAGCAAAGTAGTATGATAGTTTTGATAATAGTAGTAGCAGCAATAGTAACAGTAATAGTGAGAGCAGTAATTTTGTAGCAAGTGCAATAGTAACGATAGCAGTGGTAACTTAGCAAGAACAATATAAAAGAAATTCGTAGGAATTCGACCGATGATATTCATCATGTGACAGTCATAACCTAGGGCGATACGGCACTAACTCCAGTTCATAAATATAATGTAGGCATGTATTTTGTAAATAGTCGTACGTGCTTATGGAAAGAACTTGCATGACATCTTTTGTCCTACCCTCCCGTGGCAGCGGGGTCCTATTGGAAACTAAGGGATATTAAGGCCTCCTTTAAATAGAGAACCGGAACAAAGAATTAACACACGTTGAATACATGAACTCCTCAAACTACAGTCATCATCGGGAGTGGTCCCGACTATTGCCACTCTGGGGTTGCCGGATCATAACACGTAGTAGGTGAGTATAACTTGCAAGATCGGATCTAGAACATGGATATAATGGTGATAACATAAATGGTTCAGATCTGAAATCATGGCACCCGGGCCCAAAGTGACAAGCATTAAGCATGGCAAAGTCATAGCAACATCAATCTCAGAGCATAATGGATACTAGGGATCAAGCCCTAACAAAACTAACTCTATTACATGATGAATCTCATCCAAATCCTCACCGACCAGCGAGCCTATGAAGGAATTACTCACTCCCGGTGGGGAGCATCATGAAATTGGCGATGGAGAAGGGATGGTGATGACAAAGATCAAAGAACCCCTCTCCGGAGCCCCAAACAGACTCCAGATCTGGCGTCCCGATGAAGAACAGGAGACGGCGGCAACTCCGTCTCGTGGAACGTGATAATTCTTTTTCTCCAATTTTTTTGGAATAATGTGATTTTATAGCATCGGTTTCAGGGTCTGCAGGGCCAACAGGTGGGGACAACCCACCTGGGCGCGCTTGGAGGGGGTGGCGCGCCCCGATGGGTTGTGCCCACTCAGGTGCCCCCCTCCTGTGGTTCTTGGCTCCAGTAATTCTCTTTATTTGTGTAAAAAATCCTCGTAAAGTTTCATTCCATTCCGTGAACTTTTATTTCTGCACAAAAAACAACACCGTGGTAGTTCTGCTGAAAACAGGGTCAGTCCGGGTTAGTTTCATTCAAATCGTGCAAATTAGAGTCCAAAACAAGAGGAAAATCATTAGGAAAAGTATATATGACGGAGACGTATCAACTCCCTCAATCTTAAACCTTTGCTTGTCCTCAAGCAATTCAGTTGATAAACTGGAAGCGAAATAGAAAAACTTTTACGAACTCTTTTGCTCTTGTTTGCATAAATAAGCTTAAACAACACCTAGGTTTTCAGCCAATAATATAACTAACCATGTCGACAATAACTCTTAAAAATTATATTGACTCATATCAATGACATAATCAGCTAGCGGGCAATAATAAGGTATCTCAAACAACAACACATTATCAAAACAACCATGATACAATATGGCAATAGTGGTATCTCGCTAGCCCTTTTTGAGACCGCAAAACATAAATATAGAGCACCTCCAAAGTTCAAGCAGCGACTAAAAATTGTAATTCATGGTAGAAATGATCCAGTCATGATGCACCCAACATTAGCTACACACAATGCATAAGCATGACAGCTGCGCTCTCAGTTTCTGGCGCTTATTTTAGAAGGTGATGACACAACATAAAAGAAAATAGATAGCCCCTTCGCAGAGGGAAGCAGTGATTTGCAGCGGTGCCAGAGCTCAAGTTTTTAAAACAGCGGTAAATGAAATTTTGAGAAATGCACCCTTCTTGTTTACTTCACGACCATCAATTATCAATATCTTCCATGCTAAACACATTAGTAGCGGTTCCTAAGCGACAAGGTAAAGGTTATGACTTCGTAGGAGTTTTTGTTTGATTATTTGTAAGCTTTTTCTGTTTGTAGTTTGGGACTGGGAATCCCTGTTACTGCCCCCTTTCTCGTGAAATGGCGAGTGGATAAACACTCACCTAAGAATAACCCGCTTAGCATGGAAGATACAAACTACCTCCTTGCGTTCCATGAACAATCCAGGCACATAAAAAGGATATTTATTTGAAGTTTTTAGAGATGGCACATGCAAATTTAATCAGGACGACAGGGTAATACCACATATAGGTAGGCATGGTGGACTCATCTGGAATAACTTGGGTTCAAGGTTTTTGATGCGCAAGCAGAATTCCCACTTAGTACAGGCGAAGGCTAGGAAATAGGTTGAGAAGCGGCCAGCTAGAGAGCAACAACGGTCATGAACATTCATTATGCATAAGTAACATTGGACACTAGAATGAGTAGGATATGAACACCATGAACATAAATATCATATATGCTATGTTGGTTTTGATTCAACTACATGCATGAACATGTGCCAAGTCAAGCCACTCGAACATTGAGAGGAGGATACCATATCATCATACTACATCACAATCATTTTAATGCGATGTTGACATCCAAGATAAATCATTATCCACTCCTAGCTACTTTTGCATGGCATGAGAAACTATAATCTCTAACTATCATTGCGAACATGTTTAATCATATTGGGCTAAATCTTGGATACTAGGTTAAACATATTTACAAAAACAGAACAAGTCGAGTTCATACCTGTTTCTCTCTGCCACGACCAGTTCATCAAATGTCGTCATTATTGCCTTTCACTTGCATGACCAAACGATATGAAAATAATAATAATAGTGCAAGAATGCTGTGGACTAATTAAGCTAGAATCTACAAAAAATTTATTCAACAGGAGAAGACAAGGTAAAATGGGCTCGTTGTTAGATCAACAATTATGCAAATGAGATCCACTCAACATTTTCAATGTAGTCTTCTCCTCGATACGACTCAATAAAAAGAAAAGAAATTCGTAGAAACACACTGAAATATTTTTGGAGTTTTTGGTTTTCTTGAACAAGTAAATAAAAGGGAAAAGAAAAAATGAGAAAGACTATGTACACTGGAAAGCTCCCAACAAGCAAAAGAAGAACAAGGAAATCTTTTTGGGTTTTCTTTTTAGTGCTACACCTAATTACTCTAGAAAGAAAAATCAAAAAGAAACATGAACTAATTTTGGATTTTCTCAAAGTTTTTCAAACACACAAGAAGAAAGCGAGAAAATAAATTTAACATGGATAGTACAATGAAAAAGTGTGGACACTAACAAATGAAATGTGAACATGAATGTAATGTCGGTGGAAATATGTACTCCCCAAGCTTAGGCTTTTGGCCTAACCTGGTATCAGTAGTAGCCTGCATAATGACCGGGGTAATAGCTCACGAAGGCTCTCGATGCGGATGCCTCAGTTTGCCGTGCAGCCACAACCGCCGCGTTATGAGCTTGGGTCTCGCTCTCTAGAACAAAATATCTTCCCTTGCTGTGAACATCAAAGAGAGCAGGTGCAGGCAAATATGTGTGTACAACGGAATATTGGTTAAACAACAATTTATAGGTGAAATTATTGGGTTCACCTCTAACAATCTTATGACATTTCATAGCATCAAAGTCTAAATACCGCGTGCATAAAATAGGGTCATGGGGCAAAGGTGAGACACCCAGTTCTCTTGCTAAGCGTGTGGCATAAATTCCACCATAGAAATAGCCACTATTAGCATTGTGTTGCAACCTGCGTGCAACAATCACTCCAAGATTATAGCTTTTGTCACCGGTGAGAGTGATGCGTATGAGGCTTAAGTCTGGAGCACAAAGTGTACTACAAAATTGTTTTCCTACAATACATTTTCCATTGAATAATGCAAAGTACTGAATTGCAGGAAAATGAATGCTCTTTATTCTACCTTGCGTCACTCTCCTAGTCTCACCATAGCAAAGACTACTCAAAAATGTTTGAAATTCAGATCTTGGTGGTTCGTCAAGCAAACCCCAGAATGGTATTTTGCAGTGGTGAAAAAATCTCTCTAAAGATATGGTAAATGATTTTCATATAGTTTAAATGACACCCTAGACTCACGGGGATGGAATTTAAATCCTTTGAAAAATGATTCAGTGAGAGTGTGGTGTTGGTTGCACTTATCTGAAATGTAGGGACCGAGATCGGCATTGTGAACATATTGCTCAAATTGCTCCTTAATGCCCACACTCACCATATAATCATCGCATGGCCATAGGCATGTTTTGGTGGCGGCATCTCGTATGGAACTTTCACTTGGTTCAACATAAGACCGACGAACGGACCTGTCACTAGAAGATGGCCCTGAGGATCTTCTCCTCGAAGAACTCCTTCCAAAGAGGTTCATCATATTCACGTACAATTATCTGAAAAATTTTGGGTGACAAAAAATTGTGAACAAAATTTCGCAATATTAATAGCAACTACTCATAGGGATGCATAGACGGCATATCAAGCATTCAAACTACTTAAAACTTTAAGAATTCAACATGCAAGCTCATCTACAACAGCAGAAAGAGTAGATAATTATTGAAAATATAAACCACTAAAGAAAAAACTATTTGGACAAACGGAGGAGTCACATACCAAGCAACAAATCCCCCGAAACAGTTTCAGAAATGGAGCTTTGAGCTAAGAGATCGAAATCCGCGGGTTTGAGAGCAAGAACACGAGAGAGAGAGAGCAATGGTGATTTTTCTGGAGGTAGGTGGTGATGTGGGATGGAGAGATAAGTGAGGGGGCCCACGTGGGGACCACAACCCACCAGGGCGCGCCCACGTGGGTTGTGCCCAGCTGGTGCACCTCCCTCTGATGTTATTTGCACCAAAAATTCTTAAATAATCAGAAAAATCGTATTAAATTTTCAGAGCATTCTAAGAACTTTTATTTCTGGGTCACTTTTATTGGGATAATTAATTTTGTGCCCTTAGTTGTGTCCCCCTCGGCACGTTTACCCCAAGTTTCTAAAAACCATCATTCTTGCCCAAACCAGTTTGGCAACCTTATGCTTTTGCCCTTCTGCATGGTTCCATCTAGTCAGCGCCGTTTGACCACTACCGCCGCTAGTTTTTGGACACGGCTTGCCCCCGGTCGACCTAACTAACTCATTCCCACTCTCACTCTATCGTTCCCCATTCTCACTCTCTTTCCCCTGTCAGAAACCCTAGTCACCATTGGTGGCTCACCACTAGATCCACAAACCATTCCTCGAACCACATCCATTTCCAGGCGATGGGGGTGGATGGAGAAACCCTAGGTGGCGGCCAACGCAAGATGGGCACCGCATCGGCACGGGAGGGCGGCATATCGCAAAGCAAGGGCCGTGGCTGCGCGCACGGCCAGACGGTGTCCCCACCACCACTGGATGGAGGAAATGGCGGCGGTGGCGTCATCCACGGTGGCAAGAGCACCGCATCGGCTCAGGGGAGTGTTGAAGGCGGCTATGGTGGCAGTCAAGGCGGCGAGGGCACCACATCTGCACGTCAGACCCCGGCGGGGTAAGTTTCAGTCTCAGATCTGCTCATGCTCAGTATCGTAGGATGGATTTAGAGAAGTTTTGGGCTAGCTTTGGTTCAATTGCTCATGGGAGATGGTATGCTCATTATTGTAGTATGGATCCAGATGTTTCATTCTTTCTGTCTGTTAGAATGGAGGCGACAGTTATAGTTTCTGCTGGTACGAAAGGAAAGGAAAGCGGATTCACATTACCATTATTATGGATAGTAGTAGTAGGTCATTTAATGACTTAGGTCTGCTATTTGTGCCGAGTGTCCATGGGGATTGTTTGATGCTGTTGAAATGAGATATTGGGATAGTTTAAAGGAGTGTTGGAACCCTCTACAGTGTGATGATTAGTTAGGTGTGATGTTTGCAAGTAATGCGGAGACAAGGTCATGCAATCTAGAAATAAATGTAATTCAGAGAAAGTGAGGACAAAGGTGTGAAAAAACTGCTGGAGAGACAAGGGGTAGAAGAAGGGATATGCCATGTGCATCCAGGACAACTGCTACTAGTACTCCTAGTGCTCCTGGAACTAGTGCAACAAGTGCAAGTACCACTCCAACTGCCCAATGTGGCACTAATAGACCAGAGGATCAGCTTGATCCAGTTGTGGAGGAGGCACTGCCTGATGCACCTATTTTCTCTGATGAGGAGGATGGGAAACTTTGTCGAGGTTATGTCCAGCACAACAATGATGAACATACAACACATGAAGAGTACATTCTTGCAGAATTTTCAGATACTGATGATGATGAGAGGCAAGAGGATAATGACATGGGAGCTTTTGAGGATGAAGATGAGGATAGACCTATAATGATGTATGATAGAGATAATCCATCTATTGAATAAGGTGTGCTCTTTCCTAATGTAGTTTATTGCAAGAATGCAGTTGGAATATTCTCAATCAAGTCTGAAACTAAGTACATTACACTTAAGAGTGACCCATCTAGGTTTACTGTGAAATGTGCCTATGAGAGGTGTAAGTGGAGGCTGCATGCATCTTTGATGAGGAGGAGCACTCTGTTTCAGGTACTAGCTACTGTTTTAGTAATGTTTTTTAATAAAATGTGCCTATTTGTTTTACTAATATTATTCTGACTGACTATTTGTTTTATTTTTAGATCAAAGTGAATCCCCACCCTCACACATGTCCTAGTGTGAATAGACCTCAGAGATTGAGAGCTGCAAAAAGAAGGTGGATTGTAGATGCTTCTATGCCTTGGACCAAAAAAATCCAGGGATTGGAACAAACGAAATTCAGGGTAGGTTGTAGAAGTATGGTCTTGAGTTGCCAGACAACAGATGCTACTATGGTAAGGAGATGGCACTTGACAAGATCTATGGTAAGTACAGTGAAAGTTTCTAGTTACTTTATGCATTCAAAGCTGAAGTAGAGAGGGCATCACCAGGAAGTGTTGTTGACATTGACAAGCACACAATGGAGTACAAGTTAAAAGGAAAGAAATTCTATAAGGAGTGTTTTAGAAGGGTTTTTGTATGCTTCCAAGCTTGTCAGAAAGTGTTCTTGGAGGGGTGCAAGCCATACTTGGCTGTAGATGCAACTGCATTGCATGGTCGGTTTAGGGGCTAACTTGTAGCAGCATGTGCTCTAGATGCTCATAACTGGTTATTTCCTGTTGCATATGGTGTTCTTGAGGTGGAGTCAACTAAGAGTTGGACCTGGTTTTTCAAAATCCCGAAGGAAGCAATAGGACACCCTGAAGGTTTAGTCATACATACTGATGCTTGCAAAGGACTGGAGAGTGTTGTTGATAACGTTTACCCAAGATTGGAGCACATAGAGTGTATGAGATATCTTGCCCAAAATTTCAGCAAGAAATTCAAAGGGAAATTTTATGATGACAATCTATGGCCTTGCTCACTAACTTACAGCATCAAGAAGCACAACTTTCATCTGAACCAGCTGAAGAGCAGACCAAATGTAAAGAAATATCTTGAGCAGCACCACACAAAAATCTAGGCTAGAGCAGGTTTCACCGAGTTGAGCAAAGTTGACTATGTTAACAACAATCTTGCTGAATCATCCAACTCTAGAATCAAGAAATACAAGGGCCTACACCTAGTGTACCTGCTGGACAAGATTAGGAAATACATTATGGAGAAGTTTGACTTAAGAAAAAGAATTTGCATTGACCATTTCATTGGCGACTACATCTTACCAGCAGTAATGGAGACATTAATGGAGAAAACTAAAGGTTTGGAGATGACCATTGTTAGGAGAAGCCCAACAGAAGCTGAGGTAACTGCAACGGATAGAGAGAAGAGAGAATGGAGGTACCCAGTGGAACTGGAAAAATGGACTTGCAGTTGCAGACAGTGGCAGTTCACTGGTAAGCCATGCATCCATGCCCTTTTCTTTATAACTACTCTAAGAGGTGATGCTAGTGCAATTGACAAGTATGTCCATAAGTACTACTCTGTTGAGATGTTCAAAGCTACATATGCTGAAAACCTACCAGCTTTGGAAGGCAAGCAACAGTGGGACATTGTAGATCCTAGATTCAAATTATGTGCTCCTGTTCAGAAGCAAGCACCAGGTAGGCCAAGAAAGAAGAGGATTAGAGATAGCAGTGAAGGAAAGGGCCTTGGGCCTAGGAAGAAGAAGTGCAAGAGGTGTGGAAGATATGGACACCAAGCTAAGGGCTGCACACAATCTGTAGATCCAGCATTTGGAGAAGAAGAACATTGGGGTGCTGAAAATGCAGATGATCATCCTACAGCTAATGAGCCAGCAGAAGCAGAAGTGCAAGATGAGGATGAGTATGAGACAATACCTGATGTTCTCCAGCAGCAAATGCTACCACGAAATGAACCATCACATGAAGCATCTACACAAGCAAGTGTAGTAAAGTATGTCCAATTCCCAAATCCATTTATCTTAATGCATACCTTACAAATTGTGACATGTTTGCAATTGTTTTAGCCCTAGGAAAAACTATAAAAGAGCAATAGATAGAGGAGCTTCTCCCAATTGTGTGAAAGAGAAGAGAGGTGGAGGGGTGCAGCCAGCAAGTACATTCTACTCAGCTACTAGAGGCAGTGTTGATAGCAAGGTTATTTCTCATGCAAAGAAAGCACCAGTAGCATCTGAAGCTCCACCCACTACCCCTAACCCAGCTAAGAACACTAGAAGCAAGGCAAGGGAAGCTCCAAACCCAGCCAAGAACACCAGGAGCAAAAAATTGAAGTTCTAGATGTTTAAGTATTGTGCTCTATTTGTTTTGATGTTGTTATGAACTAGATGTTGATCTGTGTGCACTTGACTATGTGAACTTTTGAGTACTTTATGCACTGGCTATTATGCACTTGGTGTTTCTATGCTTAATGTTTGTTATGCACTTTTCTGTGTGCTGCTTGCTGTTATCTCCTTTGTGCATCACTATTTTGTTATTTGACTTCCTGTCATTCATTACATATGATTTGTTTCATCACATAAGATTTGTCGTCGACGACGTCGACGGCAAATCTTCATCTACCATCCACATTTGGTCTCATCACATAAGATTTGTCATCGACGACGTCGACGACAAATTTTGATGTACCACCCACATTTGGTCTCATCACATAAGATTTTTCGTTGACGACGTCGATGACAAATCTTCATCTAGCATCCACATATGGTCTCATCACATAAGGTTTGTCGTCAACAACAAATCTTCATCTACCATACCAATACAACTTCAACTAGGGTTATATCAGATAAAGTGACATCAATTCAACTTGAACTACAAAGTTACATCAAACAAAGTAGGGTTCCATCAACATCTTCACTTTAGATACATCAATAAACTACATCTACCATACCTGTACAACAAACATAACAATTCCAACTAAATGCAATGCCCACACCAGCAGCATCTCATCTCTCTCTCTAAGTTTCTTATTCAAAGCCCTGTTCTTCCTTGCTAGCTCCATGTTTTCCTTCTTCACATGGTGACATTTGATCCAACTGTCTTCAACCTCTGTGTGCAACTCTTCAAAAGCAAGGGCAACACGCAATGGTGGAGCTGGGTCAACCCAAACCAACCATTCACACTTTTCTGGTAACTAATTGCAAATCAGAGTAATCAACATTACAGAGTACAAATCAACAAAAACTAAATCTATCTCAAATTCACAAAAACTTACATCTAATGGACAACATAAAAAATGACGGCCATTGCTAGCTCCTCTCCATGTCACACGACGGGTAGGGACAAGGCCATGGCCAAGGTAGCGATGCTTCGACAAAAACGCCAAGCCGAAATAGGACTCGTCGGGAAGATAAAACTCCAAGGAATGTTGCACAATCCCGACCCCATCGACCTAAAACAAAGGTAGAATTTCCCCCAAATGTTACAAACCCTATAAATCCATAGATTCAAGTGGGATGGGGTGGAGGAGCACGAAATCTCTAGATTCAAATGGACACCGCTTTACTTGCCTCTCCGGTTGCCGGTGAGAAGTTGGACAAGCCCGAGCTCACCATGTGCACCGCTCCTTTCTCTCCCGCTTCCCGCTTCCCCCTCCAAACTTGTCGCGCCTTCCCTCCCTCTTTTTTTCACACGAGATTGCTGAGGACGAAGGGGTAGCAGTCAAATGACATTGACTAGATGGAACCGTGCCAGAAGGGCAAAAGCATAAGAAAACCAAAGTGAGTTGGACAAGAACGAGTGTTTCCGAAACTAGGGGCAAACCTGCCGAGTGTGACACAACTAAGGGTATAAAATCAATTTTCCCTTTTTTATTGCATGGGAAATTCAGAAAACAGACAAAACATGGCACTTTATTTTATTTAACTAATAAAAACAGAAATAGGTAGGGGCAGAAGGTAGTGCCTACTAAATTCATCTATTTCATACCTCTAAAAAAAGATCCATTAATAAGGTTGATCAAGTCTTATTACCAACCACTTTCGATTAGCATGAAACCAAAGAACTTTCGTAAATCACGAAGTTACCTCAACGGGGATATGAATGTCCCCAACAATAAGCATTTAATATTTCTTTTTGACAGTAGGTAGAGGTAGTTGAAAACTTCCAATAGAGATTGTCGGAGATTTTCAATAACATTAATACCATTCACTTGGAATTGTTTCTTCGAAAAGTTGTAGGATCGAAAGTATGTCTAGAGGGGGGGTGATTAGACTACTTGACCCAATAAAAACTTAACCTTTTCCCAATTTTAGTTCTTGGCAGATTTTAGCTATTTTAGGACAAGTCAAGCAATCATCACACAATTCAAGCAAGCATGCAAAGAGTATATTGGCAGCGGAAAGTAAAGCATGCAACTTGTAAGAATGTAAAGGGAAGGGTTTGGAGAATTCAAACGCAATTGGAGACACGGATGTTTTTCCTGTGGTTCGGGTAGGTGGTGCTATCCTACATCCACGTTGATGGAGACTTCAACCCACGAAGGGTAACGGTTGCGCGAGTCCAGGGAGGGCTCCACCCACGAAGGGTCCACGAAGTAGCAACCTTGTCTATTCCACCAAGGCCATCGCCCACGAAGGACTTGCCTCACTAGCGATAGATCTTCATGAAGTAGGCGATCTCCTTGCCCTTACAAACTCGGTTCAACTCCACAATCTTGTCGGAGGCTCCCAAGTGACACCTAGCCAATCTAGGAGACACCACTCTCCAAGAAGTAACAAATGGTGTGTTGATGATGAACTCCTTGCTCTTGTGTTTCAAATGATAGTCTCCCAAACACTCAACTCTCTCTCATAGGATTTGGATCTGGTGGAAAGAAGGTTTGAGTGGAAAGCAACTTGGGGAAGCCTAGAGATCAAGATTCATATGGTAGGAATGGAATATCTTGGTCTCAACACATGAGTAGGTGGTTATCTCTCAGAACATATGAGTTGGAAGTGTAGATGTGTTCTGATGGTTCTCTCCACGAATGAAGAGGAGGTGGAGGGGTATATATAGCCTCCACACAAAATCCAACCGTTACACACAATTTACCAATCTCGGTGGGACCGAATCAACAAACTCGGTCGGACCGAAAAGGTAAACCTAGTTACCGTTAGAGATTTTCGGTGGGACTGACATGCAAATCGGTAGGACCAATTTTGTTAGGGTTTGGGCATAACGTAATCTCGGTGAGACCGATTACACAAACTCGGTGAGACCGACTTTGGTAATTAGCTAACCAGAGAGTTGGTCAGGTAATCTCGGTGGGACCGATTCGCTCTTTTGGTGAGACCGAAAAGTTACAAAAAGGAAACATAGAGTTTACATTGCAATCTCGGTGGGACCGATCCGCTCTTTCGGTGAGACCAAAAAGTTACGAAAGGGAAACAGAGAGTTTGCAATCCCATCTCGGTGAGACCGAGATCCCTATCGGTAGAACCGAATTGCTAGGGTTTGGCAGTGGCTTATGACATGTGAAACTTGGTGGCGCCGGATAGAAAGAATCGGTAGGACCGAGTTTGGCTTAGGGTTTAGGTCATATGTGGATATGGGAAAGTAGTTGAGGGTTTTGGAGCATATCACTAAGCACATGAAGCAAGAGGCTCATTAAGCAACACCTCATCCCTCCTTGATAGTATTGGCTTTTCCTAAAGACTCAATGTGATCTTGGATCACTAAAATATAAAATGAAGAGTCTTGAGCTTTTGAGCTTGAGCCAATCCTTTGTCCTTAGCATTTTGAGGGTTCCACTTTCACATCCATGCCATGCCAATCATTGAGCTTTCCTGAAATAATCATCTTGGAATAGCATTAGCTCAATGAGCTATATGTTGTTATGAATTACCAAAACCACCTAGGGATAGTTGCACTTTCAATCTCCCCCTTTTTGGTAATTGATGACAACATATAGATCAAAGCTTCGACAAATGATAATAGGTATGAAATATATCATCGCTTTGAGAAGTATGTGATAAGTAAGAGCTCCCCCTAAATTTGTGCATATTTAAAATTTGCTTTGGACTGCAAATGCACAAAGAGTTAGAGTCATGGGTTACTCTTCCATGTCACATACATCTTGGTGGAGCGCTTAAAATGATAAGAATGAAATACATGCACTCATCACCAAGAAAAATGAATGATCACATAAGATAGATAAGATAATAGCATTAAGCAAGCATTAAGTGTAGCTTATGATAAAACACATGATCATCAATGTCTCACAAATAATGACATAGTATCTCAAGCACTCAAAAGCAAACAAAGTGCGAAAAACCACCAAATAAAACAAGAGAGAAAAGCAACACTCTCTCTCGAAGCCTATGATCTATACATTTTCTCCTCCTTTGGCAACAAGTTACCAAAAAGTTCCTAGAAAATGCATAGTGCTAAGTCGACACTCAGGCTTGATCTTCTAGTGGTGGTGGAGTCCAGATCACTCCAAGGACGAAGGCTTTCGTAGATGCTGAAGTAGACGCTGGAGTTGGAGCTGAAGTAGACGCTGGAGCAGGTTGGGCTGGTGCTATGGCTGGAGCTGAGGCAGTTGCTCTTGTGTCAGGAACTGGCACTGCAGACGACCTCGGACCTCGTGGCACTCTGGCAAAAGCATCAGTGGTTGTCTTCCCTTTCCTCTCCTGCATGTCATCTTGGAGCTGCTCCACTGCAGTCTGAATCTCTGTCACCTTGATATCCAAGTCATAGAACTTTTGTTCTACGATTCTCTCTAGGCTTGCCTGGTTCTGAGTTAGGGTGGCTAGTCTTTTCTCAATCCGCAGGGTGGATGCAATCAAGTAACAAAGCTTCTCTTGTTTGGTTTTCAAGAAGTACTCAGATGCCTCCTCTTGAGTTGGCATCTTGGCAGCTTTCTCCTTCCTTGCCTTCTCCTTCTTGGCTTGTGCTTGTGCAGATGATGGTTCATTCTCAGTCATGACAACTTGATTATCTTCAAAATCTGGATGGATGGGCAGGTGTTCCTTGTCCAATAAGTATATGCCAGTGCCCATCTTGGAGTTAATGAGCTCCTGAATTTGTGGGGCATACCGACAGTTCCTCTTCTGGTCTGCTGCAATCCTCTTGATGGTCTCTACCATGAGGCTCATCACCTTGAATTTCTGTGGCACATCAAAGATATGTAGCAAATTGATTGCATGGCCTCTGATCATCTTTTGATCACCTGACTTGGGCAACAAGGTGTGCCTCAGTATCCAATTGATGGTTGGCAGCCCTGACAGAAGATAGTGTACTGAGCCAAACTTGAAAGTGTCAAGTGCTTCATTTGGAATTTCCTTGTACATGTTTGACATTGAGTTATGATCCATCTTCTTCTTGGAATAGACATCCAAGTCATCTTCCTGCTCTTCTAGGGCATTAATGAGCTGTGCCCACTCAGCAACTGTTGACTGGTACCTCGTACCCTCAGACATCCAAACAATCCTCCCATCTGAATAAAAATGTGCTGTGGAGTAGAACTGCATGATAAGCTCCTCATTCCACTTTGTGAGCTTCTGCCCAACAAAGTCATCTACTCCACATGCCTTGAAGCTGTCCTGCACTCCAGGGTAGTACTCTTCGTTGTCCTTGATGTATTGCCAATCAAGCCATCTCATGTCACAAACAATGGGCTTTTTGTCCAATAAGACTGTCTCATATAAGTCCTGCTGTTCCTTGGTGTGAAATCTGTAGTCAACAGCAGTCCTCCTCCTTGAAGCATACGGGTCTGCTTCTCTCCATTTCCTCAGCCCTGAATCTCTCCTGAGCTTCATGTCCTCAGCCACAGGATGAGCATCATTGTGGTATGGGATCTTGGGCTTGAGCTTTCTAAGAACTTGCTCTTCATCTTCTTCTTCAGCAGTGTCAGGCACTGGAGCCTTGTTCTTCTCAGCAGCTGGGGTGCTTCTTGTATTCCTCTTTGGTTTTGGCTTTGGAGCTGGTTTGACCTTGGAAGCAGTTGCTCCTGCTCTTATGGCATCACCCATCAGCTTGGGTGCCTTAGGTGCTGGTGCAGCAACCTCTTCTTCTTCCTCCTCATCTTCCATGATGGAAGCCTTTCCAAGCACTCTAGCTACGGTCTTCTTGACCCTTTCCTTTCTTTTCTTGCCTTCAGCAGCAACTGGCTCTATGGGAGTGGGCTTCTCAGGAATCTTGGTTGAAGCTCTGGCCTTTGGCATAGGCTGCTTGCCTGCTGGCCTTTTGATTTTCATCCCTGGCTTTATGCCTTGAGCTGAGCCATGTTCCTTCTCAAGCACTACTCTCTTTGAAGTTGCTTCCTCTTCTGCCACATAATCCTCATCCTCTGATTCTGAGGTTCTCTTCTTTCTCTGTCTGGTGGCAGCTTTAGGCAGATTGCTAGGAGTACTTCTGCTGCCATCATCTGAAGAACTTGAGGGACTAGTGCCCTCACTCATCTACACTTGCTGTTCTGATAGGTTCTGGCTATCACTCTGATCAGACATGTTGCAAACTCTGACTGCTGACCCTGTGAATAGGTTATAGATGAGATAGAGTGGATGAGCATCACAAAATGTAGAGATTTTTGCAAAAGAATAGTTCAAAAACTTAGTTTTAGTTTCCCACTGAAATCATCTCGGATCTATCGATTTCTAAACTCAGTGATACCGAAGCAGTTTTGGAACCTAAACTAGTGAACTCGGTCAGACCGAGTCACAGTTCGGTGGCACCGAGACTGCTAGGGTTTCACAGAGTTCCAAAATCGGTCACACCGATTAGTAATACTCGGTCAGACCGAGTATCACTTGTGCAATGGCATAAGCCAAATCGGCGGGACCGAGTTTTTCAACTCAGTGGGTCCGAGATGGTTTCGGCGGAAACCTAACCCTAAAATTTTCGAATTAAACCTAATCTACGAGTTCATTGACTGGATAGAAGTTTATCAAACATGGCAAGAATCATTACGATCACAATGTGCTAAGAATCGGATTGGGGAATAGCACAAAGATCGAGTCCATACCCTAGTTTGGCGGAGACTCGCTACGGCGGCAACGGCGGGGTAGAATTCCGTTGACGACGACGGAGACTAGCGACTGGAGGCGGCTGGCGGCGAGGAGACGATCCGGAGGCCACGTTGGCAGAGCAGGCTATCGCGCGGGCGAAGGGGTTCAGAGAAATTTCCAAATTTTTTCCCGTGACTATATATAGCCTGACCCTGTCGGTGTGACCGAGTGGAACAACTCGGTGGCACCGAGATGCAAAACTGTATACAGTTGTTGCAGCTCGGTGTGACCGAATGGTTCAAATCGGTTACACCGAGATCGAAAACCTAGATCAACTTAATGATCTCGGTAGGACCGAAAGTAGGGTATCGGTCAGACCGAGAATCACAAAGAGGTTTTGGAAGGTTAAGTCTATGACGAATCGGGGACTCCGAGCGCTCCTCACACGGAGTGGTTCGAATCTGACTTGATCAATTTTTGTGATGTAGCATGAATAGAGTTTGAGACGAGAAAAGCATAGATAGCTAGAGGAGGTTCTTAGGCATTCTTGTCCATCCACTTGGCAAAAGGAAATAAAACCAAACAATCAAAACAACAAGTGGATGTCCTCGAATGAGTAAAATATGCAACCAACATGCTCACACAATAAGATGGCAAATGAAATATGTGACAAAGCATGCACAACCAATTCTATCATCTATCAAGCAATTTGCAATGACTAGGTCATCTATATATGAGTATATTGACTTAGGAGTCAAGTGAGAACACTTGATCATAGGTCATACTCATCGTTTAAGCTCAAGTGGGGTTACCACTTTTACATAAAGCATTGTTGTGTTCACATCTTTAGAGTTGCTCTAGCTCAAGTCTTAGAGTAAAGCTCCCCCTAGATGTGATATCCCCCCTAAGAGGGATGAACTAACCTTGCGTTTTGTCGATGATGACTTCATGTAGATGTTGAAGATGTGGATGCTCAATGTTGATGTAGATCACTTGGAGCTATCCATTTGAGTGAATTGCACTTTCAATACCTACATGGGTTAGTCCCACAAGGAACAAACAAGGATATCCATAGACATAGAGTGATGCACACACAAGATGATGTCCATGAAAACTTTTAGGTTACCTTGTCCCTTGTCTTACCAACAAGAGGGTTTGTGACTCCTTGAACTAGTGCAAGATGTGGAAGTTGATTGCACTTGTTCTTGCCAAAATGATAAGAGTGAAGTATGTTGGCGGAGTCACCCTCAAGAACTCTCTAGTTCTTCTTCTTTTGGATCCACACCATCTTGATGGGAATCCTTGGAGTTGTAGTCGTACTTGATGAAGTGGAACTTGAAGTAGTCTTGGGAATCCACTTGACTAAGGTCTTAGGAGCTTCTTCAAATGCATCAATCTCCTCTTGAAGCTTGTCCTTGCCTTTTTGCTTGTAGTCTTGTGGTGGAAGATCATCTTGAGCTTGTGTCCCCTTGAAAGAAGTATCATACTTCTCTTGTTGGGGAAAAATTTTGTCTTGGGGTATTAATCTTCTTCCCACTCAACTCCATTGGCATTGAACTTTCGTTCAAAACCAACACCTTGATTCTTCCGGTGCATTCCTTGCTTGCGCACAATTTCCTCTAATTGCTTACTCCCGGCAAGGCTTTTGTACACTCCTTTCTCTATAATTCCCTTCAATAAGCTATTTTCTTGCTCAAGTGTAACTTGGCTAAGAGAATCATTAGTGGAATCAAGAGAACTACTAGAAGCAACAATATTGGATTTATCATGATCATTGTTACTACTAGAGGAAGAATCTTTCTTGTTCTTGTTACTAGACTTGACTTGAGGCATGTAAGTGGATAAGAGTAAATTCTTGGCAATGTAAGAAGAACTTTTCTTGCGGAGATCATCATTGATTGCCTTTAAAAACTCATGCTCTTGCTCAAGATTGAGCTTTTCAAAGCGTAACTTCTCATGAGCTCTTAAAAGTTCTCGATGATCTTCGAATATAGTTTCATGAGCTAACTTAAGAGTGTTTAGTTCTTTAGTTAGAGCCTCAATCTTCTTCTTATCATTGTCATTCGTTTTATCTTGATTAGCATGATTAATTGACGTTTCATCATAGTATTCATCACTAGAGTTGTCAACAAGCAAATCATCATCACCTAACAAGTCATCTTCATCACTATTAAAATCAACATACTCGGGGTGTGTTACCTTAGGACCTTTGGCCATGAGGCATCTTCCAATTCCTTCATTTGGTGAGTCAAATATGTCGTAGGAGTTGGTTGACACAAGTGCTAGACCGGCAACACCTTCATCTTGAGTATATTCGGAGTCGGAGTGATAACTTCTCTCGGAGTGGCTGTCGGAGTCGGAGCCGGATACCCATTCACCAACATGAGCTTGATGTCTTCGTTTTGTGTAGCTCCTTGATGATTTTTCCTTCCTTTCCGAATCCTTGCTTCTCCGTTTGTATCTTCGTTCATAATGATCATCTCTACTCCTTCTCTCTCTTGGTGGTGATTCTTTGCTTCTTCTTTTTGGATAATCTTCTCTTCTCTTGTAGGGAGTCGTACAAGCATTAGAATAGTGTCCAGGTCTTCCACAATTGTAGCAGTTTCACTCTCGACTAGAAGATCTTTTGTCATTGTAGGACCTTGACTTGAAGTTTCTATCTTTGCTTCTACTCTTGTAGAACTTGTTGAAGTTCTTCACCATTAAGCTCAATTCTTCATTGAAGTTTTGTTTCTCACTTGATGATGTAGGGGCTTCACATGAGGCTTTGTAGGCACCACTTGATTTGTTGTGAAGTTCCTCTTTATCCTTAAGTGACATCTCATGAGCAACAATTCTTCCAATCACCTCCGTTGGCTTGAGATCTTTGTAATTGGGCATCATTTGGATCAATGTGCACACGGTATCATATTTTCCATCCAAGGCTCTTAGAATCTTCTTGATGATGAATCTATCGGTCATCTCTTCACTTCCTAAGCCGGCAATCTCATTTGTAATGAGAGCAAGCATAGAGTACATTTCAGCGACACCTTCACCATCCTTCATTTTGAACTTGTCAAGTTGACTTTTAAGCACATCCAACTTGGATTCCTTGACGGAGTCGGTACCTTCGTGCATATCAATTAAAGTGTCCCAAATTTCCTTTGCATTCTCAAGACGGCTGATTTTGTTGAATTCTTCGGGGCATAATCCGTTGAAGAGAATATCACAAGCTTGACCATTGTATTGCAACATCTTCAACTCATCCGCGGTAGCTTCACGGTTTGGTTCTCTCCCATCAAAGAAGTCACCTTGCAAACCAACACACACAATAGCCCAAACGCCGGTGTTATGTCCAAGAATATGCATTTTCATTTTATGCTTCCAACTAGCAAAGTTAGTACCATCAAAGTAAGGACCCCTACGGTGATAATTTCCCTCGCTAGACGCCGTACTCTCCTAGGTTGTGAAACCAAGGCTATGACCACCAAAAGCTATGGAGATCAAAGCAAATGGAGACCAAAGCTCTGATACCACTTGTAGGATCGGAAGTATGTCTAGAGGGGGGGTGATTAGACTACTTGACCAAATAAAAACTTAACCTTTTCCAAATTTTAGTTCTTGGCAGATTTTAGCTATTTTAGGACAAGTCAAGCAATCATCACACAATTCAAGCAAGCATGCAAAGAGTATATTGGCAGCGGAAAGTAAAGCATGCAACTTGCAAGAATGTAAAGGGAAGGGTTTGGAGAATTCAAACGCAATTGGAGACATGGATGTTTTTCCCGTGGTTCGGATAGGTGGTGCTATCCTACATCCACGTTGATGGAGACTTCAACCCACGAAGGGTAACGGTTGCGCGAGTCCACGGAGGGCTCCACGCACGAAGGGTCCACGAAGTAGCAACCTTGTCTATCCCACCATGGCCATCGCCCACGAAGGACTTGCCTCACTAGCGGTAGATCTTCACGAAGTAGGCGATCTCCTTGCCCTTACAAACTCCTTGGTTCAACTCCACAATCTTGTCAGAGGCTCCCAAGTGACACCTAGCCAATCTAGGAGACACCACTCTCCAAGAAGTAACAAATGGTGTGTTGATGATGAACTCCTTGCTCTTGTGCTTCAAATGATAGTCTCCCCAACACTCAACTCTCTCTCATAGGATTTGGATCTGGTGGAAAGAAGGTTTGAGTGGAAAGCAACTTGGGGAAGGCTAGAGATCAAGATTCATATGGTAGGAATGGAATATCTTGGTCTCAACACATGAGTAGGTGGTTCTCTCTCAGAACATATGAGTTGGAAGTGTAGATGTGTTCTGATGGCTCTCTCCATGAATGAAGAGGAGGCGGAGGGGTATATATAGCCTCCACACAAAATCCAACCGTTACACACAATTTACCAATCTCGGTGGGACCGAATCAACAAACTCAGTTGGACCGAAAAGGTAAACCTAGTGACCGTTAGAGATTTTCGGTGGGACTGACATGCAACTCGGTAGGACCGATTTTGTTAGGGTTTGGGCATAACGTAATCTCGGTGAGACCGATTACACAAACTCGGTGAGGCCGACTTTGGTAATTAGCTAACCAGAGAGTTGGTCAGGTAAACTCGGTGGGACCGATTTGCTCTTTCGGTGAGACCGAAAAGTTACAAAAAGGAAACAGAGAGCTTACATTGCAATCTCGGTGGGACCGATCCGCTCTTTCGGTGAGACCGAAAAGTTACGAAAGGGAAATAGAGAGTTTGCAATCCCATCTCGGTGAGACCGAGATCCCTATCGGTAGAACCGAATTGCTAGGGTTTGGCAGTGGCTTATGACATGTGAAACTCGGTGGCGCCGGATAGAAATAATCGGTAGGACCGAGTTTGGCTTAGGGTTTAGGTCATATGTGGATATGGGAAAGTAGTTGAGGGTTTTGGAGCATATCACTAAGCACATGAAGCAAGAGGCTCATTAAGCAACACCTCATCCCTCCTTGATAGTATTGGCTTTTCCTAAAGACTCAATGTGATCTTGGATCACTAAAATATAAAATGAAGAGTCTTGAGCTTTTGAGCTTGAGCCAATCCTTTGTCCTTAGCATTTTGAGGGTTCCACTTTCACATCCATGCCATGCCAATCATTGAGCTTTCCTAAAATAATCATCTTGGAATAGCATTAGCTCAATGAGCTATATGTTGTTATGAATTACCAAAACCACCTAGGGATAGTTGCACTTTCAAAAGTGCACCATATGCTCATCACCATTGACATGAAAAGTGACCTTGCTTTTATTGCAATCGATAACAACTCCTGCATTATTCAAGAAGGGTCTACCAAGGATAATCGACATGCTGTCATCCTCGGGCATCTCAAGAATAACAAAGTTAGTCAAAATAGTAACATTAGCAACAACAATGGGCACATCCTCACAAATACCGATAGGTATGGTAGTAGATTTGTTAGCCATTTGCAAAGATATTTCAGTAGGTGTGAGTTTATTCAAATCAAGTCTTTTATATAAATAGAAAGGCATAACACTAACACCCGCTCCCAAATCACATAAAGCAGTTTTCACATAATTTCTTTTGATGGCTCAAGGTATAATTGGTATTCTCGGATCTCCGTTTCTTAGGTATTCCATCTTTAAAATTATAATTAGCAAGCATGGTGGAGATTTCAGCTTCCAGTATTTATCTCTTATTGGTGACGATGTCTTTCATGTACTTTGCATAAGGAGGCATTTTAAGGATATCAGTCAAGCGAGTACGCAAAAAGACTGGCCTCAGCATTTCAGCAAAGTGTTCAAATTCTTCATCATCTTTATTTTTAGTTGACTTAGGTGGAAAGGGCATAGGTTTTTGAAACCATGGTTCTCTTTCTTTACCATGTTTTCTAGCAAAAAAGTCTCTTTTATCATATCTTTTATTATTGGGTTGTGGGTTATCAAGATCAACTGCTGGTTCTATCTCAACATCATTGTATGGTTCTTTATTATTTGTTTGAGTGTCTTCATGAAACTCATCATTATCTTTTTCATGATCAGAAGGTGAGTGTTCACTACCAGATTGAGTTTCAGCATCAGAGATAGAAACTTCATTATCAGGAGGTTTTTCTACTTTAGGTTCACTAGAGGCATGCAAAGTCCTATCATTTTTCTTCTTCCTTTTGTTTTTAGAAGGACTGCGTGCATCAGTGGTAACTCTCTAAGAGTCTTGTCCAATTCTTTTTGGGTGTCCCTCAGCATAAAGTGGTTACTGAGTCATCCTACCCCCTCTAGTCATTACTCTAAGAACATGATCATTGATATTATTATTCATTTCATCAAGCAACTCTCTTTGAGATTTAGGAACTTGTTCTAACTGAGTTTGAACCATAGAAGCATGCTTCCCCACACCTCTAACTTCATTTGAGATTCTAAATAACAAGTCACTCAAGCGAGTAATCATATCAGAATGGTATTTCAATTGTTTCATAACATTTGCATTGAAATGATCTTGTTTTCTAATGTAATTCTCAAACTCATAAAGGCATTGGCTAGGGTGCATATTGTGAGGATTATCATTGTCATTGAATTTCATTAGAGAATTTACCTATACCACCTTAGGCAGTGGTGGTGTATCAAGCCCATATATTTCTTCAATAGGAGGTAAACTTTTGACATCCTCAGCTTTCATACCTTTTTCCTTCATAGATTTCATTGCCTCTTGCATATCTTTAGGACTGAGATATAAAATACCCCTCTTCTTCGGAGTGGGTTTAGTAGGTGGTTCAGGAGGAGTCCAATCATCATAATTTTTCAATATGATATTCAATAATTCTTCAGCTTGCCCAATAGTTCGTTCCCTGAAAACATAACCAGCACAACTATCTAGGAAATCCCTAGAAGCATCGGTTAGTCCATTATAGAAGATATCAAGTACTTCATTTTTCATAAGAGGATGATCAGGCAAAGCATTAAGAAATTGGAGAAGCCTCCCCAAGCTTGTGGGGGACTCTCTTCTTCAATTTGTGCAAAGTTAAATATTTCCTGCAAGGCAGCTTGTTTCTTATGAGCAGGGAAATACTTTTCAGAGAAGTAACAAATCATATCCTGGGGGCTACGTACACAACCAGGACCAAGAGTATTGTACCAAGCTTTAGCATCACCCTTAAATGAGAACAGAAATAATTTGAGGATATAGTAATAGCAAATTTTCTCATGATGAGCAAAAAGGGTGGCTATGTCATTCAACTTAGTAAGATGTGCCAGAACAGTTTCAGTTTCATAACCATGGAAAGGATCAGATTCAACCACAGCAATTAACTCTGGGCCGACAGAGAATTCATAATCCTTATCATCAACAAAGATAGGCGAAGTAGCAAACTTAGGATCACATTTCATTTTAGCATTCAGAGATTTTTCTTTATACTTGCATAATAATTTCTCTAGATCATCTATATCCTTACAAGCAAGAATATCTCTAGTTGCCTCCTCACCCATAACATAACCTTGTGGTACCTTTGGCAATTGATATCTACTACGCAACTTTATTCTTATAGACTTGTATTTGGCCTCCAAGCGCAGAGTTTAGTAGGAGAGTAGCATTTTTCCCTCAAGTGGATGACCTAATGTTTATCAATCCGTGGGAGGTGTAGGATCAAGATGGTCTCTCTCAAACAACCGTGCAACCAAATAATAAAAAGTCTCTTGTGTCCTAAACACACCAAATACAATGGAAATTTGTATAGTTGCACTGGTTCGGCGAAGAGATGGTGATACAAGTGTAGTAATGATAGTAGATATTGATTTTTGTGATAGGAATAATAAAAAACAGCAAGGTAGCAATTTATAAAATGGAGCACAAACGGTATTGCAATGCTTGAAAATGAGGCCCAGGGTCCATACTTTCGCTAGTACAATCTCTCAACAATGCTAATATAATGGGATCATATAACCATCCCTCAACGTGCAACGAAGAATCACTCCAAAGTTCTTATCCAGCGGAGAACATAATAAGAAATCGTTTGTAGGGTACGAAACCACCTTGAAGCTATTCTTTCCGATCGATCTATCCAAGAGTTCGTACTAAAATAACACCAAATAATTTCATATTCGTAATACTCAATCCAACACAAAGAACCTCAAAGAGTGCCTCAAGATTTCTACCGGAGAAACAAAGACAAGAACATGCATCAACCCCTATGCATAGATTACCCCAATGTCACCTCGGGAATCCGTGAGTTGAGTGCCAAAACATATATCAAGTGAATAAATACGATACCCCATTGTCACCAAGGGTATTTGATACGTCTCCGATGTATCTATAATTTATGAAGTATTAATGCCATGTTTACAACAATTCCATATGATTTTGGTATGATTTGATTAGAACTAACCCAGACTGACGTTGTTTTCAGTAATTTGTTCATCAAGAAATTCACCTAGTGGCACATTATCATCAAGCAAGGTACTAGCATCATCATAAGCATCATTCATAGCAGAAGTAGCATTATCAATAACTTGCGACATATCAAGATTGATAGCATGTGGTGGTGTTGTGTAACACCCCCAGTGTCATGCTACAGTGACCTCACACTAATGGTGCCACATCATCAAGTTTAACTCAGCCAAATTGCCACTTGATAGAAATCAAAGCCAATTCCAAATTTAAAATAAAGTCAAATAAATTATTTTTCAAACAGTAAAATAAAAATGTTCACTGTGTTGCACAATTTCGCTAACTAATGGTCATGAATAAACCAACATTACTTGACTTATTAAAATGCCATTAACCTATTTTAAACTAGACCAAACAACCCCAAAATAAATCTTTATATTTAAAACAAAATTCAAATGAATTCAAATAAGGTTCAAACTTTTCATGACAGAGCTAAATATGGTATAATATTTATTGAGACAAGTTATACTTTTTACAAAAATTAATTGTTGGCTCTACTTAATGCAGAACAGTGTACAAAATACAAAATGGAAAAATAACAACGAAAAGAAAAGAGAACTGGAGGCCTACTGCTACACTCGACCCTAGTGGCCACAGTGCAGCCCAACCCACCTAGGCCATCCTCTACCTCACGCTACAGGGGCAAAGGCATGGCATGGCGAGCATCCAAGCCGCCATGGCCATGGATGGCCTCCACGTGCCCCCCCTTGGCCTATAAATACGCCCAACCGAAACCCTAGCATGTGCTTGTCCGATCCCCTCTCGACCCCCCTTCGCCCCTCTCCTCTCTGTCTCGAAATAGAGCTCAGGCTCAATGCGGTGACTGCGTTTGTCGTTGTCAATACTGCGGCCACCGTTGTCCCCCTCGCGCGGGAAGATGTCTAGGAGAGCTGCAGTCGTCCTCGTCATCTTCTACGCCGCTGGAACGATGCTGGGAAGTCATCGCCCCCGATGATTTCATCCGCCATGGCCGTCGGACGCCATCGCCTGATTCGCCACCGTCAGCTCCTCCCGGGCCTCCTCGAGCCGCTCTTCCGCTTCGCAGTGAGCGCCCCTCTATTTCCCCTCTGCTCCCTACCTCGCTCCCGTACTCTAGCGCCGTTCCCGCGAGCTCCGTGCTCGAGGTCACCGCAGCAAGCTGCCCGCAACCAGCTCGCACGTCCCGTGCCTTGCCCGCGCCCCCGTCCCACACGCCTCAGTCTTGCGCCACGCCAACGCCCGCCTCTATGAGCCGCCGCACCACCCTTCCCTGCTGCCCCGTCGCCTGTTGCCTTCCTGCGTGTGTGCTACTGCTGCTCTTGGTGTGTGCTGCTCTCTTGTGGTGCTTGCTAACTGCTGCTAATTGTTGTTGCTGCTAATCATCGCTGATGCCTGCTTGCTAGCCGCCGCTGTTGCTAATCATTGCTGCAGTCCATGGCTTCTGCGGCTAAAGGTGCTGCCTGTTACCTCTGTCCAGGAGGCCGACCCTATTAAGATTAGTCTATGATTATATTAGTTAGGTTAGTTAAATTGTTATTTTGTATAAGGTGTGAGTGACATATGGGTCCACCTAATTAGATTAGATAAATCTTTTTGGAAATTAATAAGTCGGTGACGTGTGGGCCACTATCTCCGCTTTTGACCAGTCAAATTGACTTGGTCAATTCGCATTAAAATTAAATACAAAATTCCAGAATATTTGTTAAACTTCGAAAAATAATATAAAATAAATCGTATCTCGGATGAAAATACTTTGTACATGAAACTTGCTCAGAACAACGAGAGAAATCCAAATACGCAGTTCGTCCGTCCATCACGTGTCCCTAGCATAGCGAACCTGCAACCTCCCCCTTCTAGTCCGTCTATCCAAAAACGCGAAACACCGGGAATACTTTCCCGTATGTTTCCCCCTTCGCCGGTATCGCCTACTACTGCGTTAGGTCACCCCTAGCACCGTGTATTGCCAAGTTATGCTTTGTGTTGCTTTTATTGCTCTATTATTTATTTGTGTTCCCCCTCTGCTACTTCTTTCTGGTAGACCTCGAGACCACCACCGATACCCCGTGATCGACTATATCGACGATGACGACTCCTTCTTGCCAGAGCAACCGGGCAACACTACAAAAAAAGACACATCCGTGACATTTTGGGCCAAACGAAAAAAAAATCTATCATACTTATGACACTTCTATGAAGATAATTGTGACAAAACCCGGTATCATCATAGATAGGGGTGGAAATTGGTAGCGGATAATCCGAAATATCCAATATTCGTATTCGAGAAAATGCCTATTCGTATCCGAAACATCCGCATCTGAACCAAAATGGAAATGGAAATTATCCGAATCTGAATTTATTAAACAAATAAAAAATAGAATATGGTAGGAGATTTTGAGACAAATATGGATATGGAAGTGGATATATCTGTATCCGGATAAGATTATGGGAGGCTATTTTCAAAATTCTAGACCCAATATTCCAATTATCCAACATAAAAGCCAAATAAGTGGTCAAATTTTACTCTTTATATGATTAAACTTATAAATTATTATGCATTACAATATTATTTATTCATAAACCTATTTATCATTGACTTATTGTATGTCACAAGTTGATTATTTCACGTCACATAGCTATCGACTAATTTACTTAAGCAATATGTTGATATTATTCGTATCCGTTCTGAATCAATAAAATATCCGATATGTATCCATATTCAAATAATATCCGAGCCGCATCCGTATCCGATAACATCCGTATTCGGATTCGTATTCATTTTGAAAATATGAAAATGGAAGTGGCAAGAGCACTATCCAATCTGCATCCGATCCGTTTCCACCCCTAATCATAGATGTGGTGGGCTCCTACTTCTATGACAAAAAATCATGACATAAAATGGGCTTTTCGTCCTGGGCAGGCCAAAGAAGCAGCTGCATGACATTCTTTGGGCCGTCCATGACGGAAAAAACTGTGGTAGAAGCGAGGGCGAGGAAAATATCGGGGTGTTCCCGGTTACGGTGGGTGGTCGGGGCCGAGCGATGCACGGAGGTTTGCGCGTTTCTCTCGTACACGCATGCACGTGGGTGCGAGGCGTTGGGCTCTAACTAAACCCGAGCGAGGCGTTCGCCTACCGAACCCGAGCGATTGCACTGCAGGCTACACGTTACTGAACCCGAGCGATCGATCGATGGCTGTTAACTGAACCCGATCGAGCGATTCCTTCGCTACTGCTGCTAACTAAAGCCGATCGATGCTGTCTCTTGATGAATAGTGAGCATTGCTAGGGGGGTTTGGATGAACAGTTCCCGATGGGGGGGGGATGAACAGGACCCTGTGGTGTTGCCTCTGGATGAACAAGACCCCATTGGATCGAGCCGGTTGGGGCTGGATGAACAGGACCCCGTGGAGGGCTGGATGAACAGGACCACCCCGTGGAGGGCTGGATGAATAGTAGATGGTGGAGGGCTGGATGAATAGTAGGCCGTGGAGGGGTGGTTGAATAGTAGGCCGTGGAGGGGTGGAGTAGCGCGCGGTGGAGGCTGGATGAATAGGAGCCCATGGATGAATAGTCACAGGTGGAGGCTGCAGGATGTTGACGGTGGATGAACAGTAGCCCGTGGAGGCTGTAGGGGATAGATGGTGGAGATGAACAGTATCCCGTGGAGTCCTGTTTTGCGGTACG
This sequence comes from Triticum urartu, assembly GCF_056163025.1. Lineage (NCBI taxonomy): Eukaryota > Viridiplantae > Streptophyta > Magnoliopsida > Poales > Poaceae > Triticum > Triticum urartu. Next base: position 19,774,146 of record NC_141876.1, on the reverse strand, counting down.
CCACACCCCTCCTGATGAACAGGACCCCCGTTTCGACCGTAGGAGGCCCATTTCCTCTGTTTTGTGGTACACCAGACCCCTCCCGATGAATATGACACCGTTTCGATCATGGCTTGTCGAACACAAGGTCGTTTCCTATGTTCTGCGGTACGCCAGGCCTCGTTTCCATCGGTTGTTCCGTCCAAGCCCTCCTGATGAACACGGCGACGCATTCCGTTCCGACCCAGCCAGTTGGCTCCCCATGAACACGACGACGATGCAGTTTCTCCGTTCCAACCCAGTCATGTACATGAGCCCTGGCCATACATATGCGTGAGTAGGCATTCAAGACCCCGCCCGTATGTACGTACGTGGCCGTATTTTCTTTCTTGCACACTGGCCGCTGTACGTACGTGTACATGCAACGTGCGCGCCTCTACTACGACACGTGCGCGCCTCTACATCGACCAGTATGTACATACACGTTCGCGACCAGAATGACTATGCTACGTACGCTTTGACCAGGTGGGTCCCGACTGTCAGGCACTTCCTTGCGTGCGAAGATGTAGCTGGTGGGTCCCAGCAGTCAGGGGGGCGAATCAATTTTTTTGCCCGTACGCACTTCCTTGCGTGCGAAGATGTAGCTGGTAGGTCCCAGCAGTCAGGGGGGAATGTTTTTTCGAGAAATACGGTTGCCCGTCCGATGGGTCCCTACTGTCAGGTGGAGGAATCATTATTCTCCGCGTAATAAGGAGGCACTTACTTGCTGCGGCCGTGGACCTAGCTGTCAGCCTCTCCACATACAGTCCATGTCTGATGGAAGCCGTTCCTTGACCATGTTGACCACGCCACGCCGAGAGCACCAGGGCGGTGGATGATGGCGAGGCCTTGGAAGGGGACGACGTGGAGCCGGGGAAGACACAGAAGTGGATGCCCACGCGTAGAGGAGTATGAGGGGTCACTGGTTCGCTGCGGTGTGAGGCTGCTGTCGCCGTAGAGTAACAGGGGGTGTGGGTGAGTAGAGGGATGGCCTGGCCTGCGGTGGGAGTAGTAGGCCACGGGAGGCAGGAGCACGAGGCACGACCGGTGCTGATTTGGGCGGCTGGAGCAAGAAGACCAGAGGTTGAAGAAGCACTATGGCCGTTGGATGGACATCGTACGGTCAATGGAGCTAGAATCATGCATATTGACTAAGTTGACAAAGCCCTCCGTCCCCGTCAACTTAGTAGGCCCACAAGTCAGCCTCCCACTATACTAGGTCCCAGCTAGCAGTGGGAGTATTCATTTTTTTGTGCGTAATAAGGAGGCACTTCCTTGCGTGCAAAGATATAGTTGGTGGGTCTGAGCTGTCAGTGGCGGTAACGTTTTTTTCGCGAAATACAGAGGCCCTTTCGGTGGGTCCCAAATGTCAGCTCGAGGAATCATTATTTTGCGCGTAATAAGGAGGCATTGCCTTGCGTGCGACCGTGGACCCAGCTGTTAGCCTCTCCATGTACAGTCCACTTCAGATGCATGTCGGTCATTGACCATGTTGACCAGGCCGTGCCGAGAGCACCGGGGAGGTGGACGATGGCGAGGCCTAGGAAGGGAATGGCACGGAGCCAGGGAAGACTCAGCAGTTGTTTCCCACGCGGAGGGGAGTACGACTGAACGAGGGTTTACTGGTTCATCTGCCATTGCCGGAGAATAATAGCAGGTGTGGGTGAGTAGAGGGATGGCTAGGCCACCGATGGGAGTATGGTGGGGCATGCGCGGCAGCACAGCCGGACACGAGGAGGAGGGAGCAGGCAGTCCCGCCGGCGCTTGTTTGAGCAGCTAGAGCTGGAAGAGTAGAGATTGAAGAAGCACGATGGCAGTTTGATGGACATCCAACACTCACTGCTTGTGCGTCAACCTTTTTTTAGGAAAGCCTCAAATCTGTGGAAAATAGCATACAACCCATCTGCCATTATTTCTAATAATTTACAACCCATTTTCTAATTGTTAAGGTTTTTTTGGAGCCAATATTCTTTTAGTTAGCATTACATCCCATATTGTGGCAACGGTTAAAGAATTATACAAATTTTTGCATATTTCGGTGCGGTCCGAACTGTTTTTAATCCTGAAATTTCGAGTCACATTCAAACTGATTTTAAAAATAAATGTATATCAATATAAAATCCAACAAATTGTCCACGCATAAAAATCAATGCAATTTAAAATCTCGAAATGAAAAAAAATAAATTTGAAACTAATTGCCGGTTTGATGTGTTTTAAAAATGTACAAGCCATTTCTCATTACTGATAGGCCATTTTCTCGGCCAGCCGAATGAAGATCTCCTCGTCTTGAAAGATTTGCAGCCAACAGGCCTGACAAAGTGACTTACTTGGCAAATCACAAAAAAACTGGGCTAGCCATTTTTAGAAAGAAAAAAAACTACTGGGCTGGTCTGTCGTAACATTAAAGAGAAGGCTGTCTAGACAGGCCAGAGTGCCCCGCACAGCCCAGTTGACACCCTGCTTCCGTCTCAAAAACAAATTAGATAAATGCCACTCCAATTATGGCGATTCATAAAAATGCCACTGCAATTTCAAAACTTTGAAAAATGCCACTGCAATTTTTGCAAGCTGTGGAAAACACCACTGCAATTTGCAAACTTGAAAAACACCACTCCAGACTTCGAAAAATGCCATTTTTCAAAGTTTGGAAATTGCTGTTGTATTTCTTGAAAACACCAGATTTGGAGTGGCATTTATCAAATTAACCCAAAACAAAAATAACTGGGCGAGCTGCTGGGTCCTTGGTGTCAGTCGCTCGTTGTGCAATTCTCTCGTTTATTGACTACATTGACAATGGCATGGGACCCATATGTCAAAAATCCATCAAGAGGAGCCATTTTTTTATTGGCTTGAAATAAGGAGGCACTTGCTTGCGTACTGCCATGACCTTGGCGGGTCCCTGCTATCATCCTCTCCACGTACAATCATCTCCTGATTGTGTACGCGTCAACTTCGTAGGCCCACAAGTAAGCCTCTAAACCCGTGGAGGACAAATACAACCCATTTAAAAATATAATAGCCCATTCCATACATTCAAACGGAAAGTTCAACATTCAGAGCAAAGTAACAGGTCTGATCCACATATAGAGTACTGAACTTCCACGTTGACAACCATCATAGCCAAGTTAACTATCTACTCCCACTAATACTCTAGTAGCGTACAAGTACTAACTTACTCTTAGCTAACTAGATGATGTCGGCCTCCATCTGCGGTACACGCTAAATGCCAGCACCGGCGTCCTCCGCCTCGCCTCGGACTTGCCAGAGGTGCGATAGGGCGCGTTGCTCGCGCGTGTTGGCCCTTTCCATGCCAGCGTGGTCCACCGAAGCTTCGGCTTATAAGTAGGAAACCCACTTGACGAGCTAGTAGTAAAAATCGGCGTCGCAAACGTGTGGTGCCCGATAGCCTCCAGGGCTATTTGCCGGGCGCCGGCCTCCACGTAGTCGGCCTAGTTGTGGGCGCTCTACTCGCGACTCAGAGCGTCGGTGCGCTGCTGCTCCATATCCCGCTGGCGGCGCAAATCGGCAATACGCTACTCCTCCGCCAGGCGGTCGCGCTCCAACAACTCCTCATAGTCCGCATTTCCATCTAAAGACCGATAGAATGCCTCCTCCCTCAGTCTGCCTTCCGATGAAATACCGAACACTAGTTCTGGCGGTGACCACCTCCGGTGTCGCCTATCGCGGACGAGCGGGGGCATGGCGGACGTGGCGAGAGCGAGGATAAGTGGCGAGCGACGTCGGGTCAGTGGGGGCTTATGAGGATAGGGTGAGTTGGGTGATGGTGCCACTGGAGAAGCCCAGGAAACAGTAATTATAGGCGGAAGGTAGGTGAACTAGCATGTCGCGGGGAATGCAACGGTCATCGCGGTCATCGGAATTCAATGCATAAGCAGGCATGGCTTAGCGCGCCAGCTGGCTGTGGAAAACTAGAAATATTGAAATTATGATTGTGTTGTCCCGTCCCGTCAGTGGTGCGTCCCGTCCGTGTTGGGTCGCACGCCGGCATGACGGTCAAACGAGTGCACTCGAATCATCCAGATGAGGTACTCCCTCCTGGTCAAAAATGATTCCACCACTCATCATCTACCTTGGCTGGTTAGATTTTTGAATTAAGCCCTGCAAACCGGAAAGGAGGTAGTACGTGCGTGATCCCCTTTTTATTCGTGTAGGATTGAGTATGTCATTTTTTGAATTGAGCCCTGCAAACCGGAAAGAAGGTAGTACGTGCGTGATCCGCTATTTATCCATGTAGGATCGAGTTGGTTGGATAGTGTACGTGTAGGATCGAGTAGGTCTGATGGTGTACGTGTACGATCGCATTAGCTGATGAACGTTCGCTGGGCGATAAGGGATTTGCGAACGTTTTTGCTGGCAGTTTCTTCAGATTCGCATGGCATTTTCTTCAGACCAGCTTGTCAGTTTCTTTAGAGGTAGGCATTTTTATTCAAAAAACTACCACTTCGGATCTTGCGTTGGAACTAAAACTGCCAGGAGCGCATTAGTAGGCTAGCTAGTGATCAATCAGTAACTTGTAAACACTAAGCGAATAGAAATAAGGAATTGTTAGTAACTTGTAAACAGTGAGAACATAGAAATAAGGATCATGTTGTGCACAGCAGTAAGAGCCTCTCCGTTCAAAATGTTCACATGAGACTCACATTAGTAGCCCAAATTCAAAACCAACTAGTACGATTCCCATACATAAGATCAACATGTTAATGCATCTCAATGATTCACAGATCATATATAAATATGTAGCTCCAAAAGCAAATATCTAGAAAAAACATTTGTTCTTCCTACTAACATGGATGCTTCTCTTGGCAACATTCAGTACAGACTGAAAGACAAATTTGTTTGTGAAGTCTACAATTCCTCTTGCAAACATAAGTGGTTTCACCAACAGCTGGAACCATGAGAATGAACCACACATGATGGAGGAACATCCACTGCAATATGATTTGGTCTTCTCTCGATCGCACGGCGAGACTATTTTTGAAATACAAACTTTAAATTAGGCAAAATGATGCCCATTGTATAATAACACCAAAGCAATGAAGCACCTAGTGTTGGCCAATAAATAGTACAGTACTACTTTTCTGCAGTCCATCAAGTGACTATCCAATCTTTCTGTGTCTATTTTCAAATGGCACTGCATGCAGTGACTATACTATTCTCTTGTGCAGTTCAACCAAAATTGCGGTCACTTTGTGTGCTTGCCAAATAGCAATGGGCAGACATCTCTATCTGCACAAATATCAAGCAGCTAGTAAACATATACCCCACCTTGTATATTCGGTTTAAACATGTCTCTTCCGCTTAGCATCTGTCATGTTTTGCACTAGACAATTTGATACAGCATGTTTTGCCCTGGACAATTTCATATTGAATTGATTTGCTGGTTCAGAGCAGAAATATAGCGCCTATTCTTCATCAGACCAAGGATATCCATGTTCGCAGTGATGGAAGAGGTGAAATCGATACAACCGAAATTGAGCATCCAATCATTGAATCCTGTCCTGCACCTCCAATGTATGTCCACCCTGCCAATAAATTCACATGCAAACCACTAGTATTACTATCTAATGACAGCACAAAAAGAGTAGCAAGATAGTAGCAAACCATGTACCTTCGTAATGAATAGCTCATAGTGCCACCAATTGGATATAAAGGTTTGGAAGAAAACATGCTCCTAATGTTGAACTAGTTGGACTTTTTGTGCAGTTCCACTAAAATCGAGCATCCCTGTTTGCATAGATATTGAAAGTGTGATTACTATAAAAGTGGCACTAGTTGAAGCATAGACTCACAAATATTAGCATTCCAATTTCTTAATGGGAAAAGGTAGCAAGACTGTTTCTAATCACCTGTTTGAAGGAATAAATAAGGCAACAATGGCTGATGTCAGAAAGGCATATATAGTTATTTTTGAAAGAATGATCGATTCCTGACCTTTCCTCTTCTTTTAAGCATATTTGTGCTGTTCAACTAAAATAAAATGTCATCACCGCCTTGACAATTCAGTGACACTGTACAAAAGGAAATGACTTAACATTACATCATGATGTCAGGTATGTAGTCGACAGGCATTAGAGACAAACATACAGACCTCCTCCGGTAACATAATGAACATTAATTTTAACAAAGGTGTTACTAACTTTACCGGGATAATTTGAGTGAAGTCTACACTCTCTGTTCCTTAATATAAGACGTTTTCACAGTTCAATTTAAAGTACCCAAACGTCCAGTATTTAGAAAAATGTGTAGTAGTTTTCTTGAGCACATATCTGGGAAAGCTTGCCACACTAATCCAGTGGCTAGTGCAACCGTAGAGTAGTTATTTATCGGTGGCATTAGACTGAGTGTGGCATTAGTTAAATGTGGCATCACTTTAGCAGTAGCATTGGTTGACTTTACCGCTGGCGTTATACTAACAGCAAAAAAGTGGCAATAAGAGCATGGGAGACCCATTCAGACAGTGGGCGCACCAGTACGATGCACCTCCACGGACGCATTGAGTGGTGAGGGAGGTATGGTTGCCCAGAGTAACAAATATCCAGGCAGCATATGTGGATTATGTCCCTTTTTTGTTCTCCTTAGCCACCTTTTTCCTATGTGAGGATAACAAACCGATCGACCTGTTCATTCTCTATTGCGTTGTCATGCCTTTCTACCCTTCTTCATCCAAGAGACACGAGACTCGTTCCTTAGCTATTGATTTCCCCCTTTTCAACCTAGATGCGGGTTTCATGCCTACTCTCTTGGACAGTACAGTCTCCCTTCCTTTCCTTATTCAACCCAGACATGGATTATTCTGCATGAAGTAGGGTTTCCTTTAATAGTGCAAATTAAGGTTTTCGTCTGCGTGACTAGCAGAGCAGATGATAGGAAATTGGGAAGATGGTGGAGTGGAAAAAGATCCACATGCAGCGACGTGGTAGATGGGGCAATAGAACATGGGTATGGTTCAAAAAGAGGTAGCATGCCTGAGGGTCGGCGGGAAGTGGCTTCACTCGTGGTCATCGTCCTCCGCATGCACTATGACAGCGAGCTTGGGGACGGAGGCCATCCCGCGCGGGCGCTAGGTCTGAGAGGACGGCCTTATCGTCAGTGTGTGACCTCGCTCGCCGACGACGAGTGCGTCAACGCTGCACGTCCTTTTCTTCCCCGGCGGATCTATGACCACCGGTGCGGAGGGAGAGAGAGGCTATCTTTTTTAGATCTGGAGAGAGGGTGATAGTGTGAGAAGCAAGTGGGCAGCCCTTAGCAAGAAAGCTTTGAAGCTCCATCCTATATATCTTTTTATACTACTAGCACTAGAAGTGGAGTAGTGGTAGAGTAGTTTGTATTTTCTCTGCAAACAATACCAGTTAGTCATGCTTCAAAACTAAATGGCACACCATTAAAAAAATAAAGTTCGATAACTAATGCGGCACCTCGGGCCAACGCGACTAGATCACATTTTGCATGAGAAATTACACACCATGTTTCGTTGACATGTGGTCCCGTTCCAACATGTCGGTGAGAATACGGCGAGTCCTTTTGTACAATTTTCGAAAGGACGTGTAGGCCGGGGTGCCTCTTCGTGTACCGTGGAAGACTAGCATCCGTCCACCGACTCTTCTCCTTTCCCTCTCGATTTGGAACTGCTGTCGCATGCTCTTTCTCCCTCCTCCATTTGCCTTCACCCTTCCATCTGCCGTTGTTTGATCGTCTTCTCCATGGAGGGAACAAGTCGGAAATGACCCCGTTATTCTTGCCCCAATCTGAAAGATGACGTGGTGGGGGAACTCATTGATCGGTGCGACGTCATCACCTCGGCTAGCATGGCAGGTTCGTTCAAGACCATTCTCGACTCAACTAATAACATCATTATAAGGAACAAAAGGGTCCAGAAGCGGTTTGATCTCCCTTATCTTCTTCAGTATAAGCCTCTAGGAGCGATTTGATCTCCCTTATCTTCTTCGATGTAAGCCTGTTCGCATGGGCGCGGACGACGGAGGCCTTGCCTTATGCAAGTTGATGCCGCTTGATAACGATACGTGTGATGTCAAGATGCCATCGCTTTAGGGAAAGGCCTGGGCTGGCGCAAATGGAGATTGGGTTGTTTATATTGGGTACAATTGCGAGTGGGAAATTTTGAATGTGTACACTCGTCAGCGGATTCCACTTCCAAAAATCTCCGAGCGCCCTGAGGTTGAGCACACATATGATCTATGTACGTTCAAATATGATCATGGTGACTATCGTCTACGGAAGATAGCAATTTGTCGAGTTACCAACCGCTCTTGGAATTACAAGAACTGTCAAGTTGTTGCTATCTTCGACAAGCTTGTTGTTGTCCTTCGTGGTTCAACTGGATGGATATTGCTCAAAAATCTGTTTCTGTACATGGATGAGTACTATGATGCAATTTAATACGAGGGTCTTGTGTTTGCTGCCAGCACTCATGGCACTGTTTTTGCATGGGATCCTCGTAGTTTCGGTACGTTTGTCTTCCACTATAATTATAATTGTTTCACCCACATGCATGCGGGGTAGCAAGTTTCCCTTTACTAATTAGCCTTCTTCTTGTGTTTCCAACGTCCTGTGAACATTCCACCACCTATACTTGAAAAAATTTATAACCAAGGGGGAGATGACGATGGTGATGATCACGAGCATGAGGACGAGCAGAAGTTATATACTCCGTGGTGCCTGGCAAGTAATTCCGATGGATCACCTCTTCTTGTCTGTATACAGTGCACTGTAATTATTACTACTAAGGTAGCAGGTGTTGTCTCCCATGGTCGCCCTCTCCGGACCTATTCCAACACCTGTTACAGGGTATTTGGGATGGATACGAGTGTGCTAGTGCCAACACCTTCTCCCTGGTTCAGTATTGATAGTCTTAGAGAAAACTCGCTCTTCCTTGGACAAAACTATCCAATGATGGTGAAAGGCGATCCAGCTGTTGTTGACACAACGTTATTACCATTTATGAGAAGCAACTGTATCTATACCTCAGACATTGTGGTGGTTCCCTACCCTGGTCCTGATATATGCCGCTTCAGCCTAGATGATCGGTCCTGCATTGCTCTCGATATTGACAATAGCTGGCCCTTCCCAGAGCACCTATGGTTCAAAGAAAGTGTTTCCAATGCCGAGGATTGGTTGAGTTGTAGTTCATTTCATTCCATTGCTTGTTATTTGTTGTGTGATGAAAACTTCAGTATTTACTAGAATGTTTTGTTGGAAATAATCTATAATCCAACATGTATCCTCGTTGTCATTGCGTGTTGATGACTTGTTGTATGTAATGAATGGTACATTTGCAAATGCATGTCATAGACTCAATTTATGAATGGTTTTCGAGTCACTTCTTGGAGTGTGAGTACCATAGTAGTATAGCCAGCATCCGGTTAGTATATGAAGTTTCCACATCACATAGAGCCAACCTAATATTGGAGTATGCTAGCCCTCCACCGGTGCGCCGCTTCAAATGGCGGAAGAAGTGAGAGGTCGTGTCACCTTGTGTCCAGATCTGAGATGCCACGTGTACCAGATGAATGACTCCAAGTTCGACCACCGTGATGCTAGGTGCGAGCCGAGGAACACTGTTGGAGAGACCCCTCTCATAATTTTCCTACATTGTTCGTTTGATTCATAGGATAGAATGCTATAGGTTTTTTTTCCTATGTAATCATGTTTTAGTTGGCAATATAGCATCCACTCCAACTTTTGTTTCACTTCCTTTGTTCCTACGAAGAGAGTACTTGCTCTAAATGATGTGTCACTGCAACAGCCGCCTATATTAATTAACCATGCTCTAAAAAGGTGGACCAACTTTGGCTATAGTAGTACTGTACTAGGTTAGTAGGTGACCTAGAGCTTGGCTCTTCTCCTCTTCCGGAAGTCGAACAATAATGATGGCGTCGGATTCACGGGTTCCGGCAGACCCTTAAGGTTCGAACACTGGGGTGCACGCGGAAATCACGCCTTCTATCTCACCGTCTCGCAAGGATCTAAACTACTAAAAGAACTGCACAAGGGACACAGGATTTATACTGGTTCGGGCCACCATTGTGGTGTAATACCCTACTCCAGTGTGTGGTTGGTGGATTGCCTCTTGGGGCTGATGATGATGAAGAGTACAAGGAAGAATAGCCTCACGAGGGTCTGTTCTTGGCTGGGGTGATGAACTTCTAGGATGAGTTCGGTCGCCTTCCTCTTTCTCTCTCTCTCTCTCTCTCTCTCTCTCTCTCTCTCTCTCTTTCTCACTCTGCTTCCTATCAATCTAAACTGATCGAACCGACCCCCTTGCTATGTGGGTGGCTGGTCCTATTTATAGAGGCCCTGGTCCTCTTCCCAAATATTGAGCGGGAAGGGAGCCAACAATGGCGGGTTAATTTGAAGGGGAACATCTAGTACACTTATCCTGACTAAAGTTGGTTTCCGCCTGCCAAAGGTTCTGGTGATGACGCCGTGCTGGGCTCCATGGTGACCTCCGTCTCGTAGTCCTCATGGTCTTGGTCTCGTTGCACCGAAATGGCAACCTTTGGCTGATGCCTCGGTACTCCGCGGCTGCGCTTGCCCCCTTTGCACCAAAGGGGAAAGAAGGACGCTGCGCGCGCTGGCGCCCCCCTGGCACCATGAGTCGTCATGGCTTACGTCATGGGCACCTCACGAGGTACCCTGCCTTGATATCTCCGCCTCCTCGCGAGCCAGCCTGATGAGGCTGTGCCTGAGGATGCGCCGTGTCGTCCGCCCCGCGAGGCTTGGCCCCTCGCGAGGGTCTTGAGTCTTGTGTTGATGAAGATGGGCCGTGCTGGGCCCCCATTTGAGCCATGCCGCAGGCCGCAGGCAGGCAAGTCTGGGGACCCCCGTTCCCAGAACGCCGATAGTAGCCCCCGGGCCGAAGGCGCGCATGGACTTGTGAAAGCACAAGTGCTCCCTAGGTGGTTTTGATAATTGATGACAACATATATCTTGTTGGACTAACGTTTTTATCTAGTATGTCTCAGATAAGTTCAACAATGGAGTGGCATGGACTAAAGGTTGTGGGAACTCCTTCAAGATGCTAAGGGCAAAGGATTGGCTAAAGCTTCAAGCTCAGGACTCTTCATTTTACACTTTTAGTGATCCAAGATCACATTGAGTCCATAGGAAAGGCCAATACTATCAAGGAGGGATGAGGTGTTGGTAATGAGCCTCTTGCTCAAAGTGCTTAATGATATGCTCCAAAATCCTCAGCTACTTTCCCACTTCCACAAATGACCTAAACCCTAAGCCAAACTCGGTCATACCGATTCTTTCATTCCGGCGCCACCGAGTTTAACTTGTCATTTGCCACTGCCAAACCCTAGCAATTCGGTCCTACCGATAAAGATCTCGGTCTCACCGAGATGGGGTTGCAAACTCTCTGTTTCCCTTTCGTAACTTTTCGGTCTCACCGAAAGAGCGAATCGGTCCCACCGAGATTGCAATGCAAACTCTCTATTTCCTTCTTGTAACTTTTTGGTCTCACCGAAAGAGCGAGTCGGTCCCACCGTGTTTGCCTGACCAACTCTCTGGTTAGCTTATTGCCTAACTCGGTCTCACCGAGTTTGTGCAATCGGTCTCACCGAGATTACGTTATGCCCAAACCCTAACCGAATCGGTCCTACCGAGTTGCATGTCAGTCCCACCGAGATTCCTAACGGTCACTAGGTTTACTATTTCGGTCCGACCGAGTTTTCTGATTCGGTCCTACCGAGATTGGTAAATTGTGTGTAACGGTTGGATTTTGTGTGGAGGCTATAAATACCCCTCCACCTCCTCTTCACTTGCAGTTAGAGCAATCAGAACACATACACCATTCCTACTCATATGTTCTGAGAGAGAACCACCTACTCATGTGTTGAGACCAAGACATTCCATTCAAATCATATGAATCTTGATCTCTAGCCTTCCCCAAGTTGCTTTCCACTCAAATCTTCTTTCCACCAGATCCAAATCCTATGAGAGAGAGTTGAGTGTTGGGGAGACTATCATTTGAAGCACAAGAGCAAGGAGTTCATCATCAACACACCGTTTGTTACTTCTTGGAGAGTGGTGTCTCCTAGATTGGCTAGGTGTCACTTGGGAGCCTCTGACAAGATTGTGGAGTTGAACCAAGGAGTTTGTAAGGGCAAGGAGATCGCCTACTTCGTGAAGATCTACCGCTAGTGAGGCAAGTCCTTCGTGGGCGATGGCCATGGTGGGATAGACAAGGTTGCTTCTTCGTGGACCCTTCGTGGGTGGAGCCCTCCGTGGACTCGCGCAACCGTTACCCTTCGTGGGTTGAAGTCTCCATCAACGTGGATGTAGGATAGCACCACCTATCCGAACCACGGGAAAACATCCGTGTCTCCAATTGCGTTTGAATTCTCCAAACCCTTCCCTTTACATTCTTGCAAGTTGCATGCTTTACTTTCCGCTGCCTATACACTCTTTGCATACTTGCTTGATATGTATTGTGAATGTTGAAATCATGCCTAAACTCCACTTAAACCAAAAAAGCTTAAAAATTGCAACTTTAGCATTAAGTGTCTAATCACCCCCCCTCTAGACACATCTACTTCTAGGTCCTACAAGTGGTATCAGAGCTTTGGTCTCCATTGCCTTGGTTTAATCACCATTGGAGGAAGATGGATGTGTCTACGTTAGGGAGTCTTAGACATAGAGTGCCTATTCTTGATGGAGAATATTTTCATGAGTGGAAAAATGAGATGCTTGTAATCTTCAATCAATATCATTTAAACAAGTATATTGCTAGCCCTTGTGCACCTCACATTGATCCTTTACATCCTACTCTAGACGAAGATATTGACATGATTCGCAATCTTAGAACTATTGAGCTCATCATTAGAGGATTGCCCAAAAATTTGATTGCTAGTTTGCCTACTCTTAATTGTGCCTATACTTTATGGAAATTTCTTGAGGAACGATTTTCCGATCATTCCTTGAAAAATTTGGATAAAATTCTCCATAAATCTATTGCCTTAAGTAATATGAACTCTAGTGATCCTAGTTTTGGTGATTGTCTATTTGAGCTTACCAATCTCAAGCATGCTAAAGGAGATGTTGGAATCATTAGTGACATTATATTCGAAGCTATAAGAATTCACAAAAATGACCACTTTGATGATCATTTATCTAATGAATTACCCTCTCTACGAAATGATGATTCACAGGATCATGGTGAACATGGATACTATGATGATGATGATAGTGACTCCGATCTTGATGATGCAATGAGACATTTTGGTCTCACGGCAAATCTTCGGGGATATGCATCAGGAGGAAAGGAATGGGTTCTTGATAGTGGATGTACCGATCATATGACTGGAGATGAAGAGATGTTCCGTGAGCTTGCTAAAAATGACGGCCCTCGGAAATATGTCACCTTTGGTGATAATTCAAAGGGTAAAGTGGTTGGCCTTGGTAAGGTGGCCATCTCACATGATAGTTCCATTCAAAATGTCATGCTCGTTGAATCTCTCGGCTACAACTTACTTTCAGTATCTAGACTTGCTGATTTCGGTTTAAATGTTCTATTTACTGAGGTAGATTGCCAAGTGTTTTGTCGAGACAATCATAAAATGGTCTTTACCGGTATGCGTAGAGGTGATCTTTACATTGTCGATTTCTCTAAAAAGGCACAACCTAAAACTTGCTTTATTGCTAAATCCTCAAAAGGTTGGTTGTGGCATAGAAGACTAGGTCACGTTGGCATGAGAAACCTTGACAAGCTTATTAAAGGAAATCATATCCTTGGGGTTAACGATGTCATATTTGATAAGGATAGACTTTGCAGTGCTTGTCAAGCAGGTAAACAGGTTGGAGGAAGGCATCCCGTGAAGAACATCATGACCACAAGGAGGCAACTCGAGCTACTTCATATGGATCTTTTTGGTCCCAACGCCTACAAGAGTCTCGGTGGAAATTCTTTTGGTCTAGTTATAGTTGATGATTTTTCAAGATTTACGTGGGTGTTCTTTCTTAATGACAAGTCGCAGGTCCAGAAGATCTTCAAAAACTTCGCTAGGAAAGCCCAAAATCAGTTTGACGTAAAGATCAAGAAATTTCGGAGTGACAACGGAACGGAGTTCAAGAACGCAAATGTGGACACCTTTCTTGATGAAGAAGGGATTTCACATGAGTTCTCGGCTACGTACACACCTCAACAAAATGGAGTTGTTGAGAGGAAGAACCGGATGCTCATCGAAATGGCAAGAACGATGCTTGATGAATACAAGACGCCGAAGCACTTTTGGGCAGAGGCGGTTGAGACAGCTTGTCACGCAACAAATCGCTTGTATCTTCACAAGCTACTCGGCAAGACAGCATACGAGCTCCTCACCGGTAACAAACCCCAAGTTGGATACTTTCGAGTATTCGGCTCAAAGTGCTACATTCTTGATAAGCATCGTCGTTCAAAGTTTGCTCCTAAATCCCATGAAGGTTTCCTACTCAGTTATGGCTCAAACTCTCACACTTACCGTGTCTACAACAGTTTCACCCGAAAAGTTGAAGAGACGGTAGATGTGAAGTTTGATGAATCTAATGGCTCGCAAGTAGAGCAATTGCCAATTGATGTAGGAGACAAAGACCCTTCAGAAGCAATCCAAGACTTGTCCATTGGCAAAGTTCGTCCAACGGAGGTGAAGGAGAGTACGTCATCCGTCCTAGTGGGACACACCAAGATGAAGAAGACAATGAAATACATCAAGACGAACATCAACAACCTCCTTCTCCACCACGACAAGAGAACGACAACGTCAACAATGAAGAATGCCAAGAAGAAGAACAAGATGAAGAAGATGTTCAACTAAGACCCAAGCAAAAGCTCTCACGAGTTCGAGCAAGAATTGCCAAAGATCATCCCGTCGAGCAAATCCTCAATGATATACAAACCGGGAGAATCACACGCTCAAAAACTCGCTTAGCTAACTTTTGTGAAAACTACTCATTCATCTCTAGCATTGAACCTATGAAGGTCGAAGAAGCATTGGAAGATCCGGATTGGATAAATGCTATGCATGAAGAGCTACACAATTTTGAGAGAAACCAAGTTTGGACATTGGTTGAGAAGCCCGACAACAACCACAACATCATTGGTACCAAATGGGTGTTTCGCAACAAGCAAGATGAAGATGGATAAGTGGTTCGCAACAAAGCACGTCTCGTCGCCCAAGGGTACACACAAGTCGAAGGTATGGACTATGGTGAGACATATGCTCCCGTTGCTAGACTTGAGTCCATTCTCATCTTACTTGCCTATGTTAATCACCATAATATCACCTTGTACCAAATGGACATTAAAAGTGCTTTTCTAAATGGTGAACTAGAGGAGGAAGTTTATGTCAAACAACCTCCCAGCTTTGTCAATCCTAAGAAACCTAATCATGTTTACAAACTTCACAAAGCTCTTTATGGTCTTAAACAAGCTCCTAGAGCATGGTATAAATGTTTGACCAAATTCCTTATTGGAAGTGGTTTCGAAATTGGTAAAATTGATTCTACTCTTTTTACAAAAAGGGTTAATGGAGAACTATTTGTATGCCAAATTTATGTTGATGATATCATATTCGGTTCAACTAACCCTCTCTTTAGTGAAAAGTTTGGAAAGCTAATGTCAGAGAAGTTTGAGATGTCTATGATGAGTGAACTCAAATTCTTTCTCGGTTTGCAAATCAAGCAAACTAAGGAAGGTACATTTGTCTCTCAAACAAAGTACACCAAGGACTTATTCAAGAAGTTCAATATGCAAGAGTGCAAAGGTATGTCTACGCCCATGCCCACTAGTGGACATAATGATTTGACCAAAGGTGGTGAACCGGTTGATCAAAAGGTTTATCGCTCTATGATTGGTTCATTGCTATACCTATGTGCTTCACGTCCCGATATTATGCTAAGTGTGTGCATGTGTGCATGATATCAAGCTGCCCCTAAAGAATGTCATCTTAAGGCTGTAAAAAGGATAGTGAGATACTTAATTCATACACCAAACTTTGGCATTTGGTATCCTAAGAGGTCTTCTTTTGATCTTGTTGGCTATTCCGACTCGGACTATGCCGGAGACAAGGTTGATAGAAAGTCCACTTCGGGTACTTGTCAGTTTATTGGTAGATATCTTGTGTCTTGGTCCTCTAAGAAACAAAACTCGGTATCCTTATCCACCGCCGAAGCTGAATACATTGCTGCTGGTTCATGTTGTGCTCAATTACTTTGGATGACCCAAACTCTTAAAGATTATGGAATCTATGTAAAACATGTTCCACTGCTTTGTGACAATGAGAGTGCTATCAAAATTGGTCATAATCCCGTACAACATTCTCGAACTAAGCATATTGAAGTTCGTCATCATTTCATTCAAGACCATGTTGTTAAGGGTGACATTAATCTTAAACATGTTCGCACCGATAAGCAATTAGCGGATATATTTACTAAACCTCTTGATGAGAAAGTGTTTTGCAGGTTGAGAGGAGAATTGAACATTATCGATGCTTCGAACTTGGAGTAGGAACTCCATTGGATACATGCAAGACATGAGCTTATGACTAATCCATGATATATCTCTTATGATGACTATCTTATGTCTTGGATATATTTGTATCTTGCATGTTGTCTAACCCATGTAGGTGCTTGGTTGAACCTAATTCTATGGGATTGCAACTCACTCACATCTTGAGCGATCTCTACATCACCAAGTCTCTACACAACGGTGGTTGAGGACAAGGAGGCACAAAACCATTCAAACATATCCTTTGACAAATTCTATGTTGAGCTTCATGTTTGTCATTTTTGATACACAAGTGCTCCTCCTTGCAAGAACTAATCCATGTAGGTAGATGAACTCACACTCCAAGTGGTGCTCCCAACTTTTGATGAGCTACATCAACCTTGAGCACCCACACAAGTTCAACTACATGAGCAAGAACCACACCACCACCCAAGGTATGTTATTCTATCTTAGAGAAGCTTTACTCCAAGACATGAGTCAAAGCAACTCAACAAAGATGTGAATACATCAAGATGCTTAAACGAAAAATGGCAACCCTATTTTGAGCTTAAACGATGAGTATGACCTATGATCAAGTGTTCTCACTTGACTCCCAAGTCAATATACTCTAACATAGGTGACTATATCACCGCCCAACTCTAGATGAAGTTCTCTTGTGTTCTTTTTTTGTGCTTTTGCATCTGTCTTCATCTAGATCTTTCAGTTTCTTCTCTTTTCCTTTTGCTTTTGTTCTGCATCTTCTGCATTTAATTCATTGCAAATCTTTGTGAGATCTTATTTTGACTAGCGAGCTGAGCTGACAAGTGTTTTCTCTGTAATGAACTTGGTTTCACCGAGTTGTAATTTTCGGTCCAACCGAATCCCTTCGGTACCACCGAAACATACCACTCGGTGCCACCGATTTCGCAACAGGAAAACCAGTTTGTCACATAATCTATATTTCTTCTGATCCAGCTCCACTCAATGAATCTTGTCCTCTACAAGCATCCCAACTTTATTCTTTGCTTTATGCTGAGTCTCAAGGACCAAACCTATTCGACGGATTCCAGAAAAACCTTCTTGGAAATTGATGTCAAAGGGGGAGAGAGAGATCACATCAAAGCTCATCTTCGGGGAGAGAGAGATCACATCAAAGCACCAAAGGGGGAGTGAAAAGTCTCAAGGATCCCAGATGTCCCATATAATGTATTAAGGGGGAGAAAGACATCTCTAGGGGGAGAGACAATACTCAAGGATCCCAGATGCTTGATGTTCAAGAGGAGATGTGTCACATGTCTTTTTAGGGGGAAAGACATATTCATTTGTATCTTTTAGCTCTGATTTTCTGTTCCCTATCTTCTCCCAATATCCCATGTAAGATTCAGGGGAAGCAAGACACCCATGGGAAAGAAATCAGTCAAATTCATTGCATATCTTTACTCTTGGGGACATGTTGAATTCAATGAAGTACCTAGTACTTACTCTCTACATGTCATCCCAGTCTTGGTATTCTTGTGGTTCCTTTTGTTTGCTCTGGTTAGTGGGTGTATCTATGTTATCTAACCTTGTTTGTGCAGGTTCATTCCATTCTAAGCCAACCAAAGACTACAAGGTAAGTATATGCATCAAAATCATGAGTATGAGGAATTCTTGCTTATGTACATACTGTTTGCAAGAAGGACTCATGGGCATGAAGGTATTTTCCTTAACAAATCTTTTGCTCTGATGCATATGACCAAGATACATGTAACACATTGACCACTCTGTCATGGTTATGCTCTCACATGTCTCCATATCTCATATTCACATGAGTGCATACATGTAGGGGGAGCCTATGCTTGTTACATGTCCTTCCAAAGCTTTACTTGTTGTTCTTTATATCTTTATCTAAAGCTTTCATGTATGTTGCCATCAATTATCAAAAAGGGGGAGATTGAAAGCACAAATGCTCCCTAGGTGGTTTTGATAATTGATGACAACATATCTCTTGTTGGACTAACGTTTTTATCTAGTATGTCTCAGATAAGTTCAACAATGGAGTGGCATGGACTAAAGGTTGTGGGAACTCCTTCAAGATGCTAAGGGCAAAGGATTGGCTAAAGCTTCAAGCTCAGGACTCTTCATTTTACACTTTTAGTGATCCAAGATCACATTGAGTCCATAGGAAAGGCCGATACTATCAAGGAGGGATGAGGTGTTGGTAATGAGCCTCTTGCTCAAAGTGCTTAATGATATGCTCCAAAATCCTCAGCTACTTTCCCACTTCCACAAATGACCTAAACCCTAAGCCAAACTTGCTCATACCGATTCTTTCATTCCGGCGCCACCGAGTTTAACTTGTCATTTGCCACTGCCAAACCCTAGCAATTCGGTCCTACCGATAAGGATCTCGGTCTCACCGAGATGGGGTTGCAAACTCTCTGTTTCCCTTTCGTAACTTTTCGGTCTCACCGAAAGAGCGAATCGGTCCCACCGAGATTGCAATGCAAACTCTCTGTTTCCTTCTTGTAACTTTTCAGTCTCACCGAAAGAGCGAGTCGGTCCTATCGAGTTTGCCTGACCAACTCTCTGGTTAGCTTATTGCCTAACTCGGTCTCACCGAGTTTGTGCAATCGGTCTCACCGAGATTACGTTATGCCCAAACCCTAACCGAATCGGTCCTACCAAGTTGCATGTCAGTCCCACTGAGATTCCTAACGGTCACTAGGTTTACTATTTCGGTCTGACCGAGTTTTCTGATTCGGTCCCACCGAGATTGGTAAATTGTGTGTAACGGTTGGATTTTGTGTGGAGGCTATAAATACCCCTCCACCGCCTCTTCACTTGCAGTTAGAGCAATCAGAACACATACACCATTCCTACTCATATGTTCTGAGAGAGAACCACCTACTCATGTGTTGAGACCAAGGCATTCCATTCAAATCATATGAATCTTGATCTCTAGCCTTCCCCAAGTTGCTTTCCACTCAAATCTTCTTTCCACCAGATCCAAATCCTATGAGAGGGAGTTGAGTGTTGGGGAGACTATCATTTGAAGCACAAGAGCAAGGAGTTCATCATCAACACACCGTTTGTTACTTCTTGGAGAGTGGTGTCTCCTAGATTGGCTAGGTGTCACTTGGGAGCCTCCGACAATATTGTGGAGTTGAACCAAGGAGTTTGTAAGGGCAAGGAGATCACCTACTTCGTGAAGATCTACCGCTAGTGAGGAAAGTCCTTCGTGGGCGATGGCCATGGTGGGATAGACAAGGTTGCTTCTTCATGGACCCTTCGTGGGTGGAGCCCTCCGTGGACTCGCGCAACCGTTACCCTTCGTGGGTTGAAGTCTCCATCAACGTGGATGTAGGATAGCACCACCTATCCGAACCATGGGAAAACATCCGTGTCTCCAATTGCGTTTGAATTCTCCAAACCCTTCCCTTTACATTCTTGCAAGTTGGATGCTTTACTTTCCACTGCCTATACACTCTTTGCGTACTTGCTTGATATGCATTGTTAATGTTGAAATAATTCCTAAACTCCACTTAAACCGAAAAAGCTTAAAAATTGCAACTTTAGCATTGAGTGTCTAATCACCCCCCTCTAGACACATCTACTTCTAGGTCCTACAACTTGGCCGTGCCGAGAGGCGAAAGGGCAAGGGCGAAGCGCCGCAGGCCCTAATATCCTGCGGCCTTGGGCGTCGCGTGGCGGTTGATGGGACATGGGCATCTCCACTTCCCCACGACGCCTCAGTGATCGCGCGAGTTGGACGAGTCCCTGCATGCAAATTGTGTCATGATTACCTGTGATCGTGGAGGCCGGCGGTTGGCCTTCGCCGGCTATAAGTACGGCACCGCGCGTGCCCTTCTAGTCCATCTCTCCTTGCTGTCTCCTTTGCCTCAGTTCTTGCTCCGTCTTGGTGTGATGGCTCCAATTCGCCGGTTTTTCACGGCGGAGAAGGGGAAGGCTCCTCGAGAGGGACCAAACCCTCTCCCGCCGAAGAAGCGACTCGCCCTTTGCAGCCGGGACGAGGAGGACCGTCAGGTGGTGGCGAGGCCTTGGCGCGAGCGGGCTCCGTCGGGGTTCCCGCTTCCCTTGTATGCCCACGTCGAGGGCCCCGAAGGTGTCGATGCTGATCCCCGCGGTCAGCACCGTCGTAGGCGCCGTCGGGTCACGAAGGCGTGGGTTGTTCCTCCTGGAGTCCATGCCGAGGGCTCCTCCCAAGAGCTCGTGCTCCATGTCGCCATTCCACTTCAGTCCTGGATCCGCTTGCCTCCCTTCTTCGCCTCCATCGTCCCTCCAGGAGGGCCCCTGGAGCTCTGGCTGCAGCATGCCGACTTCAGCACCCTCGCGACCGAGGCAGAGGTCGTGGTCGCTGCCCCGGGCGAGGTCTACGTGTCCCGCGGCTGGAGAGAGATCGCCCGGGTTTGCAGGGAGAGGGGCGTCTTCGCGGTCCACTTGGAGTACGATGGCGCTGCGGTGATGTTCTTCAAGGCCTTCGACGCGAACGGGCGCTGACTGGAGTGTTGCCACGGGAGAGGTGGCCAGGACCTCGCCCTGGTGAGGGCTAGGCCCGTCGACCGCTCCCTTGGCGGAGGCGCCGAAGGGTCCAGCGACTCCAGCGAAGGCTTCGCGACTCCGGAGACGAGCGACGACAGATACGAGCCCCCGAGTCGGCACCGCTCCCGGAGTAGGGCGGACTCATCAGGCCGTCGCCGACCCTGATCTTGATGGAGTTGGCGCCGGCGCCCGATGGCCCACTGTTGATGATGGCATCTTTTGCAGGAGCTCGTGTAGTTAGGATCCCTTAGGATTCGTTCCCTGCGAGGAATCAAAATGCGCCCCGTGGGGGCTTGTAAGGTGCCTATAGTCCCGTTTGTTAATACATAACCTTTGCTATGGATCTGTGCGAGTCGCAAATTCCGTTGTAGTTCAGTCCTCCCTTTCACACCTCGCGAGGGCTTGGTGATCTGTGTCAACAGGTCCCAATCCCAAGGCGGCGTCAGCCGTCGCTGGTATGCCAGGTCGCGATGCCGTGGTCAAGGCCAAGAGGTGAGCGACCGGGTCCGGTAAGAGCCCCTGAGTCGCGATGCTCAGGAGGTCCCCTTTGGGGCCCAAGCAGCCGTCGCTTGGTGAGAAAGGGAAGCAACATCGCTTGTACGGAATTGCTTTAGGTGCGAGGGTAGTGCCACGGAAGCCAGTGCTTTGGGTGGTGACTTATCTTGAGAATCAGGGATTATTCCTGGTGTGCCGTCGGGTCCGCGCGTAGGCAGGAACGGAATCGCTCGGCAAGGTCCTCGCGAGCCCCTTCTCCCTCGCCTCTGCTCCCCTTTCTGCTCTACGTCCTCGGGTCCCGGCCCTCGAGCTGGTCTCAGCCGTCGCTGGGATGCCAGGTCGCGATGCCGTGGACAAGGCCAGAGGGTGAGGGCTGGAGAGCCAGTAGGAGCCCCGAGTCGCGATGCTCAGGCGCCCCCCCTTTAACGTGCAAGCGGTTCGCGCGGGCGAGGGTGAAGGGAACCCCGTGAGGGCCTTGGCTAGCGCAGTTCCCTCCAAGGATCCTGCAGATTCATCACAGAAAGAAGATGGGGTTGCCATGGCAGTCATTAGTCGATCGTTAGTCGCTCAAGAGCTTGCTGGTTGGAGCAGGTGAGGTGCGTCAGGGCACCCGTGAGCCAGCGCGGGACTCACGAGGCCCTACCTCTAGGCGGGTTGCGCCTGGCACTGGGCCGTATCTTGAGATGTGTCCCTGCAAAATTTGGTTAGATGTCGGTACTCTACATCCTCGGGTCCCGGCCCTCGAGCTTGTCTCAGCCATCGCTGGTATGCCAGGTCGCGATGCCGTGGACAAGGCCAGAGGGTGAGGGCTGGAGAGCCAGTAAGAGCCCTGAGTCGCGATGCTCAGGCACCCCCCCTTTAACATGCAAGTGGCCGACATGGAGGAAAAGGGATGCCGCGGACGGGCATCAAGCAATCAAGCGTCATAGGCGAATGCATAGTTGGAAATAAACGCGAGGGAGATACACACCGCTGGGCCTAGCCCCAGCGGCTTGGGGATGATGCAGCCCGAGGGGCGCCCCCAACAAGGCAAACTAACGACCAAAAAATAAAAGCAGATACATGCCGCAGGGATGGACCCACGCGGCTTGGGAGTGATGCAACCCTGGGAGGGCGCTCCCAGCTAGGAATGAAACTTGAAAGATGTCACCTGGGAATGTCGTTGGCGAAGTGGCGTTGGTTCAGCAGACTCAGTGGGCTGCGGAAGCCGATCCTCACGAGCCCCCAGGCCCCGGGGCCTCGGGAGGCTCTGGAGGCACTGGTGACTCCTCGCGAGCCGTCTTCATCTCTGCCAAGGCCGTGGAATGCCTGTCTTCCTGAGCCTCCATGATGCCCCTCATGAGGCGCTGGTATGCCACAACCATGCCCAGCAGGCCGTAAGGCATGCGAACATAGCTGTGGGGTGGACCTTTGCAGCGCCCCACTTGCGAGGGCCAGAGACACTTCGTCGTGGCGATCTGATTGAGCCCTGGTACGTCGACGCAGACGCGCAGCCCACCATCCTCGCCTGGATGTGGGGCCGCAGCTGGTGGACGACGGCAACCTCTCCTGATCCTTGACTCCTGTAGTTCTTGAATGGCCTTGTTAACAAACTCTTGCTGGTCTGACCTTCCTTGCCTGGCTCCTTCTCGAGGGAAACGTGCTTCGAAGCACGCCTCCACATGGTGCCCAAGTGCCTCCCTCGTGACCCTGGCTAGGTCGGTGGCCCTCCAGGTGAGAGCCCTCGAGCCTTGCCTGAGGAGGGCACCGGGCGCGTTTTCCTATGCGATGGAAGGGGGGTCCTCCCGGGCAGACACGGGCCCAGAAGGGCCTGCCTCCTGAGGGGCTGAGCCTGGCTATGTCTTCTTCTTCTTGGGGGTGGTTTCAGGAAGCCTCCTGCTTCCGCGATCTGGGTCTTCTAGCGACGCGGCCTGAAAGGCTCGCTCTAGGGAACACACTGGATCCTTCTCTTCACACGGCACCGAGATGACGGCGCCACTTCCTGGCATCTTGAGGACATTTTAGCCGTGGCGAGTCACGGCCATGAACTTGGCCAGCGCTGGGTACCCGAGGATGGCGTTGTACGGCAGGCGGATGTGGGCGACGTCGAAGTCGATGAGCTCGGTGCGGTAGTTGCTGCGGGCCCCGAAGGTGACAGGGAGGCGGACCTGCCCGATCGGGACTGTGGAACCATCGGTGATTCCGGAGAAAGGCTTGGTTGGCTGAAGCTGATCATAGGGCACTTGGAGGTTGTTGAATGTTTCCACGGACAGGACGTTGAGCCCTGCCCCTCCGTCGATGAGGGTCTTGGTGACCAGCACGTTGCTGATGACTGGGGAGCAAAGCATCGGGAGGACTCCGGTCGTGGCCGAGCACTTGAGCTGGTCTGCTGAGCTGAACGTGATGGCGCACGCTGACCACATGAGGGGGCGCGTTGCTTCGAGCTTGGGGAGAGCTGCATTCACTTCGCTGGCAAACTGCTTGAAGATACGTTGAGAGGCTGGGGCTTGAGCTCCGCCCAGGATGCAGGCGATTGCGCGCGGCTCTTGGAAGCCCCCAGCCCCCTCGTCTTGATGGCGGTCTTCGTTCCTCCTTGGCTGAGGTGGCAGCGGAGGTAGGCCTACGTTGCCATGAGGGCGATCCTCACGAGGCTGATCCCTCGAGTCTCCCTCGCGAGGCAGGTCCCGCCAGCGGTCCTCGCGAGGTTGATCGCGCCACCCCAGGCGCGGGCCGCGATCTTCCCAGCGCCCTGGATTTCTTCCTCCTCCTCGGCCGTAGCCCCAGTCAGCACGGTCAGGGCGACGGCCGATCCTTCCTTCTCGCACGGCGCGGAGTTCTTGACATTCGTTGGTGTTGTGGGTGTGGAGGTCGTGGTACACACAGTACCGGCTGCCCCTGGAGGGTTCGTGCAGATCCTTGCCCCGCTTGGTGTCTGGTTCGGCTGCGAGTACGGCAGCCCCCTTGCACTTCACGTCCTTGGCCTTGGGCTTCTTCTCTTCTGGGTCCGCGGCAGGCAGCTAGAGGAGGGAGAGACGTCCCTCCTCAGCCCTGGCGCACTTGTTCGCCAAATTGAACAGCTCCAGGGAGGTGCAGAGGTCTTCATGCATCGCCAGCTCCTCCTTCATCTTGACGTCGCGCACGCCATCGGAGAAGGCCGAGTGATGGCTTCCTCGGACACCTTGGGGATCTTGAGGCGCGCGCTATTGAAACGTTGGATATACTTTTGCAGGGTCTCTCCGGGTTGTTGCTTGATGCGGCGCATGTCGCTCACGGCGGGTGGCCGGTCGCGAGTACCTTGGAAGTTGGCGATGAAGCGAGTGCGCATCTGGTCCCAGGAAGAGATCGTGCCCGGAGCCAGATTCAGGAGCCAGGTGCGAGCTCCTTCCTTCAGCGCCATGGGGAACCAGTTCGCCATGACCTTCTCGTCCCAGCTGGCAGCCTCAATGCCCAGCTCATAGAGCTGGAGGAACTCTGCGGGATCAGTTGTGCCGTCGTAGCGAGGAGGCAGGTCTGGCTTGAACTTGCCGGGCCACGCGACGCTGCGCAGCTCGGTGGTGTAGGCGCGGCAGCCCGCGGTGGCCACGAAAGGCTTCGGCTGGTGGAGAGCTCGGTCTTGAGGGTCCCCACACGCTGCAGCTAGGAGCAGAGCGGGGTCTTGGCGTGCCGAAGCTGGAGTAGGGAGCGCCCGGGCAGCTCCTTGCGGGCGAGGGACTTCATGGCAGCTCCGTTCTTGCTGCGCTGGCACCTGGCGGAGCGGGTTCCGCCCAGGGGCCACGCGCCTTGGAGCCATGGCGTCTTCTTGGAGAGGAGGCGGCTGGTACGCCCCCGGAGCTTCATTGCCCGCGCGGGGCGGAGTGCGGCGCAGCGGAGCGGACGGCGCAGGGGAGCCCCCTGCGGCGCGGATGAGCTCGGCGATGCGGTCGAGCCACTCCTTGTAGACGTCGTCGACGGGGCGGTAGCGCAGGAGTTCGTTTGCCGCGATGAGCACAGCTCGAGCCTCCAAGGGTGCGCGGAGCACGCGGGAAGAAGAGCCGGCTGGGGCGAGCGATGGAGTAGCGGTGCGGCCGTCTTGCCGCACGGACGGGTGCTGAGACGATGCTTGCTGCTCGCCCCCCACCGGGCCGGTGGCGGCGTTGACGGCGGGCGACGGGGAACGATGAGGACGTCCGCCGACGGGGGCCGTCTGGGCGACGTGAGAAGCGATGGCGGCCCGGCGCTCGGCGCGGGCCCGACGAGCGTCGGACATGGATGCGACGGTCGGAGGAGAGCGGAGTGGCAGAAGACAGACTCCGGCGCACCCCTACCTGGCGCGCCAAATGTCGGATTCACGGGTTCTGGCAGACCCTTAAGGTTCGAACACCGGGGGGCGCGTGGAAATCACGCCTTCTACCTCACCGTCTCGCAAGGATCTAAGCTACTAAAAGAACTGCACAAGGGACACAGGATTTATACTGGTTCGGGCCACCATTGTGGTGTAATACCCTACTCCAGTGTGTGGTTGGTGGATTGCCTCTTGGGGCTGATGATGATGAAGAGTACAAGGAAGAGCAGCCTCGCGAGGGTCTGTTCTTGGTTGGGGTGATGAACTGCTAGGATGAGTTCGGTCGCCTTCCTCTTTCCCTCTCTCTCTCTCTCTCTCTCTCTCTCTCTCTTTTTCTCACTCTGCTTCCTATCAATCTAAACTGATCGAACCGACCCCCTTGCTATGTGGGTGGCTGGTCCTATTTATAGAGGCCCTGGTCCTCTTCCCAAATATTGAGCGGGAAGGGAGCCAACAATGGCGGGTTAATTTGAAGGGGAACATCTAGTACACTTATCCTGACTAAAGTTGGTCTCCGCCTGCCAAAGGTTCTGGTGATGATGCCGTGCTGGGCTCCATGGTGACCTCCGTCTCGTAGTCCTCATGGTCTTGGTCTTGTTGCACCAAAATGGCAACCTTTGCCTGATGCCTCGGTACTTCGCGGCTGCGCTTGCCCCCTTTGCACCAAAGGGGAAAGAAGGACGCTGCGCGCGCTGGCGCCCGCCTGGCACCATGAGTCGTCATGGCTTACGTCATGGGCACCTCGCGAGGTACCCTGCCTTGATATCTCCGCCTCCTCACGAGCCAGCCTGATGCGGTTGTGCCTGAGGATGCGCCGTGTCGTCTGCCCCGCGAGGCTTGGCCCCTCGCGAGGGTCTTGAGTCTTGTGTTGATGAAGATGGGCAATGCTGGGCCCCCATTTGAGCCACGCCGCAGGCCGCAGGCCGCAGGCAGGCAAGTCTGGGGACCCCCGTTCCCAGAACGCCGACAGATGGTACTACAGTAGTACTTCTGGCAATCTGACACCAAATGAACTTCTGCACCTCCACCGCTTGTAAGCAAAAGTTTCTCCTCGTGCTATGAGCCACCGCGCACGCGTTGGCGAGGGAGAAGGCGTAGTAAGCAAGCTTCTCGTTGTTCTGCGAGTTGATGGGACACATGAAAGTTATTTATTAGTACTTTCTTCAAAAAGGGCCGACCATGTCCATGGCTACCATCTCGTGCTCTGTCATTGAGTACATGCACTATTCATGTGCCACCAAGGAGAAAAAATTATTGCGTAGTAGTACTAGGTGCCATCAAAGTGCACGACTCACTTACCATTGCATATCGCCATTTTATTGCATGACACGCACCTTGATGCTAGATGCCCCGCGTGTCATGGAGGCATATAGTATGATTTTGTAAAATGGAGGCATATAGATGTCCCGCGTGTCGGCAAAAGGATGAACAAAGCTCATGTCTTAGACAAAAGACTGGAAGAAAATAGATTCCTGATGACCGAGAAGGAGCAACAAACCACGGGGTGGAGCGTCTGCACTCATAATATTTTATATTATTCAGTGATATAAAATCAACCAAATCTCTCCACATTCCTATACCATTCTATAGTATGAGAATAACTTTGAACGTAAGCCATTGATTCACTCTATCCAATGGTCATAGTTGGAAAATCCAAACAAAACCAAGCATTGGATCAACTTTTTTTCGAGATCAACTCTTTTAGCACTTAGATTGTAGCCGCTTTCCCACCTAGCCCACCTATATATATGCTCATGTGTGATGACCACAGGAGCTATCCACTCAGATTGTATGTTAAAAAAATAAAGGTCGATAACTAATGCGGCACCTTGGGGCACGCGGCCAAATCGCATTTTGCACGAGAAATTACACACCATTTTTCATTGACATGTGGTCCCATTCCAACATGTCAGTGATACGACGACGTGTCCTTTTGTACAATTTCCGAAAGGACGTGTAGGCCGGGGCGCCTCTTCGTGTATCGTGGCAAACTGGCAACCGTCCACCGACTCTTCGCCTTTCCCTCTTGCTTTGGAACTGCTGTTGCACGCTCTTCCTCCCTCCTCCATTTGCCTTCACCCTTCCTTCTGCCATTGTTCGATCGTCTTCTCCATGGAGGGAACAAGCCGGAAACGACCCCGTTATTCTTGCCCCGATCTGAAAGATGACGTGGTGGGGGAACTCATTGATTGGTGCGACGTCATCACCTTGGCTAGCATGGCAGGTTCGTTCAAGACCATTCTCGACTCAACTAATAACATCATTACAAGGAACCCAAGGGTCCAGGAGCGATTTGATCTCCCTTATCTTCTTCGCTATAAGCCTATTCGCATGGGCGCAGACGACGGAGGCCTCGCCTTGTGCAAGTTGATGCCGCTTGATAACGATACGTGTGATGTCAAGATGCCATCGCTTCAGGGTAAGGCCTGGGCTGGCACAAATGGAGATTGGGTTATTTATATTGGGTACAATTGTGAGTGGGGACTTGTGAATGTGTACACTCGTTAGCGGATTCCACTTCCCAAAATCTCTGAGTGCCCTGAGGTTGAGCACACAGATGATCTATGTACGTTCAAATACGATCATGGTGACTGTCGTCTATGCAAGATAGCAATTTGTCGAGTTCCCAACTGCTCTTGGAATTACAAGAACTATCAAGTTGTTGCTATCTTCGACACGCTTGTTGCCGTCCTTCGTGGTTCGACTGGATGGATATTGCTCAAAAATTAGTTTCTATACACGGATGTGTACTGTGATGCAATTCAATACGAGGGTCTTGTGTTTGCTGCCACCACTCGTGGCACTGTTTTTGCGTGGGATCCTCGTAGTTTTGCTACATTTATCTTCCACCGTAATTATAATTGTTTCATCCACATGCATGCGAGTTAGCAAGTTTCCCTTCTCTACTAATTAACCTTCTTCTTGTGTTTCCAAGGTCCTGTGAACATTCCACCACCTATACTTGAATTTTTTTATAACCAAGGGTGAGATGATGATGGTGATGATCACGAGCATGAGGACGAGCAGGGCCCATGAATTTCTGCTCGTCCTCGAGTAGGTAAATGATAAAAAAGATAATTTTTGATGTGGAATGATACCTAGCATAATCTTGATCATATGTCTAATCATGGCATGAATATTAAGACATGAGTGATTCAAAGAAATAATCTATCCTTTGACATAAAAACAATAATACTTTAAGCATACCAACCAAGCAATTATGTCTTATTGAAATAACATAGCCAAAGAAAGCTCATCCCTACAAAATCATATAGTCTGGCAATGCTCCATCTTCACCACACAAAGCATTCACATCATGCACAACCCCGATGACAAGCCAAGCAATTGTTTCATACTTTTGACGTTCTCAAACCTTTTCAACTTTCACACAATACATGAGCGTGAGCCATGGACATAGCACTATAGGTGGAATAGAATATGATGATGGAGGTTATGTGGAGAAGACAAAAAAGGAGAAGATAGTCTCACATCAACTAGGCGTATCAACGGGCTATGGAGATGCCCATCAATAGATATCAATGTCAGTGAGTAGGGATTGCCATGCAACGGATGCACTAGAGCTATAAGTATATGAAATCTCAAACTGAAACTAAGTGGGTGTGCATCCAACTTGCTTGCTCATGAAGACCTAGGGCATTTGAGGAAGCCCATCGTTGGAATATACAAGCCAAGTTCTATAATGAAAATTCCCACTAGTATATGAAAGTGATAACTCAAGAGACTCTCTATATGAAGAACATGGTGCTACTTTGAAGCACAAGTGTGGTAAAAGGATAGTAACATTGCCCCTTTTCTTTTTTTTCTTTTTTTGCGGGCTTCTTTGCCCCCCTTTTTTATTTAGGCTTCTTTGGCCTCTTTTTTTGGGCAATGCTCTAATAATGATGATAATCACACTTTTATTTACTTACAACTCAAAATTATAACTCGATACTAGAACAAAGATATGACTCTATATGAATGCCTCCGGCGGTGTATCGGGATGTGCAATGATCTAGCGTAGCAATGACATCAAAAAACGGACAAGCCATGAAAACATCATGCTAGCTATCTTATGATCATGCAATGCAATATGACAATGAATGCTCAAGTCATGTATATGATGATGATGGAAGTTGCATGGCAATATATCTCGGAATGGCTATGGAAATGCCATGATAGGTAGATATGGTGGCTGTTTTGAGGAAGGTATATGGTGGGTTTATGGTACCGGCGAAAGTTGCGCGGTACTAGAGAGGCTAGCAATGATGGAAGGGTGAGAGTGCGTATAATCCATGGACTCAACATTAGTCATAAAGAACTCACATACTTATTGCAAAAATCTATTAGTCATCGAAACAAAGTACTACGCGCATGCTGCTAGGGGGATAGATTGGTAGGAAAAGACCATTGCTTGTCCCCGACCGCCACTCATAAGGAAGACAATCAATAAACACCTCATGCTCCGACTTCGTTACATAACGGTTCACCATACGTGCGTGCTACGGGACTTGCAAACCTCAACACAAGTATTTCTCAATTTCACAATTACTCGACTAGCATGACTCTAATATCACCGCCTTTATATCGCAAAACTATTGCAAGGAATCAAACATATCATATTCAGCGATCTACAAGTTTATGTAGGATTTTATGACTAACCATGTGAATGACCAGTTCCTATTATCTCTCTAAATAGATATAAGTGAAGCAAGAGAGTTTAATTATTTCTACAAAAGATATGCCCACGCTCTAACAAATATATGTGAAGCAAAAGAGCATTCTACAAATGGCGGTTGTCTAAGTGAAGAGAAATAGGCAATCCAAACTTCAAATGATATAAGTGCAGCACATGAAGCATTCTATAAAGCCATACTCAAAAGATATAAGTGAAGTGTAAAGAGCATTCTATAAATCAACCAAGGACCATCTCTTACCAGCATGGTGCATAAAAAAATAAAAACCTTAATGCAAAAGACGCTCCATGACTTGGACATATCACATGAACGAAACGAATCCGAAAACATACCGATACTTGTTGAAGAAAGAGGGGATGCCTCCCCAGCATCCCCAAGCTTAGACGCTTGAGTCTCCTTGAATATTTACTTGGGGTGCCTCGGGCATCCCCAAGCTTGAGCTCTTGCCTCTCTTCCTTCTTCTCACATCGAAACCTTCTCGATCATCGAACACTTCATCCACACAAAACTTCAACAGAAAACTCGGTAAGATCCGTTAGTATAATAAAGAAAATCACTACTCTAAGTACTGTTGCAAACCAATTCATATTTTTTTTTTCATTGTGTCTACTGTAATATAACTTTTTCGTGGCTTAATCCACTAATATAAATTGATAGTTTCATCAAAACAAGCAAACTATGCATCAAAAACAGAATATGTCTAAAACAGAACAGTATGTAATAATCTGAACATTCACCATACTTATGATACTTGAAAAATTCTACCAAAATTTGGAAAAGAATCAGAACTACAGAACTATTTGACGTTCCAGCTAAAAATGTAAAATCGCGCACTATAGCCAAAGTTTCTGTCCTGCACCGTACAAACCATCAAGCAAATGTAAACATCCTAAAGGCAAACCTTGGCACATTATTTTTACAAT
This sequence comes from Triticum urartu, assembly GCF_056163025.1. Taxonomy (NCBI): domain Eukaryota; kingdom Viridiplantae; phylum Streptophyta; class Magnoliopsida; order Poales; family Poaceae; genus Triticum; species Triticum urartu. The sequence continues at coordinate 19,742,670 of NC_141876.1, read as the reverse complement.
ACAATGGAATTGTACAAGGAGATAATTATTTTTATCTAAAGGTTTCTGTAATTAAGATTCACAAAGTTCCCATAGGCATGAACAAAGTTCAAGGACGTCCCCCACTTTCACAATGCTCGTCTCTCTCACTTTCACTTTTCTTTTTTGAAAAAGCTCTGGGTTCCCCTCTTTATTTTTGTTGTTTTTAAATTATATGAAAGCACTCAGCAGAAATAAATGACTCTCTAAAAATTCCGGGTTGTCTCCCTGGCAGCGCTTTCTTTAAAGCCATTAAGCTAGGCATATAGTGCTCAAGTAGGGAATCCACCTGGATCCCAAGGTATATCAAAGCCAATTTTAATTAGACATGATTTGTAATTTAGTAGTGAGCACAAAGTAACATATATCATGTAATGACAAAGTCTAACTCTCTTCCTATGCATCGGCATGTCATAAAAGAACAATTCATGCACACATAGTAAAGACCAATGCATAGTATAAATAGTTTCTTGCAATTTTATCGTATTGGAAACATAGAGAGGTGGAGATATAGTTCCTCTATCATAATAATTGCAAGTAGGAGCAGCAAGCACATGCATATTATATTCATCAAAATCATCATGTGCAACGGTAAAAGGCAACCCATCAATATAATCCTTAATAAGTGCAAACTTCTCCGATATAGTGTAGTTGGGAGAATTCAAAAAGATAATAGGACTATCATGCGTGGGTGCAATAGCAACAATTTCATGTTTAACATAAGGAACTATAGCAAGTTCATCTCCATAAGCATAATTCATATTGGCATCTTGGCCACAAGCATAGCAAGCATCATCAAAAGGGGATATTTCAAACGAATCAACGGGATCATAACAGTCGTCATAGCAATCATCCTTCGGTAAGCATGAAGGGAATTTAAACAATGTATGAGTTGAAGAGTTACTCTCATTAGAAGGTGGGCACGGGTAGCTAATCCGCTCTTCCTCCTTTTGTTCTTCGCTCTCCTCATCATCTTTTTCATCCAATGAGCTCACAGTTTCATCAATTTCTTCTTCCATAGACTCCTGCAAAATATTAGTTTCTTCTTGGGCAGCGGAGTACTCCTCAATATATTGTTTAACATAGGCATTAGAAGCATAATTGTCATAACAATATTCAAGTATGGCAAAATTTTCATATTTGTAAAGAGTAGCATCATACTTTTCAATCAAAGAAGCAATTTCAAAAGCACCCTTAAAAGAAACAAATTCTTCAATTTGTTGAACATCATAGTAACTATAAGCACCTTTAGCATACGAAGATACAATTCCATTATCACTAAACTCACATTGGTAGGGAAGGTGTTTCTTAGGGTTTTCAGAACAACAAGTAAAATCATAATAATAACATAAATTCCAAGCATAGCATTGCATAGTATTAATTTGATGCTGTAAAAGTTTCCCTTTTTGAGATATACGATGTCGCACATAACAAGCATGCTCATCTAAAGATTTGCCCTCAACTAAGCTAGTTGGGGTTTCAGCACGAGCACATAGGGATCGAAGATGATCCAAGTAATAAGCTTCAACAGTGTGATAGATTTTGATTGGTTCTTCAACCATTGGTTCAGTAGGTAGAACTAATTTTTTTGGTATTTTGGTTTCCTAACCATAACTAAAGATAGGAAACAACTAAGAACAACAAATAAAAATTACTTAGTGATAAAGCAAACAAGCACACACGATAATATTCACCCCACGCTATTGCTCCCCGGCAACGGCGCCAGAAAAAGGTCTTGATAACCCACAAGTATAGGGGATCAATTGTAGCCTCTTTCGACAAGTCAGAGTGTCAAACCCAACGAGGAGCTAAAGGTAGAGCAAATATTCCCTCAAGTTCTATCGACCACCGATACAACTCTACGCACACTTGACGTTCGCTTTACCTAGAACAAGTATGAAACTAGAAGTACTTTGTAGGTGTTGTTGGATAGGTTTGCAAGATAATAAGGAGTACGTAAATAAAAAGTAGGGGCTGTTTAGATAAAGAAACAATAAAGTAAATATAGAGAGTGTGGAAAAGTGGTGGTAGGAGTTGCGAAATTGCCCCTAAGCAATTGACTACTTTACTAGACCGATAACAAGTATTATGTGGGAGAGGCCACTGCTAGCATGTCATCCATGACTTGGAATTCTATGCACTTATGGTTGGAACTATTAGCAAGCATCCACAACTACTAATGTTCATTAAGGTAAAACTCAACCATAGCATTAAGATATATTGGCCCCCCTTCAATCCCGTATGCATCAATCTCTATGCAAGGTTGAAGCTTCTGTCACTCTTGCCCTCCAATACATAGTCCTATCAACATACAACTAACCCTATGGTGTGATCCATGCGCGCAATCATATGATGGGCACCAAAGGACAGCAATGTAACCACAAGCAAATTAAATCAATCATAGCAATTCATCAACCACCAATAGGACAACGAAAATCTACTCAGACATTATAGGATGGCAACACATCATTGGATAATAATATGAAGCATAAAGCGCCATGTTCAAGTAGAGGGTACAGCGGGTTGCGGGAGAGTGGACCGCTGTAGATAGAGGGGGGAAGGTGATGGAGATGTTGGTGAAGATGGCGGAGGTGTTGGTGTAGATCGCGGTGATGTTGATGGCCGCCGGCGGTGTTCCGGCGCCACCGGAAGCGAGGGGGAGAGAGCCCCCTCCTTCTTCTTCTTCCTTAACCTCCTCCTTAGATGGGAGAAGGGTTTCCCCTCTAGTCCATGGCCTCCATGGCACGGGAGGGGCGAGAGCCCCTCCAAGATTGGATCTGTCTCTCTGTCTCTCTCTATTTCTGCGTTCTCTCCTGGCTCTGTTTCACCGTTTCATATATATATGGAGATCCGTAACTCCGATCGGCTTGAAACCTTCGCCATGATTTTTTTTCCGAATATTAGCTTTCTTGCGGCAAAAGAAGAGTGTCAACCGCCTTACGGTGGGCTCACAAAGGTAGGGGGCGCGCCCAAGGGGGGCAGGCGCCCCCTTGCCTCGTGACCACCTTGAGCACTGGTTCACGTTGATTTTCCTTCCAAATTTTCCATATTTTCCAAAAATAAGCTCCGTCCATTTTTATCCCGTTTGGACTCCGTTTGATATGGATATTCCGCGAAACCAAAAACATGCAACAGACAGGAACTGGCACTGGGCACTGGATCAATATGTTAGTCCCAAAAATAGTATAAAAAGTTGCCAAAAAGTATATGAAAGTTGAATAATATTGGCATGGAACAATAAAAAATTATAGATACGACGAAAACGTATCACCGATATGCTCACTGGCGGCTAGTAACTAATTTCGATGGATCACCCCTTCTTGTCTGTATACAGCCCACTGTTGATGTTACTACTGAGGGAGCAGGTGTTGTCTCCCATGGTCGCACTCTCCGGACCTATTCCAAAACCCGTTACATGGTATTTGGGATGGATACTAGTGTGCTAGCGCCAAAACCTTCTCCCTGGTACAGTATTGATAGTGTTGGAGAAAACTCGCTCTTCCTTGGACAAAACTATCCAATGATGGTGAAAGGTGATCCAACTACTCTTGACATAATGTTACTACCATTTATGAGAAGCAACTATATCTATACCTCGGACATTGTGGTGGTTCCCTACCCTGGTCGTGATATAGTAGGCCGCTTCAGCCTGGATGATCAGTCCTGCGTTGGTCTCGAGATTGACAGTAGCTGGCTCTTCCCAGAGAATCGCTTGTGGTTCAAAGCAAGTGTTTCTAATGCTGAGGACTGGTTGAGTTGAAGTTCATTTCATTGCTTGTTATTTGTTGTGTGATGAAAACTTTAGTATTTATAATGTATCCTCATTGTCGTTGTGGGTTGATGACCTGTTGTATGTAATAAAATGATATGCTTGTGATAGACTTACTAAATTTATGAATGGTTTTCGAGTCGCTTCTCTGAGTGGGTGCTGCGACGAGGCAAAAAAATATTTTCCAAATACATAATTGTACGTGCATTGCAACAGGTTATCGGATGAGGCCAATCAACAATAGTACACTATTTGTACTAGCTTCACATGCTGCACTATCTCTATGTCTACGTACAAAATACAACAAGTTTTAAACTTGAGACCAGCCACCCATCCTCACCAAGAACACTTTTTAACCTAGCACAAACCCTAGGAAATTTGGCCATAGTGTGAGGTGGGAAATATGTTAATGTGTTTGCTGTACGTAACCAGCACATCGAATCCTTGATACTACTACTACTATAAGTAGTAGGAGTAGTAGGGTGGCATGGGCCAGAACAAGCATTCATGTCCAGGAGTACGGCACACGCCACCAGCACGACTTCCATCTGACACCATATTTCTTGGAGTCTGTGCTACAACAATCTCTTCAGCCTCGTTGTTTCTCTAACTCAGCCATCGCGCGGCGGGCGAGGTGGGGGTTTGCCGATAGTCAGTTTCCTCAACTGCGGTCCCACTTGTAAGGCCAACTCCAACGCACGACCCCAAATGGACCTCTGTTTTGCCCAGATTCTGTCCGTTTGGGTAGGGCAGTGGGGTCGTGTCCGGGCCATTTCTCGGATGCGGTGGCCGTGCGCCGAATGCATGGATGCATCCCGTCCACGTACATTTCTCTTTGCAAACACATATCTTTTTTTCATCATTGATTTTTTGGTACATGGAAATACATCACCAAAATTTTGACTAGAAAAGCAAGACCAAAGAAAACAAGAACCACAAGAATACATTTTAGAAGATATCCAACTTCCATAACTGCTCCTGTAAGTTGGATTAGTGCCTTCTCGATGCATTCATTGTTGATCTGTGGAGGCTCGATCTTGCATGCTTCTTTCTTCTTTGAGTGTAAAGAAGTATACGTGTCTAGTCTCTATTCTGTCAACAAGTGCACTAGTCTCATCTCTAGCCTCTATGCTAGCTAAAAGTGCTAGAACATCTACTAAATTGCGCTCTATCAATATATCGTTGTACTCTTCCTCCCAATACCAAAACTTGCATCCATTCTACACAATAAAATTTTAAGTTGGCACAACTAGTCTAATCCGAGAGCACAACCGAAGATTTGGTCGACTTCTTCCTCCTTTTGCCGACACGTGGGACATCCAGCATCCAGGTCGTGTCATGCAAGAAAATAAAGTGGTAGTTGAAGCCACGTGATGCGCATCTTGGGTTAAACTATAAATAGAATCTTACTACTCTTGAGTAACTCCAAAAGCGGCCACCGAAGATCTTTATTGGATTTGTTTTTCATCACTAGCACGTCGAGGTGAAAGATGTGCACTTCAGTGGGTCCTCTTGCGTTTTCACTGACATGTGGGACCGCATATGAGCAAACAGACAATGGGCTCCGTGCATCTGCTGACTAGCTGAGAAGAGAGATAGAGGAGGGCTGAGCATGGACTCTAGGAAATTTGTTCTCCGTAACCAGCACCTTGATATAGTGGGGTGGCATGGGTCATAACTAGCATTCATGTCTAGCAGTACGACACACGCCACCCACACGAGTCCCATCCGACACCAATTTTCTTGGAGTCTGTGCTACAGCCATCTCTTCTCCCTCCTGTTTTCTCAGCCATCGCGCAGTTGGCGGGGTGGGGGTTTGCCGATAGTCGGTTTGCTCAACTACGGCCCCACTTGTAAGTGAAAATGCAACACAGCACACATTCCCCCTTGAGCGGTGTGCCAGACCAACCGTGTGGGGGTGCGACGCGAACACGGAAGGACTTTCCTTTTGAACTTGTAACTTGTAAAATTTGTTTCTGCTCCATGGCGCGACTAATAGATAGAAATAACGATTTTCGCTAGAGTAATGAGAAGTTTGGTTCTGGCGCGGTTCATGCATGGAGTACGTACGAAAATTATGCAGTTGATGCGAAAGATAAGATAATTACTAGTAGTACCATATACTACTACATGGATTTGATGGAAAGTTAAAGATACATACGGATCCATCAATGACATCCTCACACGCTAGTGCACCGGGTCACCAACCGATGTGTGAGGAGCAGCGGCGTTGGCGGAAAGCTCAACATGCTTCTAAAAAATGCCGTCCAAGGTTGCCCTGCGGTCCAAGAAGGCTAGCGTCCTATCGTCCTCCTCTTGCATGTAGTAGTCCTTGTGGACGATTTGCGCGTAGAAGTTGGCGATTATGTCGATGGTGTCTTGTCGCGCCAGGTGCTGCGCGGCGAGCGCGACCTCGAGGTGGACATTCTCCGGCGCAATGGCGGGCAGTCGTAGGGCCACCAGTGCGTCAAAGAGGTTGTCACCATAGAGGCCATTGAGGGTGGCAGGCATCGCAAAGCCTGGGTGCGTGGGCTGGAGGCGTACTTCAAGGTCGTCCACGTGCTTCTTGACGACGGTGAACTTGTCGAGGAAGCCGACGAGGACCTCGTCGAACAAGGAGATGAAGTTGTCGTCCAAGCAGCCCCTCGCCCTGGCGGCCTCAAGCACCACCTGGAGACGTTCCTCGGTGCCGGGGCGCAGGCCGGCGTCGTGGACCATCTGGCACAGCCGGCTGATGCTCGCGCTCATCGCCTCCATGGGTCTAGCTTCTAGTCAACTGATCTTGCGATTAGAGTGGTCACTCTTGCCCTTGGGTGCGTAGGTGCGTACGATTTCGTAGATTGGACTGGCGGGAGCCTTTATATCAGATGTGCAGACTGCGTTGAATTCACGTGCATGTTGGCCATCTACTCCTCGCCCCTCTACTGCACCTGCCTTTGGCTGTATGACAGGTTGGCCATCCACCCGTTGGGCCCACATGTCATACACCCAAAGGCAGGTGCAGTAAGTCAATGAAGCTGCATCCCCCTCCGTGCCGATGTAGTATAGTCATCTCATCGGACCTCTAGTTGGATCCAAACGAGAGAACTTTGATGTTTACTGGTTTATTGGTCCCCTTTGCATTTTGCGCCAAGTTTTGACCTTTGATTTAACTAATAAAATGTTAAAGCATGTAACCAAAAATGTTGTGTAAGTCACCTTAAGAAAACCAAATAATCCCAAAACACTTAGGCACGGTACATTAACTCCCTCCTCGTTTCTTATTTCGTGACATATCAACCAATGAGAGATGTGGGCCATGCATGCTTTCAATGACTTGAGACTACCAAACATGACATGCGGTGGTTAGTTCATTGCATGTAATCCTATTAAGTAGCAAAAAGACATTAAGTTATCTCGCCGATAGGAATAAAACAATACACCATGTGTTTATTTACAGAGGGAGTAGTACATTTTTTGTGACATGCATTACTAGATATTGCTAGTCAAATACTAAATCCAGATGGACACGGTAGTACTACTAAATCCAAACGGTGGTGCTAGTACTAGTAGTAGTACTACCAATGTAGTAGCACTGTACTACCCGTTGGTCAAATTATTACGTGTTGCTACTCATAGTGAAGTGACAAGACCCTACGCCGGAGATGACACCTGAGTATAGGCGCCATGTTCGGCATACCATAGTCAGCCTCACCGTCTGCAGTCACTATCTTCATGGCTGTAGACCTAGCCTGCTTACAACTAGCTTTGTTCGACATAATTTCCATGCGTAGATGCCCGTGCATTGCACGAAACACCAAGATTGGGGGGTGAATGGCGCCGACAGCGGCCATCGCACCAGATTTTTCCATGGCCTTCTAGATGTGGTGGGGAGGAGATAAGGCTGATTGTGAGAGACAAGGAGTTGTTTGTAAATAGGGAACAAGTGTGGGCATCTTTTTTCAAAACTGGAGAAGTTTGGTTTGTATGCATCAGATCTAGATCCGGCGGCTATTGGTGAAAGATGGCAGGCACAACATCATCACCAACTCAGGACCTATTTGATTTGCAGGATTTTGAAAACACAGGAATAGGACACGGCAATATTACAAGTTTCAAACTGATATTACAAATGTTAGGAGTAATGCTGCTGTTGGGGAACGTAGTAATTTCAAAAAAAAAAAATCTACGCACACGCAAGATCATGGTGATGCATAGCAACGAGAGGGGAGAGTGTGATCTACGTACCCTTGTGGATCGACAACGGAAGCATTTGGTTGATGTAGTCGTACGTCTCCACGGCCCGACCGATCAAGCACCGAAACTACGGCACCTCCGAGTTCTAGCACACGTTCAGCTCGATGATGATCCCCGGACTCCGATCCAGGAAAGTGTCGGGGAAGATTTCCGTCAGCACGACGGCGTGGTGACGATCTTGATGTACTACTGTCGCAGGGCTTCGCCTACGCACCGCTACAATACTATCGAGGACTATGGTGGAAGGGGGCACCGCACACGGCTAAGAATATGATTACGTGGATCAACTTGTGTCTCTCGGGGTGCCCCTGCCTCCGTAAATAAAGGTTCAAGAGGGGGAGGTTGTCCGGCCATCATAGCGCGCGCCAGGAGGAGTCCTACTCCCTCCGGGAGTAGGACTTCTCCCCCAATCCTAGTTGGAATAGGATTCGCGAGGTGGGAAAAGACGGAGAGAGAAGGAGGGGTGCGCCGGCCCCCTCTCTCCTTGTCCTATTTGGACTAGGGGGGAGGGGCGCGCGGCCCAGCCCTGGCCGCCTCGCCTCTTCTTCCACTATGGCCCACTAAGGCCCATATAGCTCCCGGGGGGTTCCGGTAACCTCCCGGTACTCCGGTAAAATCCCGATTTCACCCGGAACACTTCGGATATCCAAACATAGGCTTCCAATATATCATTCTTTATGTCTCGACCATTTCGAGACTCCTCGTTATGTCTGTGATCTCATCCGGGACTCCGAACAACCTTCGGTACATCAAAATTCATAAACTCATAATATAACTATCATCGTAACCTTAAGCGTGCGGACCCTACGGGTTCGAGAACAATGTAGACATGACCGAGACACGTCTCCGGTCAATAACCAATAGCGGAACCTGGATGCTCATATTGGTTCCTACATATTCTACGAAGATCTTTATCGGTCAGACCGCATAACAACATACGCTGTTCCCTTTGTCATCGGTATATTACTTGCTTGAGATTCGATCGTCGGTATCCAATACCTAGTTCAATCTCATTACCGGCAAGTCTCTTTACTCGTTCGGTAATACATCATCCCGCAACTAACTCATTAGTTGCAATGCTTGCAAGGCTTAAGTGATATGCATTACTGAGAGGGCCCAGAGATACCTCTCCGACATTCGGAGTGACAAATCCTAATCTCGAAATACGCCAACCCAACATGTACCTTTGGAGACACCTGTAGAGCTCCTTTATAATCACCCAGTTACGTTGTGACGTTTGGTAGCACACAAAGTGTTCCTCCGGCAAACGGGAGTTGCATAATCTCATAGTCATATGAACATGTATAAGTCATGAAGAAAGCAATAGCAACATACTAAATGATCGGGTGCTAAGCTAATGGAATGGGTCATGTCAATCAAATCATTCAACTAATGATGTGATCCCGTTAATCAAATAACAACTCTTTGTCCATGGTTAGGAAACATAACCATCTTTGATTAACGAGCTAGTCAAGTAGAGGCATACTAGTGACACTCTGTTTGTCTATGTATTCACACATGTATTATGTTTCCGGTTAATACAATTCTAGCATGAATAATAAACATTCATCATGATATAAGGAAATAAATAATAACTTTATTATTGCCTCTAGGCATATTTCCTTCAGTCTCCCACTTGCACTAGAGTCAATAATCTAGATCACATCGCCATGTGATTTAACATCAATAGTTCACATCTTTATGTGATTGGTTCACATCTCCATGTGACCTAACACCCAAAGGGTTTACTAGATTCAATAATCTAGTTCACATCGCTATGTGATTAAGACCCAAAAAGTGATCATGTTTTGCTTGTGAGAGAAGTTTAGTCAACGGGTCTGCCACATTCAGGTCCGCATGTATTTTGCAAATTTCTATGTCAACAATGCTCTGCATGGTGCTACTCTAGCTAACTGCTCCCACTTTCAATATGTATCCAGATTGAGACTTAGAGTCATCTGGATGAGTGTCAAAACTTGCATCGACGTAACCCTTTACGACGAACCTTTTGTCACCTCCGTAATCGAGAAACATATCCTTATTCCAGTAAGGATAATTTTGAGTGCTGTCCATTGATCTACTCCTAGATCACTATTGTAGTCCCTCTCTTAACACAGTGTATGGTATACAATAGATCTGGTACACAGCATGGCATACTTTATAGAACCTATGACTAAGGCATAGGGAATGACTTTCATTCTCTTTCTATCTTCTGCCGTGGTCGGGTTTTGAGTCTTACTCAACTTCACACCTTGTAACACAGGCAAGAAACTTTTTCTTTGACTGTTCCATTTTGAACTACTTCAAAATCTTGTCAAGGTATGTACTCATTGAAAAAACTTATCAAGCGTCTTGATCTATCTCTATAGATCTTGATACTCAATATGTAAGTAGCTTCACCGAGGTCTTTCTTTGAAAAACTCCTTTCAAACACTCCTTTATGCTTTGCAGAATAATTCTACATTATTTCCGATCAACAATATGTCATTCACATATACTTATCAGAAATGTTGTAGTGCTCCCACTCACTTTCTTGTAAATACAGGCTTCACCGCAAGTCTGTATAAAACTATATGCTTTGATCAACTTATCAAAGCGTATATTCCAACTCTGAGATGCTTGCACCAGTCCATAAATGGATCGCTGGAGCTTGCATATTTTGTTAGCACCTTTATGATTGACAAAACCATCTTGTTGCATCACATACAACTCTTCTTTAATAAATCCATTAAGGAATGCAGTTTTGTTTATCCATTTGCCAGATTTCATAAAATGTGGCAATTGCTAACATGATTCGGACAGACTTAAGCATAGATACGAGTGAGAAACTCTCATTGTAGTCAACACCTTGAACTTGTCGAAAACCTTCTGCGACAATTCTAGCTTTGTAGATAGTAACACTACTATCCATGTCAGTCTTCCTCTTGAAGATCCATTTATTATCAATGGCTTGCCGATCCTCGGGCAAGTCCACCAAAGTCCACACTTTGTTCTCATACATGGATTCTATCTCAGAATTCATGGTCTCAAGCCATTTATCGGAATCTGGGCTCATCATCGCTTCCTCATAGTTCATAGGTTCGTCATGTTCAAGTAACATGACCTCCAGAATAGGATTACCGTACCACTCTGGTGCGGATCTCACTCTGGTTTACCTACGAGATTCGGTAGTAACTTGATCTAAAGTTACATGATCATCATCATTAGCTTCCTCACTAATTGGTGTAGTAGTCACAGGAACAGATTTCTGTGATGAACTATTTTCCAATAAGGGAGAAGGTACCATTACCTTATCAAGTTTTCTACTTTCCTCCCACTCACTTCTTTTCGAGAGAAACTCCTTCTCTAGAAAGGATCCATTCTTAGCAATGAATGTCTTGCCTTCGGATCTGTGATAGAAGGTGTACCCAACATTTTCTTTTTGGGTATCCTATGAAGACGCACTTCTCCGATTTGGGTTTGAGCTTATCAGGATGAAACTTTTTCATATAAGCATTGCAACCTCAAACTTTAAGAAACGACAGCTTAGGTTTCTTGCCAAACCATAGTTCATACGGTGTCATCTCAACGGATTTAGATGGTGCCCTATTTAACGTGAATGCAGCTGTCTCTAATGCACAACCCCAAAACTATAGTGGTAAATCGGTAAGAAACATCATAGATTGCACTATATCCAATAAAGTACGGTTATGACGTTCGAACACACTATTATGCCGTGGTGTTCCAGGTGGCATGAATTTGTGAAACTATTCCACATAGTTTTAACTGAAGACCAAACTCGTAATTCAAATACTCTTCTCCACGATCAGATCGTAGAAACTTTATTTTCTTGTTACAATGATTTTCCACTTCACTCTGAAATTCTTTGAACTTTTCAAATGTTTCTGACTTATGTTTCATCAAGTAGATATACTAATATCTGCTCAAATTATCTGTGAAGAACAGAAAATAATGATACCTGTCGTGAGCCTCAATATTCATCGGACCACATACATCAGTATGTATGATTTCCAAACAAATCTGTTGCTCGCTCCATTGTTCCAAAGAACGGAGTCTTAGTCATCTTGCCTATGAGGCATGGTTCGCAAGCATCAAGTGATTCATAATCAAGTGATTTCAAAATCCCATCAGCATGGAGTTTCTTCATGCGCTTTATACCAATATGACCTAAACGGTAGTGCCACAAATAAGTTGCACTATCATTATTAACTTCGCATCTTTTGGTTTCAATATTATGAATATGTGTATCACTACGATCGAGATCCAATGAACTATTTTCATCGGGTGTGTAACCATATAAGGTTTTATTCATGTAAACAGAACAACAATTTATTCTTTTACTTAAATGAATAACTGTATTACAATAAACATGATCAAATCATATTCATGCTCAACGCAAACACCAAATAACACTTATTTAGGTTCAACACTAATCCCAAAAGTATAGGGAGTGTGCGATGATGATCATATCAATCTTGGAACCACTTCCAACACACATCGTCACATCACCCTTAACTAGTCTCTGTTCATTCTGCAACTCCCGTTTCGAGTTACTACTCTTAGCAACTGAACTAGCATCAAATACTGAGGGGTTGCTATAAACACTAGTAAAGTACACATCAATAACATGTATATCAAATATACTTATGTTCATTTTGCCATCCTTCTTACCCGCCAATCACTTGGGGTAGTTCCGCTTCCAGTGACTAGTCCCTTTGTAGTAGAAGCACTTAGTCTCAGGCTTAGGACCAGACTTGGGCTTCTTCACATGAGCAGCAACTTGCTTGCTGTTTTTCTTGAAGTTCCCCTTTTTCCCTTTGCCCTTTTCTTGAAACTAGTGATCTTGTCAACCATCAACATTTGATGCTCTTTCTTGATTTCTACCTTCATCAATTTCATCATCATGAAAAGCTCGGGATTCGTTTTCGTCATCCCTTGCATACTATAGTTCATCACGAAGTTCTACTAACTTGGTGATGGTGACTAGAGAATTCTGTCAATCACTATCTTATCTGGAAGATTAACTCCCACTTGATTCAAGTGATTGTAGTACCCAGACAATCTGAGCACATGCTCACTAGTTGAGCAATTCTCCTCCATCTTTTAGCTATAGAACTTGTTGGAGACTTCATATCTCCCAACTCGGGTATTTGCTTGAAATATTAACTTCAACTCCTGGAACATCTCACATGGTCCATGACGTTCAAAACGTCTTTGAAGTCCCGATTCTAAGCCGTTAAGCATGGTGCACTAAACTATCAAGTAGTCATCATATTTAGCTAGCCAAACGTTCATAACATCAGCATCTGCTCCTGCAATAGGTCTGTCACCTAGCGGTGCATCAAGGACATAATTCCTCTTTGCAGCAATGAGGATAAACCTCAGATCACGGATCCAATCCGCATCATTGCTACTAACATCTTTCAACACAATTTTCTCTAGGAACATATCAAAATAAACACAGGAAGCAACAACGCGAGCTATTGATCTACAACATAATTTGCAAAATACTACTAGGACTAAGTTCATGATAAATTTAAGCTCAATTAATCATATTACTTAAGAACTCCCACTTAGATAGCCATCCCTCTAATCCTCTAAGTGATCACGTGATCCAAATCAACTAAACCATGTCCGATCATCACGTGAAATGGAGTAGTTTTCAATGGTGAACATCGCTATGTTGATCATATCTACTATATGATTCACGCTCGATCTTTCGATCTCAGTGTTCCGAGGCCATATCTGCATATGCTAGGCTCGTCAAGTTTAACCTGAGTATTCTGCGTGTGCAAAACTGGCTTGCACCCGTTGTAGATGGACGTAGAGCTTATCACACCCGATCATCACGTGGTGTCTGGGCACGACGAACTTTGGCAACGGTGCATACTCAGGGAGAACACTTTTATCTTGATAATTTAGTGAGAGATCATCTTATAATGCTACCGTCAATCAAAGCAAGATAAGATGCATAAAAGATAAACATCACATGCAATCAATATAAGTGATATGATATGGCCATCATCATCTTGTGCCTGTGATCTCCATCTCCGAAGCACCGTTATGATCACCATCATCACCGGCGCGACACCTTGATCTCCATCGTAGCATCGTTGTCGTCTCGCCAATCTTATGGTTCCATGACTATCGCTACCGCTTAGTGATAAAGTAAAGCATTACAACACGATTGCATTGCATACAATAAAGCGACAACCATATGGCTCCTGCTAGCTGCCGATAACTCGGTTACAAAACATGATCATCTCATACAATAAAATTTAGCATCATGTCTTGACCATATCACATCACAACATGCCCTGCAAAAACAAGTTAGACGTCCTCTACTTTGTTGTTGCAAGTTTTACGTGGCTGCTACGGGCTTAAGCAAGAACCAATCTTACCTACGCATCGAAACCACAACGATAGTTTGCCAAGTTGGTGCTGTTTTAACCTTCGCAAGGACCGGGCGTAGCCACACTCGGTTCAACTAAAGTTGGAGAAACTGTCACCCGCAAGCCACCTATGTGCAAAGCACGTCGGGAGAACCGGTCTCGCGTAAGCGTACGCGTAATGTCGGTCCGGGCCGCTTCGTCCAACAATACCGCCGAACCAAAGTATGACATGCTGGTAAGCAGTATGACTTATATCGCCCACAACTCACTTGTGTTCTACTCGTGCATATAACATCAACACATAAAACCTGGCTCGGATGCCACTGTTGGGGAACGTAGTAATTTCAAAAAAATTTCCTACGCACACGCAAGATCATGGTGATGCATAGCAACGAGAGGGGAGAGTGTGATCTACGTACCCTTGTAGATCGACAACGGAAGCGTTTGGTTGATGTAGTCGTACGTCTCCACGGCCCGACCGATCAAGCACCGAAACTACGGCACCTCCGAGTTCTAGCACACGTTCAACTCAATGACGATCCCCGGACTCCGATCCAGCAAAGTGTCGGGGAAGAGTTCCGTCAGCACGACGGCATGGTGACGATCTTGATGTACTACTATCGCAGGGCTTCGCCAAAGCACTGCTACAATATTATCGAGGACTATGGTGGAAGGGGGCACCGCACACGGCTAAGAATATGATTACGTGGATCAACTTGTGTCTCTCGGGGTGCCCCTGTCTCCGTATATAAAGGTTCAAGAGGGGGAGGCTGGCCGGCCATTATAGGGCGCGCCAGGAGGAGTCCTACTCCCTCCGGGAGTAGGACTTCTCCCCCAATCCTAGTTGGAGTAGGATTCGCGAGGTGGGAAAAGAGGGAGAGAGAAAGTGGGGGGCGCCGGCCCCCTCTCTCATTGTCCTATTCGGACTAGGGGGGAGGGGCGTGCGGCCCAGCCCTGGCCGCCTCTCCTCTTCTTCCACTATGGCCCACTAAGGCCCATATAGCTCCCGGGGGGTTCCGGTAACCTCCCGGTACTCCGGTAAAATCCCGATTTCACCCGGAACACTTTCGATATCCAAACATAGGCTTCCAATATATCAATCTTTATGTCTCGACCATTTTGAGACTCCTCGTTATGTCTATGATCTCATCCGGGACTCCGAACAACCTTCGGTACATCAAAATGCATAAACTTATAATATAACTGTCATCGTAACCTTAAGCGTGCGGACCCTACGGGTTCGAGAACAATGTAGACATGACCGAGACACGTCTCCGGTCAATAACCAATAGCGGAACCTGGATGCTCATATTGGTTCCTACATATTCTACGAAGATCTTTATCGGTCAGACCGCATAACAACATACATTGTTCCCTTTGTCATCGGTATGTTACTTGCCTGAGATTCGATCGTCGGTATCCAATACCTAGTTCAATCTCGTTACCGGCAACTCTCTTTACTCATTCCGTAATACATCATCCCGCAACTAACTCATTAGTTGCAATGCTTGCAAGGCTTAAGTGATGTGCATTACCGAGAGGGCCCAGAGATACCTCTCCCACATTCGGAGTGACAAATCCTAATCTCGAAATACGCCAACCCAACATGTACCTTTGGAGACACCTGTAGAGCTCCCTTATAATCACCCAGTTACGTTGTGACGTTTGGTAGCACACAAAGTGTTCCTCCGGCAAACGGGAGTTGCATAATCTCATAGTCATAGGAACATGTATAAGTCATGAAGAAAGCAATAGCAACATACTAAACGATCGGGTGCTAAGCTAATGGAATGGGTCATGTCAATCAGATCATTCAACTAATGATGTGATCCCGTTAATCAAATAACAACTCTTTGTCCATGGTTAGGAAACATAACCATCTTTGATTAACGAGCTAGTCAAGTAGAGGCATACTAGTGACACTCTGTTTGTCTATGTATTCACACATGTATTATGTTTCCGGTTAATACAATTCTAGCATGAATAATAAACATTTATCATGATATAAGGAAATAAATAATAACTTTATTATTGCCTCTAGGGCATATTTCCTTCAGCTGCACCAACAAAGAGGGAATTACTAGGAAGTTTACGTAAGAACGTTCGATACTTTAGGTGGATGCAGCATTATCGTACAAACTAAAATCCACCGCACTGACAAGTCACTAATGGGCAAATAAGTTTTCGAGTCTCTAGCCACTTGATGTTTCAAAAGCAAATTCAGCTTCTGCGGAGACTTTTTCATTTAGGCTTAGATGCTTGCGGTGATCAACACACCATTCATTGTTGCGCCAGAGAACGCCAAACCTCATTACCTTGAGCGCACTTGCCTCCAGAACAAAGAACCTGGCCAATTTAATCTCTGATGTGCTGCCTCGGTAGTCGATCAAATCAATTTCCATAAGACGGAGATCAAGGCATTCGATGAGATTGTTATAGTGCAGCACATTTTTCACTTTCAGGTCTTTTTTATCTGCAAAAGAATAGAACATATTAGAGCAGCTGGCTGCATAAGATTGTTGTGCCATCAAGAGGTACCAATATCATTCACTCATACGATAGGGTTGGCTGGCTAGTGATATTTTATCACTCTCTCTCTCTCTCTCGCTCTCTCTCTCTCTCTCTCTCTCTCTCTTTCCTCTCATTTACCTAGGAGTACGTGAAGAGCTTGGGCATTTTTTGCCTTCCACTATGTGGCCGATGCCATATTCCGCAAAAGTATGCCACATAATACACATCAATGTCAAATCAAAAGATTTTGGCACCTCTCTCACGATGTGAGAGAGTTGGCACCAGTATGCACACAGACCCACATGATAAACAAATTAATCAAACCAACTACACTAGCCTCTCAGTCTCCCAAACAAGTGTTTTTTTATTGCCTCGGTCCTCTCTCTCTCCCACGCAAGTGTTTTTTCATTGCGCGAGTTAATTTGGCACCAGAGCAAAGTAGGTGATCTAGATTGGGGCACCAGGTGAGCAATGGAGGGGCATCGATGCCAAATGCATCACAATTCACAAGTGAATTTGGCACATGTTTTGGCGTACATAGTGGAGTGTCGTTATAGCCAACTTTTGTACTATCTCTTATTTAGTATAATATTTTGACCATAGATTTACGTAAGAAAATGCCAATGCATGTCACTAAAAATTAAACCATTTGAAATTATGTTCAAATACGAATCCAACGATATAGTTCTTAGTGACATGCATTAACATTTTGTCAGTTAAATCTATGGTCAAATTTTGATACTACAAAATAGGAAGAGTAAACCAGGACGGAGGTAGTACTTGCTCTTAGGGTAACCATAGAGTTACTGGAGTAGTCTAAGTTACTTACCACTATGACTAGCCTAGGCTACTATAGTAGTACAACAAAAAAATGATGCAGGTGATCGCGTGAGAAAAAAAATACTAAAACCATTTCTTTTGGTGCAGTGCGTA
The DNA here is from genome assembly GCF_056163025.1 of Triticum urartu. Taxonomy (NCBI): domain Eukaryota; kingdom Viridiplantae; phylum Streptophyta; class Magnoliopsida; order Poales; family Poaceae; genus Triticum; species Triticum urartu. The sequence goes on along the minus strand of NC_141876.1, from coordinate 19,724,811 downwards.
GATGTAGTTTTGAACACTAAACTTGTCATCGTAATTTCGGAAAATTATGCAAAAATTGAGCTACGTTGTGATTACCGCTACTAATAGGAAAGAAGTTTCACCTCGATGAGTAGCTTCTCCATGCACGGAAAGCATGTAAGGAATCCAACAACTTGATCCAGATTGGGCCCAATAGATTTTATTGCCAAGATCTTCAGTGTGCGCATAGACTGGGTCAAGCTTGTGGGAATCATTTTATGGAAGACGGTCGTAACTACATCAAGAACAAATTTAAAAATGTGAATTTCAAGAAGACGGAGAAGAAGATGAGTGATGTACCTGGACGATTACGGATCCAATAAAGAGTTCGGAGAATTTGGTAGACGAGTGCACCAACGCTGTCAATTTTGGCGCGTCAATGACCCTGATTTTTGTTGGACCTTCTAGATCCGATACAAGCAATCTCTCAAGGAAAGGCGCATTCTCAATGACCATAACGTGGAACAGCTGGAGTGATCTCTTCCCAATTGATGTCTTGTTCCAGGGCCAGCAAGACACATAAATCAGTTGGAGATTCGTCGAGGCGATGTGGAGGCTAATGAACCCGTGGATCTGCTCAAGACGAAGGTACTCGAGCGCAGTACAGCTGCGGAATAGGTGCTTCATAGCCTTCTTCGAGATGACAACGTCAAAGAGGTCGAGCTGCTTGAGTTGAGGGAGAAGATGGGCGGGCACGACATTAATCTGGGGAAGATAGCAGGAGCTGAAGCTGCGCGGCGCAGCGTTGGCGCGAGGCGGAGCGCGGACGGCGACATAGAGCGACATCGTCCAGCTTCAAAGCTGAGCTCCTCGAGCTGATCTAGGGCGGGGGATAAGAACCACTCGTCGAATTTGGGTTGGACCTTGTAGTTGGTACTGAACATGCGGATGTCAAGGCGTCAGGCTGGCCCAGGGTGCGATGAAAGTATCTTGGAGACTGTGGCCATGCGTTTGCAATCCCTGTCACAGAGGCAGCTGTCGACGGTGAGGTTGAGGGGGACGCGATGCTAGAGGGGGCGCTACCGCCGGGAGAGCAGGCCAGTCCGCATGGCAGATTTGGTGGGGAGGAGGCCGATGATGACGAGCAGCAAGTCGTCAGGGAGGCTGCTGATGAAGTCCAGGTTCGTCGGATGCGGTTTCGGCTTGAGCCGCCTCCGCTTGTTGGCTCCCTCGCCGTCCATCTCAACCGGCGGCGATGCTAGTGTACACGTGTGCTGGTGTGTGTTGTGTGCTGGGTGTGCACGAGTGCGTCATTCTGTGCATACCGTCGCGCAGTGGTGAATTGTGCGCGAGTGCGTCCTTCTCGCGGAAGAAGTGTGTCCTCAATGCGCCCTCAATTTACTAGCGTGCAGGGTGCTACCTCGAGTGGTTTCAACTTTGTTTACTTCACCGCATGTCAGATGGGCCTCTAGTTTACTTATTTTCACCCACTGCCACATGGGCCAGCACATGAAGATACAGAACACGAGCTGACAAGGCAGCATGTGGACTGGTTGACCAGTCAAGTAAACAATATACGGATCTATACGCTGACACAGTGAGCGTATAATCTGTCGGTATAGAGTGTTCGAGTGAGAGGGGAGGCCCGTGAGAGATAGCAGAGAGAGAGAGAGAAAGAGCTACTCCCTCCGTTCGATAATGTAGTTCGAACATTTTTTTAAAAGTCAAACTTTTGAAACTTTGACCAAGTTTATAAAGAAATTACTTATATCTACAATACCAAAGATAAATGATAGTATGAAGTAAGTACATGTTGTGACGAATCTAATGATCGTTCCAGATGTAAATGTTTTTCTCCACATATAACTGGTCAAACTTTTCTGAGGTTTGACTTTTCAAAACATCCATATGCTTATGGACGTGAGAGAGTCCGTAACTAGAGAGAGATAGAGAGAGAGAAATAGAACGAGTGAGTGAAAAAAGTGTGTGTGCGTGTGTGAAAGAGACACGGACAACACTCGATAAAAGTCGAGAAAAAATGGGTGTGTCTTATGCAAACATATCACACATGCATCTTCGACAACGGAAGCAAGGTGAGGAGATAGTGTGTGGTTGTTTGCAACCGACAGAGCAAGACCCCTAGCACGTGGCCAAGAGGGGTCTTACAAACAAGGGAGAGAGATCGAGAGAGACGTACGGAGAAAATGCAGACATGGGGAGGAGAGAGTGTATGTTTGTCATAGAGAGATCCCCTGGAGATCGTGATGGGACTACATGGGTGGGAGATCAAGTGACAAGGTGTGTGCACGATAGAAGATACCCCGAGAGATATCGATATAGACGTATGGATGGAAGGAGACAATACGTGTTTTCTTGATGGCTAGTGAGAGATAATCATACTTAGGGGGGAGTGCTTGCGCCTATGATGGAGTGAGGGATTATGGTACTTATTAGGGGGTGCGTGTCACATAGAGAGATAACAAGGGTGGAGAGTGTTGGATGGGTCTATATGTATAGCGCGAGCGAGACATGTGTATGTGTGAACCAGGGAGATATAAAGTTTGAGAGAGATTGAGGAGCCCCGATAAGGCTGAGTGGTGCGTCAGATAGCTGAGAGGGGGAAAGAGATATTCCATCCGCTCGATAATGCAGTGCATGTAAATTTTTTAGAAGTCAAACTTTGGAAACTTTGATCAGGTTTACGCAAATGTTATTTATATCTACAATACCAAAGATACATCATACGAAACTACATCTCATGGTGAATGTAATGGTATATGTTTGTCGTCCTAGATGTAATTGTTTTTCTCCATGTGCATGGTCAAACTTTGTGATGTTTGACTTTTGAATAAATCAATATGCTATGGACCGAGGAGAGTGCCTAAGTCGAGAGAGATCAAGTGCGTGTGAAGGAGAATGAGTAAGTGTGCAAAAAGAGTATGTGTGTGAAAGAGTGCGTGTTTTTTCGTTTCTTAGGCGAACATCTCACGCATGCATCTTCGAGACAGAAAAGCGAGGCGAGGAGATACATGAAGATAGCTAGTGTGTGATTGTTTGCAACGGAGAGAGACACCCCTATAGCACATGTCCAATAGAGGTCTGGCCAACAAGGAACAAAGGTCGAGAGGGACACATGGAGAACATGGACGCATGGGGAGGGCGAGAGGGTGTGTTTGTGATAGAGAGATCCCGTCGAGATCGTTAGGGGACTATATGGGTGGGAGATCAAGGGAGGTGCGTGCGCGATAGAAAGATGCCCCGAGAGAAATCGAGATAGACCATGCACATGTTTGTGATCGAGACTAAGATTAGCTAGTCATATACATATAGGGGGGACTGCGTGTGCCTACAATTGAGTGAGAGACCATCATACTTGGCTAGCTAGGCATGAGATTGTGTGTGTGTGCGTGTGAGATGGAGAGAGAACGAGGGATAGAGATAGAGTTTTAGATGGGCCTATCGAGTGCGAGTGAGATATGCATGTGTATGTGTGACCCAGGTAGATGGAGCGTTTGAGAGTGAGGGGGGAGCTTCGAGACGATAGAGTGGTGTGTGAGAGAGTTTAGGGCAATGAGCCAAGGAATTTGTGTGCGTACGATGAGTGCACCCAAGATATCTAGCTTGGACTAGAGAATCATACATAGTGTGCGAGAGAGACCTATAGATGGAGTATATATGCATGCGAACTAGAAAGACCCCCCCCCCCACACACACACACAAAAAGAGAGAGAGATGGAGAGAAAGCGAGAGGGACCAACAAGGTTTGTGTGTTGGATGCATGCGACATAATTGAAGATTGTTGGGGAGAGAGAGAGAGAGCAGGAGTCCGGGAGAGGCTGAGGTCGCATTTTATGCATCAAAGACTGATATAAACCATGTTTCGATATAAACTTGCATTCAAATATTTAAATTGGAGAACATGTTGTTTGCAATCCACACATGAACGGATATATGCGTATATCAAACAAGTTCATTAATTTGACTTTCAACATGTTCATGGAGTGCTAGAATACTGTACAACATGCTACTCGATTGAGGTGTTTAATTTTGGATTTAGTTCACTATTTTGACTTGGTGAACGAGCTATTTCATTGAATCGAGATATTGCATTTTGGGTTTGAGTACCGTTTTTGAGTGGGTCAACTATTTGTCATATAGTAAATCGCTAGCAACGAGCATGTAAAAACACATTACTCCCGAGCATCATCTCTCCATCTAAAAAAGAAGTGGCAAGCTAATATTTCAAAATTTGATTCGAATCGACTTGGTAAGGTAGACGTGGATGCTCGTTCTCCCAAATTTTGAATGAACCATTAAACATCCTCTGCTCGATGGAATACGCCCGAGCAAATAAATGGGAGACGCGAAATTACCGTCCTATGTGGGACACGCATCAATTGGCCCATTGTAGATCGAGGGTACGTTCATAACTTCATCCAACCGCGCCTTCTCCTCGGCCGAAATGACATGTGCCGAATAATTCATAAACCATGACCGGCAAAACACACTCTCCTCACTCGAAATGGCTTGTGCTCACTATTTCAAAACACGCTCTCCTTGCCCGAAATCGCTCACGCCCACTATATTTCAAAACACGCCCTCTGTCGGTGTCGAAACCGGCGGATCTCGGGTAGGGGGTCCCGAACTGTGCGTCTAAGGCGGATGGTAACCGGAGGCAGGGAACACGATGTTTTACCCAGGTTCGGGCCCTCTTGATGGAGGTAAAACCCTATGTCCTGCTTGATTATTCTTGATAATTTGAGTAGTACAAGAGTTGATCTACCACGAGATCGGAGAGGCTAAACCCTAGAAGCTAGCCTATGGTATGATTGTATGTTGTCCTACGGACTAAAACCCTCCGGTTTATATAGACACCAGAGGAGGCTAGGGTTACACAAGGTCGGTTACAAAGTTGGAGGTATGCTTATCCGTATTGCCTAGCTTGCCTTCCACGCCAAGTAGAGTCCCATCCGGACACGGGACGAAGTCTTCAATCTCGTATCTTCATAGTCCAACCGTCCGGCCAAAGGATATAGTCCGGCCGTCTGGAGACCCCCTAATCCAGGACTCCCTCAGTAGCCCCTGGACCAGGCTTCAATGACGATGAGTCCGGCGCACAGTGTTGTCTTCGGCATTGCAAGGCAGGTTCCTCCCCCGAATACACCGCAGAAGAGTTTGAATACAAGTATAGTGTCCGACCCTGCAAAATAAGTTCCACATACCACCGTAGAGATAATAATATTTCCACAAATCTAATTTGGTGACACATTTTGGTATCATGACATCACGTCACGGCCCGGTAATTATTTGAACCGCTTTTCTTTAACCAGCCCTACACATAACGCAAGGCGGTTTCTTGACACGTCTTGTCAAAGCAGAGATCGTGTTCCCTTTATTACGGGATTCTCATTAATACGGACGTGGGTAACCCAACCGTGCCTAGGACTCCTAGATCTTAGGCAAGTCCCAAACAGCCACGAGGAGGACGCTTGATATTCACCCTCTTTATAAAGGGACAAGGCTTTTACTTTTTTCCCTCCCGTGCTCAATCGAATCCTTCCACTGCCTCGAGTTCTAACACCCAAAGCCCAGGTCAGGTGCTTCGGACCTTCAATCATGTCCGAATCCAGCCTTCAAGGCTGGTGGATGCCCTCCTCCGTCACGGAAGAGGATATCAAGAAGTTGAGGGAGGCCAGATATCTGACCGATGAAATTTCGCATAGGCTGCCCACCCGAGGGCAGGTCGTCCCTACTCCCGAACCCTTCAAAGCTAGGGTTACACAAGGTCGGTTATAAAGGAGGAGATATACATATCCGTATTGCCTAGCTTGCCTTCCACGCCAAGTAGAGTCCCATCCGGACACGAGACGAAGTCTTAAATCTTGTATCTTCATAGTCCAACAGTCCGGCCAAAGGATATAGTCCGGCTGTCAGGAGACCCCCTAATCCAGGACTCCCTCAGTAGCCCCTGAACCAGGCTTCAATGACGATGAGTCCGGCGTGCAGTGTTGTCTTCGGCATTGCTAGGTGGGTTCTTCTCCAATTTTCGAGTGTTCGTAAAGCAGTGTCCGGTCCCATAAATGTTCGGACCTCTTGGCTTTTGTGCCCAATAAGGGCTATCTCCCACGCGTTGAATGAATACGAGGCGCCAGGGCGTTTTTACATTCGCCCCCCTAGCCAGAAAAATAAATTGTCTATTAAAGGGATGGGGATTCTTAGATCCGATCCATACCATCCTCCCCCCAGCGAGAGTCCATCAGAGCGCGTTTCAGATGGATCCATTCCTGCATGGCCGACCTATGCAGCTCCTCCTCCCGCCCCCGTAGCCCTAAGCCTGGTGATTGGGAGAGGTATTCAGTCCCACACAGTCGATTGGTCGAACTGCAGACCAAGGGATTTCTCCCTCCGGCGTATATGGTGCCCATCCAAGCCGGGCTCGCCACCTACAGTGGCGGGGAGCAAGCGGAGAGCTTCCCCGGCCCCTCTATGGGGGAGCGGGTATGCCTTGTCCCCTATCTATTGAGGGGACTCGGATTTCCAATTCATCCATTCCTTCGCGGGCTCCTGGAGTTCTATGGCCTCCAATTACACAATTTCATCCCTGCCTCCATTCTACATATCACCGGCTGCGAGGCTCACTTCAAGCTGTGGAAAAGGCTATTTTGCCTCGTCCCTCGCACACAGAGGGGATCAGTTTATCAAGTGGGCGGAGCCGAAATATGGCGCATCACTGGTACCGGATACCTGTCCGCTACCCCGAAGAAGTCTTCGGAAGACTGGCCTTCGGAATGGTTTTATATGGAGGACGTTCCCCTTCCAGACCCTGTTCGGCGGGGTCTTCCTGAGTTCAGCAATGCTCCTCTGAATAAACGCCGAAGTTAGCACCCACTAAGCCCCCAGGTGGAAGACAATGGAGAAGTCCTCTACCTGATGAACCGGATTAAAGCACTGGCACAGTTAGGATTGACAGTAATCGAAGTTATGTCGATTGGCATAATGCGGGGAGTGCAACCACTTCAATATCGTGGGCACCCCTTGTGGTGTTTTAACGGGGCGGATGATGCCACCCGGTACGGGCGTAAGGGTCCGGACAATGCCGCCGCTTTAGCAAAAATTCTGTCCGAATTGTTCAAGGGAGAGGAAGAGGAGTTCATCCGCATCAAGCCACGGGACGGCTTCTCCATGTACAATCCTCCAAGCTGGGTAAGTTATATCTCCTTACACCCATTTTTCCCGCATTTTTTGTCATAAGTATTCGCCTTGCCACTTTGCGGCAGGAACTACGAAAAGCCATAAAGGAGGTCAGCAGCCCTTCTCCACAACCAGAGGACCCTGACCGGGCCCTCGACTCCGGACTTGAAGAAGATCTGGTTATATTCGTGGAGCCGATAGACCGACAGTTATATCAGTTAAGCTGTGATGATGCCATGGTGGCCATTACGGCCGACTATGCCGGACTTCTTCCCGCATCACACGTAAGAAAACCAAAAAATCCGAACTCCAAAAACTAGGATCCCCTTTTAGACACTTCACCTACCATATACATATGGCGTTTTTACAGGGAAGGCATTCGGGACGCCCTGCCGAACCCGCAGCAACTTGACAACAAGAGGCACCGAGGCCGGGCAGGCCAAAAAGGAAGGCGGTCAGGACGAAGACGCCGGCGCAAAGGTATAACAAAAACCCCGCTCCATGGTTTTCGTCTTTCTCAAAATGTAATGACGCCCGTGTTTCTTTAATAGAAAAAACGCTCGCCGGAATATGTTCGGCGATGTTACTAATCATGCTCCCACCAGTGGGGCGCCAGGACCGGACATAGAGGCGGAAGCCGATATGGGGCGGGCGCCAGATAATCCCCCTACAGAGGATGCAGATAGATTATCCACTACAAACTCAGAATTGGAAAGCGCCATGAATCATAGGCGCCGCCGGGCCGTACTCCGTGACGCTTGTTTCTCACCAGAGGCATTTGATGCCTTCAATTCTAGAGAGGCGTACCCCCGTGTTGCTCAAGATGGTCTAGCCAGAGCCACGGATCAGTATGTAAAGGATGTATGGGTAAGTAAATCTGACGATTTATATGTATCAGTAGCCCCTGAGACTTGAAACAGTTAGCAGAACAGATTTAAGGATCATCTTTATTGTGCAGGTTCTTACAGAGAAGAATACTAGGCTGTCACATGAGCTAGAGGAATGCAAGCACCAACTGCGGGCCGCTGTTGCCGCATTGCAGGAACCGAAAAAGTCACCCGCTGGTAACATTTACTTTAAAGAATGATGGTTACAATATAGTGTGCGGCGTGGCTGCAGATCTAACAATAGATGTTACAGATGAATCCAGAGAAAATCTGGAGGACCAGCATATCATGCGACAGCTAGAGGCTGGCAAACGCGTGCTGACTGAGGTTAGGCGGGAGAAAAACAATCTCCAAGACGCTAATATCAAGCTGAGCGTGGAACTAAAAGACATTCGAGCCCAGCTTGAAGACTCCGAGAAGGAGAATAAGCGGCTTCGGCGCGGCATTTTCAGTAAGTGCTTGAATGAATCCTTTTGAAGGAGTTCGGCGAAGAAGCCGACTAACATCGTTATGTCTGTAGGTATGCTGACGGGTCATCCCGCGGAGGAAATGCCCGGGTCTGCGGGTGATCTTCTACCCGAGCTCTCACATCTGCACGAACAAGTTCGACAGGTGATGCAAGGTGTTGCCAAGGCCTTGTGGCCATCCGTCTCCCTGCCAGAGGGTGTTGCAGAGCTTACGGAGAAGCTCAAGGGAGCACGGCAGTGCTTCTGATTATGAAAGATATCGGCCTGCCGACAAGGTGCCAGAGAAGCCTGGGCCATGGTGAAGACGCAGTATACCAAGGCTGACCCAAATCACATGGCCGAGGTCGGACCTGTGGGGCCCGACGGAAAAGAGATCCCCGTTAGCTTAGTTTATGGGCAAGTAGAATTAGCCGCAAAGTATCCCAACAGGATTGTAGGCTAGACCGTCTGTTGGATGGTATAGAAGAGGAATTTAGTCAGTCTGCATGACTATGTAATCAAAGTGACATGTATAATGCCTTCTAGCCGAATTGTAGATCATTTGTCTTGGTGGACCTTTTCGCTTCAACCTCGGGACCCGATAGTCCGGAGTGTATCTGAATACCCGCTCAATTATATACGAACTGGGGTATGCGCGGATACCAGGCATAGGGGTCATTAGTGCTTGAACGGACAAGTGCCCAACTAGTTATGTTATATTACATGGGTAGTAAGAAACATCTTCGAGGGAGAATAGTTCCGTTAAGGGTTCCTTTCCCAGGGTATGCATGCCCTAAAGTGCATGTCCGGACTGCGATAAGAAACGCAGGAAAAAACATCTGGGGGCAGATATGGAAAATAAAAAATCATCTTTTGTTCACCGACCGAATATTCCCCTAAGAACGCCAGCTTTCGGCTTCACCCAGTCTGAGGTACACATCCGGCTGACCCGGCAGTAACAATCGCAAAGGTGCTCCCCTTATGCCCTAGCCGAATTAAGGGGAACGTAGGGCATAAATACAAGAGCCAGGCAACCCAGCTTGGCCAAAACTTAAGTGATATCGATGCATATAATGGCGAAAAAAGGTACATGTGGAAGCATGACACATGTGTGGGGAATGAGGCCCAGATAAATAATTAAGCTTCTGTGAAAGAAGCCCCCAGGTATGACGAGCGCGGCTAGCGCATCTATAGTGTGCAAGCGAGGCACAAGTTGGCCCTAGAAGGCCTAGAGAGAGAATTAAAAGAAAGAAAGAAAAACAAGACAGATAATGTATATGCAAAAAATGGACACAGGAAGGGGACGAACATAGAGTCCGGCGCTAGGCGTAGAATCTTCGGAGCCTGGCCGCGTTCCATGGGTTCGGCTCGAGTCGATTAGTTGATGCATCCCGCAGTCGGTACGCTCCACAGGTCAGAACTTGGTCAATAATGAAGGGACCTTCCCATTTGGGCTCGAGCTTGTTCTTTTTCTTATCCGGCAGGCGTAGAACTAGTTCGCCAACGTTATAAGTTTTGGCCCGTACTTCTCTGCTTTGGTATCTGCGAGCCCGTTGCTGATAAAATGCGGAATGGGCTTTTGCTACGTCGCACTCCTCCAGAGTGTCCAGACTGTCCTGCCGATCGAGCTCGGCTTCTGTTTCTTCATACATGTGCACCCGAGGTGAGTCATGAATTATGTCGCAGGGCAAGACTGCCTCTGCGCCGTACACCATAAAGAAGGGTGTATATCCGGTACTACTGTTCGGCGTGGTCCGCAGCCCCCAGAGTACGGAGTCGAGCTCCTCTACCCAGTGCGTGTTAGACTACGTTAAGGAACGCACTAATCTGGGTTTAATGCCGCGCATTATAAGACCGTTTGCTCGCTCAACTTGGTCGTTGGTTTGTGGGTGATAGACTAAAGCATAATCGAGCTTGATGCCCATTTTGCTGCACCAGAGTTTTACCTCATCGATAGTGAAGTTCGTGCCGTTGTCAGTGCTGATGCTGTGGGGGACACCATAACGGTGTACGACCCCGGATATGAAGTCTATCACCGGTCCGGATTCGGCTGTTTTAACAGGTTTGGCCTCTATCCATTTGGAGAATTTATCCACCATGACCGGTAAGTATTTTTTCTTGTGGGTTGCCCCTTTAAGGGGTCCAACCATGTCAAGCCCCCAAACTGCGAAGGGCCATGTAATGGGGATTGTTTGGAGGGCGATGGGTGGCATGTGGCTTTGATTTGCAAAGAGCTGGAAACCGGCGCAACGTTGGACCAAGTCCTGTGCATCTGCCCGGGCCGTTGGCCAATAGAATCCTGTACAGAAGGCCTTGCTTGCAAGAGCCCGGGCTGCGGCGTGGTGACCGCCGAGTCCGGCGTGAATTTCTGCCAAAAGGTTCCACCCTTCCTCTTTGGAGATGCACCTTTGAAGGACTCCGGTAGTGTTTTTTTTATACAATTCTCCCTCATGGACCCTGTAGGCCTTAGATCACCGCACTATGCAGCGTGCCTCGTTTTGGTCCTCCGGAAGTTCCTGCCTAGTTAGGTAGGCCAGGAATGGTTCTGTCCACGGGGCTATGATGGCCATTATTACGTGGGCTGAAGGTGTTATTTCGGTGGCGGAGCCTCCGATTGTGTCAGAGTGTTCGGTATCGGGTATTTTGGCCGGGTCCGGACTATTGTTACCGATGTCCCCTTCCCATACCACGGATGGCTTGAAAAGCCTCTCCAGAAATATGCTGGGGGGGACCGCATCGCGTTTTGCGCTGATGCGGGCGAGGATATCCGCCGCCTGATTGTTTTCCCGAGCCACATGGTGATATTCGAGCCCCTTGAACCGAGCTGACATTTTTAGGATGGCGTTTCGGTAGGCCGCCATTTTCGGATCCTTGGCGTCAAAGTCTCCATTTATTTGGGATATTGCGAGGTTTGAATCCCCATGCACCTCCAGGCGTTGAATGCCCATGGAGACTGCCATCCGAAGACCATGCAACAGAGCTTCATATTTGGCTGCATTGTTGGAGTCTGTATACAATATTTGCAGTACGTACTGAACGGTATCTCCGGTTGGGGACGTCAGGACGACACCAGCCCCTAGACCAGCCATACTCTTTAGAGAGTTTGGCCTCCGTCCATTCGGCAACAAAGTCAGCAAATACTTGCGACTTAATGGCTCGTCGAGGTTTGTATGTTATGTCGAACGAGAGGAGTTCAATGGCCCATTTAGCAATCCGGCCCGTAGCGTCGCGGTTGTTTATAATATCATTAAGTGGCACTTCTGAGGCTACTGTAATCGAACACTCTTGAAAGTAGTGTCGCAGCTTCCGGGATGCCATGAATACCGCATAGGCTATCTTTTGATAATGTGGGTACCGTGATTTGCATGGAGTGAGGACAGTGGATACATAGTATACCGGCTTTTGAAGAGGGAATTTATGTCCGTTAGCTTCTCATTCGACGACGAGCACTGCGCTTACAACTTGATGAGTTGCCGCAATGTACAACAGCATAGGTTCGCCGATGTTTGGCACGGCCAGGATTGGGTTGGTTGCCAAAATGGCCTTTATTTCTTCCAATCCGGCTGTGGCAGCATCCGTCCACTCGAAGTGTTCGGTGCGCCGAAGGAGGCGATAAAGGGGTAAAGCCTTTTCTCCTAAGCGGGAGATAAAGCGGCTTAGAGCCGCCACGCATCCAGTTAACTTCTGGATTTGTTTGAGGTCTGTTGGGGTAGCCAACTGTGACAAAGCTCGGATTTTGGCCAGATTAGCTTCAATACCTCTACTGGAGACAATGAAACCCAGGAGCTTTCCGGCTGGTACGCCGAAAACGCATTTTTCCGGATTGAGCTTGATGTCGTATGTTTGGAGGTTGTCGAATCTGAGCGTCAAGTCGTCTATCAAAGAGTCGACGTGTTTGGTTTTGACGACCACATCGTCTACGTATGCCTCTACTGTTTTGCCGATTTGTTTCTCCAGACATGTCTGAATCATGCGCTGATATGTTGTGCCGGCGTTTTTGATCCCAAAAGGCATTGTATTGAAACAGAAGGGACCGTATGGCGTGATGAATGCCGTTGAGGCTTGGTCGGGCTCCGCCATCTTGATTTGGTGGTAACCGGAGTATGCTTCGAGGAAACACAATGACTCGTGTCCTGTGGTAGCATCAATAACTTGATCGATGCGGGGGAGGGGGAAGGGATCCTTTGGGCAATCTTTATTGAGGTCCTTGAAATTTACACAAAGGCGCCAGGATTTATCCTTCTTTGGTACCATCACCAGGTTTGCTAGCCAGTCCAGGTGTTTTATTTCTCTGATGAATCCGGCCTCCAATAACTTGGCTAGTTCCTCTCCCATGGCCTGTCTCTTAGGTTCGAAGAAACGCCGAAGAGCTTGCTTGACCGGCTTGAATCCCTTTAGGATATTGAGACTATGCTCGGCCAGCCTTCATGGGATTCCTGGCATGTCTGAGGGATGCCAGACGAATATGTCCAAATTCTCGCGCAGGAACTCGCGTAGTGCGGCGTCCACGGCGGGGTTTAACTGTGCCCCGGTGGAGGCTGTTTTTGTAGGGTCCGTTGGGTGGACTTGGAATTTGACTATTTCATCCGCTGGTTTGAAAGAGGTGAACTTGGATCTCTTATCGAGGATCACGCGTCCCTGTCCATTGTGGAGCGTAGCATGGTTAATTCCTCGGCCAAGAGGGCTTCGGATAATGCCTCGAGGGCCAGTGCGGCTGTTTTGTTTTTGGCACCGAGTGCTGTGTCCGGATCACTGGCGAGGGTGATGATTCCGTTGGGCCTGGGCATTTTGAGCTTCATGTACCCATAATGGGGTACGGCTTGGAAGATCGTGAACACCTCACATCCTAAAAGGGCGTGGTATCCACTTCTGAACGGGGCCACTTGAAATGTAATTTCTTCGGCCTATAGTTCTCTGGCGTACCGAATACCACATCTAGTGTGATTTTCCTAGCGCATGTGCCTCCCGACTGGGTATGAGTCCCCTGAAGGTTGTGCTACTTTGCTCAATGCGGTTCCAGTCTATTTCCATTTTTTGAAGAGTTTCCTCATAGATGAGGTTTAATCCGCTGCCGTCGTCCATGAGTACTTTGGTGAGTGGAAAGCCGTCCACAATTGTACCGAGGACCAGTGCGGCTGGTGCTCGGGCTGTTCGGAATTTAGGTTCGTCACTGGCATTGAAGGTAATAGCCGTGTCACTCCATGGATTTATTGCTGCTACGTGGCAGATTTTGGCCATGCTGCGGAGTGTTTGCTTGCGCCTATTATTTGACGCGAAGGTCTCAAAGACTCTTAACAGCGTATTGTTATCCACGGGATGGTGCTTGTGGCATTTGGGATAAGAAGATCCTCACCACCTTTGGCCACCTGCCGGAGTATCCAACATGCTCTAAGGTTGTGCGTTGGTATTGTATCCGCTGTACTATGAATTTTGCAGGGTCCGTTAAGCCATCCCTCCAGTACGGTTCCATGCCCTATAGAGGGTTTTTGTTTCTTTGCAACTATCTCGGGTGTCTTATGATAGTGCACCCTTTTACTTCGGACTGGGTGTATATTCGGAACCGGATTATCCAAAAATTTCGTTTCGGTTTTCCAGGCGCTTTCCATCGCACAATACTTTCGTACTATGGACTCCAAGTCAGCGAAGCGTGATATGTCACGGCGACTTAAGGCATTAATGATTCCCTTGTCCGTGCAATTATTGCAGAAAAGTGAGATTGCATCTTCCTCGTGATAATCCTTAACCTTGTTCATCACAAGGAGGAATCTGGCCCAATAATGATGTACTGTTTCATGGGGCTCTTGCCTGATGTGGGAAAGATCGTTTATGTCTGGGTGGGTGGGTGGATTTGAGTCCGAACCCTTACCCGATCTAAGACCCAGGGGCCGAGGAGTTTCCAATCTTGGAAGTTCGGGTTCCGGAGTGCTGCCCGATAAGTCTGGACCGCTGCCTGATTCTAGGTTCAGGGCTTGGGTGATGTCCTCCCGTAAGCGGGTATCCGGCTCGGAGAGCTCAGGAATCCGGACATAGTTAGTCCTCAAAATAGAGGAAGAGTTGCCGCATTGTTCCTCCACCACCGCAACGTGATGGGTGACCGATGGAGAGTTAATCTCCCTTTGATCGGGTTTAAGCCCAATCCGAACATAGTCCATAGCGACTCCCAAGGCGGCGATGCGATCCAAGAGTTCGTTTAGGGAAGAGAGCTCCATTGGATCCATCTGCTCGGCGGATTCCGAGCCGATGTGGAGGCTGTTTTTGATGACCCGAGAAGTCATCGTCGGTGCAGCGGCCGAACAGGCAGTCATGACGAAACTGCCTAGCCGAAGAGTTTGGCCAACAGCCAGAGCTCCCCCGGCGGTAATGTCGTTTTTAACAACGAGATGAGGCATCCTTCCTTACAGCGACGTCACAGAGGAACTCTCAATGAAAGCACCAATGTCGGTGTCAAAACCGGCGGATCTCGGGTAGGGGTCCCGAACTGTGCGTCTAAGGCGGATGGTAACAGGAGGCAGGGAACACGATGTTTTACCCAGGTTCGGGCTCTCTTGATGGAGGTAAAACCCTACGTCCTGCTTGATTTATTCTTGATGATATGAGTATTACAAGAGTTGATCTACCACGAGATCGGAGAGGCTAAACCCTAGAAGTTAGCCTGTGGTATGATTGTATGTTTTCCTACAGTCTAAAACCCTCCGGTTTATATAGACACCAGAGGGGGCTAGGGTTACACAAGGTCGGTTACAAAGGAGGAGATATACATATCCGTATTGCCTAGCTTGCCTTCCACGCCAAGTAGAGTCCCATCCGGACACGAGACGAGGTCTTCAATCTTGTATCTTCATAGTCCAACAGTTTGGCCAAAGGATATAGTCCGGCTGTCCCGATACCCCCTAATCCAGGACTCCCTCACTTTGTTAGGGGTCTTATGTTCTATTACGGGCTGGATTTTCACGATCTGGCCCCGGATTCCCTTCTTCACATCTTGTCATTTATTGTCGTTTGTGAGGCCTTCCTCCGCATTACCCCTCACTTCGGCCTGTGGCTCAAGACCTTCGATGTGAAGCCGAAGATGGTCGAGGGGCAGTATGCAGCGTGCGGAGGTGCTCTAATAAGCAAAATTGCAGACACTCCATGGCCAAAGGGTTCCTTTCCAGAGGTGTCTGGATTGTGGCAACAAGAGTGGTTCTACGTCACAGCTCCCCGAAGTGCCAAGTGGGTAGCTGCCCCCACCTTTCGCCCGGGCCCTCCACCACAACTGATGTCATGGATCAGCAGGGGGCTGAGCTGGGGTCCAGCCATCGACGTGCCAATACCACAGAGCCGTATCTGAGATCTCTTTGAGGGAGATTTCAGTCTGGTCATGGTAATGCAAGTTATGCTAGTTCGTCGAGTCCATCCTTGCAAACGTCGGCCCCTCCGCATGTGGGAATTCAACCCAGAAGGACCGCGCACTATTCAGAATTTCCTTGGCATGACGCACGAGGAGATGTACAAATCATTCTTCGGACCCCAAATAGAGTGTCCGGACACTACCGAGGACGTGGGCCTGAGCAGCAACCGCACCGCTGCCCAAGTAAGTAATCCCATGGCCGAACACATTGTCCTTTTATTTATCACGACATCATTCTGAAGAATCGCTCATTGACCAGGACTGGATAACAAAGGCGAAGATGATCCAGTGTTCGGCCCCCCTTCCTGAAGGCTTGGACAATCCAGTGCTGGAAAAGATGCTCGAGACAACACCTTGTCTAGTGCCCTCAAAGGAAGATGAAGGGGGAATAAAGAGGGCGAAAGCGGGCCTCCATCACTACCTATTCCAATCGAGGGAATGAGCACCTTCGCGAGGGAGGATAACCAAGGGGAAGAATCTGATATGCTCTCTCCCCTGGGAAGGAAGAGGACTACCCCTGAAGATCCGGAAACTAAGGTTTCCAAACGGGAGAAGAAATCTCCGCCAGAGGTTCCTGCCTCGGAGGGTATTCTTGCCTCACAGTGTTCGCGCGGGGTTCATCCCTCTAACGAGCTGTAAGTAATCAAAAAGTACTTAATAGTGAAGATATCCTACCTTACTTCTGAGGAAAATAACCGAAGCATTTATCTTGCAGTTCGGATCTAAGCCCTTCTCATCTTAGTTCGTCTTCAGGGGATCTTCTTCCAGAGATGATGGAGAGCGAAATGCCTCCCCCTGCCACACCGCCTCACGAGGCGGGCGACCCCGAGGTGTCGTCGCGGAGGGTTTCTCCTGATCCGGCAAGGCCAGGAGGTAATCCTATGGCCACCCGAAGTCCCCAGTATCTGGCTCTTGAAGAGAGCAATCAAAAGAGTCTGGCACCATTTGGTATGCGGTCTGATGTATTGAGGGATCTGCTAGAGCGAGCGACTATCTCAGAAGAGCACCGTACGTTGATGGGTACGGTGATTGAAAGGATTTCGTCCACCGAAAGCGGGTTGCATGAAGCGGGTTTTGAGGTACGTGAAATGATGTACATTTTTGATAGTACCGCACATTTTTAGGTGTGCCTTGTGTAGATAGTAGCCCCTGAGACTCTGGTTGTCGTTGAAAATGGCGGCAAACAGGGGATCATAGTCCCAGATAATAACCAGACCGCTTGTATGCGCAGGTGGTTGAAGCTTCGGTGGCTAGCCGGACTGATGGGTTTGCCGAACTAAAGCGGCAACTGGATGCGGCAGATGCCGACATCGTGCTTGTTAACAAACGGCTTGACGAGGCACAGGGTAGGTGATTTTTCTCGTGAATGTCACATAGTAAGAGCAGCGTGATGCTAGTATCTTTAATATGTTGTGACTGGAGATGGAGCTTCCACCGTGGAGACCCTTCGGGCGGAGCATGCCCGAGCCAATGAGCAAGCAAGGAGTAGTAAGGCGGCCAAAGAGTTAAGGGCCGAACAGGCCGCACATTGCGGGAGCAAAGAAAAAAATTGCCAAGATGGCCATGGAGTTGAAAGATGCTGCTGACTGTGACGGTCTTCTTGAAGAAAACCGGGTGAAGGCGACGGACCTAGAGAAGGCGCGGGTGGCTGCCAAGGAGGCCCACTCCAAAATTAGAGCGATGAAGGAGGAGCTGAATCAAGCTCCGGATATCGTTTCTGGGAAGCCCTTCTTGTTGCGGACTAAGTTCGGAGATCCGAAATATCCTCCTCTGGACTGGCTATGGATTTCTGCGGATGAGTACATGGATTTGGCTGCGAGTGCTGCGGATGCGACCGAGTACTTCAAGGATCAGAAAGGTCCTGAAGTGGAGAAGCTGTTCTAGTCATAGTTTCACGCTCCAATCCGTCCGCTGCTGCTGAATGAGCGATTGACCGGTTGGGCCGAGCTCCATAGATTATCCGGACTGGCCATGAGGTCCGTTGTGGATCATTTGTGGCCAGGAGGACCAAGGCCTAGTAGTTACTTTAGCTTAGTGCAAGAATTCCTTGGTGCTGTGCCACGCATCAATGATGTAAGGAGGTCGGCGTGCATAGAAGGCTCGCGGATGGCCCTTGCCCGTGTCAAAACATACTGGGGGAGCTGGATGCCACCACTATTGCGGCACAGGGTTCGGCCATAGGCTTTGTGGCTGTCGAGCACTACTTTGAAGAAGCTGTTGAAGGCGCTCATTCGATAGAGGCTCAGTTCTCGAAGAATATTATGTTTGAATGACATGTATTCCCATTGTAAAAACAATGTTTTATTGAATTTATCAAGGCTGTATTTATACTTTTGCCCAAAAGTGCTATAATGCCTCCTGTGCGGCCGTTTATGTATATATGTATATAACCTGAAAGATTGCAGTCGTCGGCTTCAGCCCCCACGCATATAATGCGGGGGTGTTCGTAGAAGACACGTGTTCACACCTGATCCAATGTCTTGGTCCATTAAGGAGGTGATAGCACAGCGAACTAGGCAACCGGACTATAATGCTTAACACTTTCACTTAGCCAGAGGAGTTTGACAATGGGGCTACTATATAGCCCCTGGTGGCTCCCCACTCATCTGAATTCGGGGTGCGTACATGCCTGCCCAGGAAATGGCCCTTCGTTAAAGCGGAGGAATCCCGAAGATTCCGCTAGGTCATTGAGTGGTTGACCAGTCTCACGCTATATCATGACAGTCTGTTTTTGGCTTTCTCTACTGAGGTGCTCGTCCGGATGAATTAGGCCACAATCGCAGTAGTTCTCCTAGTGCCGCCTTAGCCGATAGAGTGGAACGTAAGGCAGCAAAACACAGGAGCCGGGCAAACCCAACATTCGACCAAAGACATGATCCGGAGCTGATGCATATAAGGCCAAACTTGCGACGCCGAACACTCCCTAAGGTATTCTGTCTTTATGGTGGAAACCGGGCTTAAGCAGTGCCCTTTGTAATAAGCCCCTGGTGTCCAGGTACGTGCAATATTCTAACGTGGCCACATGCCAAAACGTCAATATCCTTCTCAATTGTACTGAGAGTCCGGGGGATGTTTATCAACAAGAGACAGTAAAAAAGGTTTACGCAGGGTCTTAATCTAAAAAGAATACTTGGAACGGGTCCCTGCTGCACGTCTGCGCCTGTGTCTCCGTTGTGCCATATCCTGGACGGGTGTAGCACGATGGTCATCTGTAAAAGAGAGGAACTTATTTGAAAAGTTGTCATGCAAAAAGGTAGGTTATACTAAAGAAACCATGTACAATTGAAGATGAGTAAAATTGAGCCTAATTGCCACTTGTTTGCGCGCGTTGAGCCCCTTGTATTGTAATAGGGGTATGGCCATCAAACCTATATCAATTACATATAGCTGCGCCGGACTCGTCTAACCGCGTCCATGGTCTTAACGACCTGTCAAATGCTTTAGTTGGTGAGGCCGTTTAGTGTGCGGCTGCCAAGGCAGCCGCACTATCTTCAGCGTGCATGGAGCGCTCAATATTTCCATTTACTGTAATGATGCCGCGTGGACCGGGCATCTTAAGAATGAGAGAAGCATAACGCCGTATTGCGTTAAAGCGAGCGAAAGCTTTGCGTCCGAGTAGTGCTTGATAGCCACTTTGGAACGGAGCGATGTGGAAGGTTAACTTTTCGCTGCAGAAGTTATCCGGAAGGCCGAATATAACCTCTAGTAGCAGGGAGCCCGTGCAATGGGCTTCTGGGCCTGGCGTTACTCCTTTAAAGGTAGTATTGCTATGGCTAATTTTTGCTGGGTCTATCCCCATGTTGCGGACTGTGTCCTGATATATCAGGTTAAAACTGTTGCCACCATCCATTAGGACTCGTGTGAAGTGGTGTCCATCAATTGTTGGGTCTAGTACCAAGGCAGCCCATCCTGCACGCCAGATACTTGCCGAGTAATCCCGATGGTCAAAGGTGATCGGTTGGGACGACCAGTGGCAGAACTCCGCGGTGATAGGCCCTGGGGCATGTGTCTCTAGGAGTGCCGCTTTGTTTCTCCCCTTTATCATGTGTAACACGTTGACTGTTTTGACTTCTGGTGGGAATTTCTTCTGTTCCCTAGTGCTTTGTTTGCGAGGCTCGTCCTCGTCTTCGCTTGGTGTATCCTGCCCCTTATGTTCGGCGTTGAGCTTGCCGGACTGCTTGAAAACCCAACATTCTCTATGGGTATGATTTGCAGGCTTCTCGGGGGTGATGTGGATCTGACATATGTTATCCAGAATCTTGTTTAGGCTGGACAGTTCGTCCCTGTTGCCTATGGAGGGCAGCTTTTGTTGACCTGGCCGAGAGCTTCTTAATTCGGCGTTTACCGATGTGCTCTTCGGGTTGTCTTCTTTATTCCGGCGCTTGTTTTAGTTGCGCTGTGATTTCCCACTTCCGTCCCTCACTTCAGATGTAATTGGGTCGCTGGTCCTGCATCGGGCTAACCAGCTGTCCCGCCCGCGCAAAAGCGGGTCATGAGGCTTGTTAATGCTGCCATTGTTCTCGGCTTTTCTTGGCCAAGGTGTCTGGCAAGCCATTCGTCTCGAACGCTGTGCTTGAAAGCTGCTAAGGCTTCGGTGTCGGGACAGTCGACTATTTGGTTCTTTTTAGTGAGGAACATGTTCCAAAGCCTTCGGGCTGACTCTCCGGGCCGTTGTGTTATATGACTCAAATCGTCTACATCTGGTGGTCGGACATAAGTCCCTTGAAAATTTGCCCGAAAAGCGTCTTCGAGCTCTTCCCAGCTTCCAATGGAATTTTCGGGGAGGCTTTTAAGCCAGTGCCGAGCTGGCCCTTTGAGCTTGAGGGGTAAGTACTTGATGGCGTGCAGATCGTCTCCTCGAGCCATATTGATATGGAGGATGTAATCCTCAATCCAGACCCCAGGGTTTGTCGTTCCGTCGTACGCCTCTATGTTTATGGGTTTGAATCCCTCTGGAAATTCATGGTCCAGCACCTCATCGTCGAAACATAGTGGGTGTGCGGCACCCCTGTATTTGGGTGTACCGTGGTGTTCGGATGTTGGTTGTGTTGCATTGCATGCTGGAGCGCACCTTCGTGGCAAGTATATGGATCTGGTTGCGTCGTCCTTTTGATGCGAGCCCTCGCATGGATCACGTACTGGCTTATGTGCAGCATCGTTCGCCGCTCTATGTTGGTCACGAGGTCGTCTATCTGACCGGATGGTCGTTTTGTTTTTTAATTTCGGGGGATCTAAGGCCTCCTCATCAAATTCAGGTAGCAACTTTTGCTTCGGGTAGCTCTTGGTGTGGCGATTACCGTCGTACTTCACTACAGTGTTGAGTACTTCACTCCATCTGATTCTGAGTGTGTCTTGTTCAGCCCTGAGCCTTTGCTTCTGCTTTTTCAGACTCCTCGCAGTGGAAACAAGCCTTTGATGGGCATTCTGTTGCTCCGGGTGCCTGTCCGGTGTGATGTCGTCCGGACTGTTATCTTCGACGGAGTCAGGTTGTTTGGTTTGATTCTCCGTGTTGCCGTGGTCGGGCGATGGTTCACCCTGCTCTAACGCTGGGTCTATATGATCGTTGTTTCCGCTGAGGTGGGATTTGGATCGGCGCTTACGCCGCCACTTTGACTGCTTCTCGAGGGAACAACCCTTCACCGTGTCCTTCCATTCCTCATCGTCGTTTTCTTTGGGTGTGTCCACCATTTATACGTCATATGATGAAGTGGGCGTCCAGTGCCCTGTGGGCAGTGGTTCCTGTTCGTCTCCTACATCGTCCTCCATACAGTCGATGTCTTCGGAGTCAAAGTCGAGCATGTCGGTCAAATCGTTGACAGTTTCTACTAAGAGGGTGGTGGGTGGGCGGCGAATTTCTTCGTCATCCGCATCCCAATCCTCCCAGACATAGTTCGGCCAGGACTTGTCCGTGGCCGAGGAAGGATCCGACAGCTTGGCATCACGGCTCTCGTGAAGGGTAAGGTCGATACTCGGCTTGATTGCCGGTGAGGATACGACCTTTGTGGCGGGGTCTATCCACCCGTCCATGGATGGCGCAACTGGTTCCGAATTGAGGGTCAGAGCTGCTGCCGGTGCGATCTCCTGAACACTGTCCGATGGTAGAGCTAAATCATGCTCATCGTGACCGTGTGGCGCACTAGGCAGGGGCTTGAATCCGTCGGAGATCAAGTCTCCGCGGATATCGGCCGTGTAGTTTAAGCTTCCAAACCTGACCTGGTGGCCAGTGGCGTAACTCTCGTTTTGCTCCAGATGGCCAAGCGAGTTGGCCCGCAGTGCGAAGCCGCCGAACACAAAGATCTGTCCGGGGAGAAAAGTCTTGCCCTGAACTGCATCGCTATCGATGACTGAAGGATCCATCAAGCCTAATGCTGACGACATAGAGGAGCTCTCAATGAAAGCACCAATGTCGGTGTCGAAACCGGCGGATCTCGGGTAGGGGGTCCCGAACTGTGCGTCTAAGGCGGATGGTAACAGGAGGCAGGGGACACGATGTTTTACCCAGGTTCGGGCCCTCTTGATGGAGGTAAAACCCTATGTCCTGCTTGATTATTCTTGATAATATGAGTAGTACAAGAGTTGATCTACCATGAGATCGGAGAGGCTAAACCCTAGAAGATAGCCTATGGTATGATTGTATGTTGTCCTACGGACTAAAACCCTCTGGTTTATATAGACACCAGAGGAGGCTAGGGTTACACAAGTTCGGTTACAAAGGAGGAGGTATGCATATCCGTATTGCTTAGCTTGCCTTCCACGCCAAGTAGAGTCCCATCCGGTCATGGGAGGAAGTCTTCAATATCGTATCTTCATAGTCCAATAGTCCGGCCAAAGGATATAGTCCGGCCGTCCGGAGACCCCCTAATCCAGGACTCCCTCAGTAGCCCCTGAACCAGGCTTCAATGACGATGAGTCCGGCGCGCAGTGTTGTCTTCGACAGTGCAAGGCGGGTTCCTCCTCCGAATACACCGCAGAAGAGTTTGAATACAAGGATAGTGTCCGACCCTGCAAAATAAGTTCCACATACCACCGTAGAGAGAATAATATTTCCACAAATCTAATCTGCTGACACATTTTGGCAGCATGACGTCACGACCCGGTAATTATTTGAACCGTTTTTGTTTAACCAGCCCCGCACATAACGCGAGGCGGTTTCTTGACACGTCTTGTCAAAGCAGAGATCGTGTTCCCTTTATTCCGGGATTCTCATTAATACAGACGTGGGTAACCCAACTGTGCCTAGGACTCCTAGATCTTAGGCAAGTCCCAAACGGCCACGAGGAGGACGCTTGATATTCACCCTCTTTATAAAGGGACAAGGCTTTTACCTTTTTCCCTCCCGTGCTCAATCGAATCCTTCCCCTGCCCCGAGTTCTAACACCCAAAGCCCAGGTCAGGTGCTTCGGACCTTCAATCATGTCCGAATCCAGCCTTCAAGGCTGGTGGATGCCCTCCTCCGTCACGGAGGAGGATATCAAGAAGTTGAGGGAGGCCAGATATCTGACCGATGAAATTTCGCATAGGCTGCCCGCCCGAGGGCAGGTCGTCCCTACTCCCGAACCCAATGAGAGCGTTGTGTTCGTCTCCCACTTCCTTCGAGGACTAGGCCTCGCTCTGGATCCCATTGTGTCGGTGTCAAAACCGGCGGATCTCGGGTAGGGGGTCCCGAACTGTGCGTCTAAGGCGGATGGTAACAGGAGGCAGGGAACACGATGTTTTACCTAGGTTCGGGCCCTCTTGATGGAGGTAAAACCCTACGCCCTGCTTGATTTATTCTTGTTGATATGAGTATTACAAGAGTTGATATACCACGAGATTGGAGAGGGTAAACCCTAGAAGCTAGCCTGTGGTATGATTGTATGTTTTCCTACGGACTAAAACCCTCAGGTTTATATAGACACCGGAGGGGGCTAGGGTTACACAAGGTCGGTTACAAAGGATGAAATATACATATCCGTATTGCCTAGATTGCCTTCCACGCCAAGTAGAGTCCCATCCGGACACAAGACGAAGTCTTCAATCTTGTATCTTCATAGTCCAACAGTCTGGCCAAAGGATATAGTTCGGCTGTCCGGAGACCCCCTAATCCAGGACTCCCTCAGTAGCCCCTGAACCAGGCTTCAACGACGATGAGTCCGGTGCACAGTGTTGTCTTCGGCATTGCAAGGAGGGTTCTTCTCCAATTTTCGAGTGTTCGTAAAGTAGTGTCCGGTCCCATAAATGTTCGGACCTCTTGGCTTCTGTGCCCAATAAGGGTTATCTCCCACGCGTTGAATGAATACGAGGCGCCAGGGCGTTTTTACATTCGCCCCCCTAGCTAGACAAATAAATTTTCTATTAAAGGGATGGGGATTCTTATATCCGATCCATACCATCCTCCCCCCAGCAAGAGCCCATCAGAGCGCGTTTCGGAAGGATCCATTCTAGCATGGCCGAACTTCGCAGCTCCTCCTCCCGCCCCCGTAGCCCTAAACCCGGTGATTGGGAGAGGTGTTCAGTCCCACACAGTCAATTGGTCGAACTGCAGACCAAGGGATTTCTCCCTCCGGCGTATATGGTGCCCGTCCGAGCCGGGCTCGCCACCTACAATGGCGGGGAGCAATAGGAGAGCTTCCCCAGCCCCTCTATGGGGGAGCGGGTATGCCTTGTCCCCTATCTATTGAGAGGACTCGGATTTCCAATTCATCCGTTCCTCCGCGGGCTCCTGGAGTTCTACGACCTCCAACTACACAATTTCACCCCTGCCTCCATTCTACATATCGCCGTCTATGTTGCTCTCTGCGAGTTGTTCCTGGGCTACGAGGCTCACTTCGAGCTGTGGAAAAGGCTATTTTGCCTCGTCCCTCGCACACAGAGGGGATCACTTTATCAAGTGGGCGGAGCCGAAATATGGCGCATCACTGGTACCGGATACCTGTCCGCTACCCCGAAGAAGTCATCCGAAGACTGGCCTTCGAAATGGTTTTATATGGAGGACGTTCCCCTTCCAGACCTTGTTCAGCGGGGTCTTCCTGAGTTCAGCAATGCTCCTCTGAAGAAACGCCAAAGTTGGCGCCCACGGAGCCCCCAGGAGGAAGACAATGGAGAAGTCCTCTACTTGATGAACCGGATTAAAGCACTGGCTCAATCAGGATTGACAGTAATCGAAGTTATGTCGATTGGCATAATGCGGGGAGTGCAACCACTTCAATATCGTGGGCACCCCTTGTGGTGTTTTAATGGGGCGGATGATGCCACCCGCTGCGGGCGTAAGGGTCCAGACAATGCTGCCGCTTTAGCAAAAATTCTGTCCGAATTGTTCAAGGGAGAGGAAGAGGAGTTCATCCGCATCAAGCCACGGGACGGATTCTCCATGTACAATCCTCCAAGCTAGGTAAGTTATATCTCCTTACTCCCATTTTTCCCGCATTATTTGTCGTAAGTATTCTCCTTGCCACTTTGTGGCAGGAACTGCGAAAAGCCATAAAGGAGGTCAGCAGCCCTTCTCCACAACCAGTGGACCCTGACCGGGCCTTCGACTCCAGACTTGAAGAAGATCTGGATATATTCGTGGAGCTGCTAGACCGACAATTCTATCAGTTAAGCTGTGATGATGCCATGGTGGCCATTACGGCCGACTATGCCGGGCTGCTTCCTGCATCACACGTAAGAAACCCAAAAAATCCGAACTCCAAAAACTAGGATCCCCTTTTAGACACTTCACCTACCATATACATATGGCGTTTTTACAGGGAAGGCATTCGGGACGCCCTGCCGAACCCGCAGCAACTTGCCAACAAGAGGCACCGAGGCCAGGCAGGCCAAAAAGGAAGGCGGTCAGGACGGAGACGCCGGTGCAAAGGTATAACAAAAACCCCGCTCCATGGTTGTCGTCTTTCTCAAAATGTAATGACGCCCGTGTTTCTTTAATAGAAAAAACGCTCACCGGAATATGTCCGGCGATGTTAATAATCACGCTTCCACCAGTCGGGCGCCAGGACCGGACATAGAGGCGGAAGCATATATGGGGCGGGCGCCGGATAATCCCCCTACAGAGGATGCAGATAGATTATCCGCTACAAACTCAGAAGTGGAAAGCGCCATGAATCATAGGCGCCGGGCGGCCGTACTTTCTGACGCTTGTTTCTCACCAGAGGCATTTGATGCCTTCAATTCTGGAGAGGCGTACCTCCGTGCTGCTCAAGATGGTCTAGCCAGAGCCACGGATCAGTATGTAAAGGATGTACGGGTAAGTAAATCTGACGATTTATATGTACCAGTAGCCCCTGAGACTTGAAACAGTTAGCAGAACTGATTTAAGGTTCATCTTCATTGTGCAGGTTCTTATAGAGAAGAATACTAGGCTATCACAGGAGCTAGAGGAATGCAAGACCCAACTGCGGGCCACTGTTGCCGCATTGCAGGAACCGAAAAAGTCACGCGCTGGTAACATTTACTTTAAAGAATGATGGTTACAATATAGTGTGCGGCGTGGCTGCAGATCTAACAATAGATGTTGCAGATGAATCCAGAGAAAATCCGGAGGACCAACATGTCGTGCGACAGCTAGAGGCTGGCAAACGCGTGCTGACTGAGGTTAGGCGGGAGAAAAACAATCTCCGAGATGCTAATATCAAGCTAAGCGTGGAACTAAAAGACGTTCGAGCCTAACTTGCAGACTCCGAGAAGGAGAATAAGCGGCTTCGGCGCGGCATTTTCAGTAAGTGCTTGAACGAATCCTTTTGAAGGAGTTCGGCGAAGAAGTCGACTAACAATGTTATGTCTGTATGTATGCTGACAGGTCGTCCTGTGGAGGAAATGCCCGGGTCTGCGGGTGATCTTCTACACGAGCTCTCACATCTGCACGAACAAGTTCGGCAGGTGATGCAAGGTGTTGCCCAGGCCTTGTGGCCATCCGTCTCCCTGCCTGAGGGTGTTGTAGAGCTTACAGAGAAGCTCAAGGGAGCACGGTGGCGCTTCCGATTATGGAAGATATCGGCCTGCCGACAAGGTGCCAGAGAAGCCCGGGCCATGGTGAAGACGCGGTATACCAAGGCTGACCCAAATCACATGGCCGAGGTCGGACCTATGGGGCCCGACGGAAAAGAGATCACCGTTAGCTTAGTTTATGGGCAAGTAGAATTAGCCACAAAGTATTCCCAACAGGATTGTAGGCTAGACCGCATGTTGGATGGTATAGAAGAGGAATTTAGTCAGTCTGCATGACTATGTAATTAAAGTGACATGTATAATGCCTTCTAGCCGGATTGTAGATCATTTGTCTTGGCGGAACTTTTCGCTTCAACCTCGGGACCCGTTAGTCCGGAGTGTATACGAATACCCACTCAGTTATATAAGAACCGGGGTATGCGTGGATACCAGGCGTAGGGGTCATTAGTGCTTGAACGGACAAGTGCCCAACTAGTTATGTTATATTACATGGGTAGTAAGAAACATCTTCCAGGGAGAATAGTTCTGTTAAGGATTCCTTTCCCAGGGTATGCATGCCCTAAAGTGCATGTCCGGACTGCGATAAGAAACGCAGGAAAAAACATCTGGGGGCGGATATGGAAAATAAAAAATCATCTTTTATTCACCGACCGAATATTCCCTTAAGAACGCTAGCTTTCGGCTTCACCCAGTCTGAGGTACACATCCGGCTGACCCGGCAGTAACAATCGCAAAGGTGCTCCCCTTATGCCCTAGCCGAATTAACGGGAACATAGGGCATAAATACAAGAGCCAGGCAACCCAGCTTGGCCAAAACTTAAGTCATATCGATGCATATAATGGCGAAAAAAGGTACATGCGGAAGCATGACACATGTGCGGGGCATGAGGCCCAGATAAATAATTAAGCTTCTGTGAAAGAAGCCCCCAGGTATGACGAGCGCGGCTAGCGCATCTATATTGTGCAAGCGAGGCACAAGTTGGCCCTTGAAGGCCTAGAGAGAGAATTAAAAGAAAGAAAGAAAAACAAGACAGATAATGTATATGCAAAAAATGGACAGAGGAAGGGGACGAACATAGAGTCCGGCGCTAGGCGTAGAATCTTCGAAGCCTGGCCGCGTTCCATGGGTTCGGCTCGAGTCGATTAGTCGATGCATCCCGCAGTCGGTACGCTCGACCGGTCAGAACTTGGTCAATAATTAAGGGACCTTCCCATTTGGGCTCGAGCTTGTTCTTTTTCTTATCTGGCAGGAGTAGAACTAGTTCGCCAACGTTATAAGTTTTGGCGCATACTTCTCTGCTTTGGTATCTGCGAGCCTGTTGCTGATAAAATGCGGAATGGGCTTTTGCTACGTCGCGCTCCTCCTCCAGAGTGTCCAGACTTTCCTACCGATCGAGCTCGGCTTCTCTTTCTTCGTACATGCGCACCCGAGGTGAGTCATGAATTATGTCGCAGGGCAAGACTGCCTCTGCGCCGTACACCATAAAGAAGGGTGTATATCCGGCAAGGTTGTCAGAATCGCGATTCTATTATACGATTCTACGACTTTACGATCCAAACTAACCCCTATGATTCTACAATGTTAGTTCATAGAATCTACGTTTCTACGATCCTGGTAGTGAAGATTCTACGATTTGCGATCCTACCATCAGAGCCCCGATCCGATTCAAAATCACGATTCTGACAACCTTGATATCCGGTACTACGGTTCGGCGTGGTCCGCAGCCCCTAGAGTACGGAGTCGAGCTCCTCTACCTAGTGCATGTTAGACTCCGTTAAGGAACGCACTAATCTGGGTTTAATGCCGCGCATTATAAGACCGTTTGCTCGCTCAACTTGGCCGTTGGTTTGTGGGTGATAGACTAAAGCATAATCGAGCTTGATGCCCATTTTGCTGCACCAGAGTTTTACCTCATCGATAGTGAAGTTCGTGCCGTTGTCAGTGATGATGTTGTGGGGGACGCCATAACGGTGTACGACCCCGGATATAAAGTCTATCACCGGTCTGGATTTGGCTGTTTTAACAGGTTTGGCCTCTATCCATTTGGAGAATTTATCCACCATGACCAGTAAGTATTTTTTCTTGTGGGTTCCCCCTTTAAGGGGTCCAAGCATGTCAAGCCCCCAGACTGCGAAGGGCCACGTAATGGGGATTGTTTGGAGGGCGGTGGGTGGCATGTGGCTTTGATTTGCAAAGAGCTGGCAAACAACGCAACGTTGGACCAAGTCCTGTGCATCTTCCCGGGCCATTGGCCAATAGAATCCTGTACGGAAGGCCTTGCTTACAAGAGCCCGGGCTGCGGCGTGGTGACCACCGAGTCCGGCGTGAATTTCTGCCAAAAGGTTCCGCCCTTCCTCTTCGGAGATGCACCTTTGAAGGACTCCGGTAGTGCTTTTTTATACAATTCTCCCTCATGGACCCTGTAGGCCTTAGATCGCCGCACTATGCAACGTCCCTCGTTTTGGTCCTCCGGAAGTTCCTGCCTAGTTAGGTAGGCCAGGAATGGTTCTGTCCACGGGGCTATGATGGCCATTATTACGTGGGCTGAAGGTGTTATTTCGATGGCGGAGCCTCCGATTGTGTCAGAGTGTTCGGTATCGGGTATTTTGGCCGGGTCCGGACTATTGTTACCGGTGTCCCCTTCCCACACCACGCATGGCTTGAACAGCCTCTCCAGAAATTTATTGGGGGGGCTACATCGCGTTTTGCACCGATGCGGGCGAGGATATCCGCCGCCTGATTGTTTTCCGAGCCACATGGTGAAATTCGAGCCCCTCGAACCGAGCTGACATTTTTAGGACGGCATTTTGGTAGGCCGCCATTTTCGGATCCTTGGCGTCAAAGTCTCCATTTATTTGGGATATTGCAAGGTTTGAATCCCCACGCACCTCTAGGCGTTGAATGCCCATGGAGACTGCCATCCGACGACCATGCAACAGAGCTTCGTATTCGGCTGTGTTGTTGGAGTCTGTATACAATATTTGCTGTACATACTGAATGGTATCTCCGGTTGGGGACGTCAGGACAACGCCAGCCCCTATACCAGCCAGCATTTTAGAACTGTCGAAGTGCATGATCCAATTGGAGTATGCGCCATACTCTTTAGACTGTTCGGCCTCCGTCCATTCGGCGACAAAGTCAGCCAATAGTTGCGACTTAATGGCTCGTCGAGGTTTGTATGTTATGTCGAACGGGAGGAGCTCAATTGCCCATTTAGCAATCCGGCCCGTAGCGTCGCGATTGTTTATAATATCATTAAGTGGCACTTCTGAGGCTACTGTAATCGAACACTCTTGAAAGTAGTGTCGCAGCTTCCGGGATGCCATGAATACCGCATAGTCTATCTTTTGATAATGTGGGTACCGTGATTTGCATGGAGTGAGGACAGTGGATACATAGTATACCGGCTTTTGAAGAGGGAATTTATGTTCGTCAGCTTCTCATTCCACGACGAGCACTGCGCTTACAACTTGATGAGTTGCCGCAATGTACAACAGCATTGGTTCACTGATGTTTGGCGCGGCCAGGATTGGGTTGGTTGCCAAAATGGCCTTTATTTCTTCCAATCCGGCTGTGGCAGCGTCCGTCCACTCGAAGTGTTCAGTGCACCGAAGGAGGCGATAAAGGGGTAAAGCCTTTTCTCCTAAGCGGGAGATAAAGCGGTTTGAGCCACCACGCATCCAGTTAACTTCTGGATTTGTTTGAGGTCTGTTGGGGTAGCCAACTGTGACAAAGCTCGGATTTTGGCCGGATTAGCTTCAATACCTCTACTGGAGACGATGAAACCCAGGAGCTTTCCGGTTGTACGCCGAAAACGCATTTTTCCGGATTGAGCTTGATGTCGTATGTTCGGAGGTTGTCGAATCTGAGCGTCAAGTCGTCTATCAAAGAGTCGATGTGTTTGGTTTTGACGACCACATCATCTACGTATGCCTCTACTGTTTTGCCGATTTGTTTCTCCAAACATGTCTGAATCATGCGCTAATATGTTGCACCGGCGTTTTTCAGCCCAAAAGGCATTGTGTTGAAACAGAAGGGACCGTATGGTGTGATGAATGCCGTTGCGGCTTGGTCGGGCTCCGCCATCTTGATTTGGTGGTAACCGGAGTATGCGTTGAGGAAACACAATGACTCGTGTCCTGCGGTAGCATCAATAATTTTATCGATGCGGGGGAGGGGGAAGGGATCCTTTGGGCAAGCTTTATTGAGGTCCTTGAAATCGACACAAAGGCGCCAGGATTTATCCTTCTTTGGTACCATCACCAGGTTTGCTAGCCAGTCTGGGTGTTTAATTTCTCTGATGAATCCGGCCTCCAATAACTTGGCTAGTTCCTCTCCCATGGCCTGTCTCTTAGGTTTGGAGAAACGCCGAAGAGCTTGCTTGACCAGCTAGAATCCCTTTAGGATATTGAGACTATGCTCGGCCAGCCTGCGTGGGATTCCTGGCATGCCTGAGGGATGCCAGGCGAATATGTCCCAATTCTCGCGCAGGAACTCACGTAGTGTGGCGTCCACGGCGGGGTTTAACTGTGCCCCGATGGAGGCTGTTTTTGTAGGGTCCGTTGGGTGGACTTGGAATTTGACTATTTCATCCGCTGGTTTAAAAGAGGTGGACTTGGATCTCTTATCAAGGATCACGCGTCCCTGTCCACTATGGAGTGTAGCGTGGTTAATTCCTCGGCCGAGAGGGCTTCGGATAATGCCTCGAGGGCCAGTGCGGCGGTTTTGTTTTCAGCGCGGAGTGTTGTGTCCGGATCACTGGCGAGGGTGATGATTCCGTTGGGCCCGGGCATTTTGAGCATCATGTACCCATAATGGGGTACGGCTTGGAAGATCGTGAACGCCTCACGTCCTAAAAGGGCGTGGTATCCACTTCTGAACGGGGCCACTTGAAATGTAATTTCTTCGGACCTATAGTTCTATGGCGTACCAAATACCACATCTAGTGTGATTTTCCCAGCGCATTGTGCCTCCCGACTGGGTATGATTCCCCGGAAGGTTGTGCTACTTTGCTCAATATGGTTCCAGTCTATTTCCATTTTTTGAAGAGTTTCCTCATAGATGAGGTTTAATCCGCTGCCGCCGTCCTTGAGTACATTGGTGAGTCGAAAGCCCTCCACAATTCGACTGAGGACCAGTGTGGCTGGTGCTCGGGATGTTCGGAGTTTAGGTTCGTCACTGGCATTGAAGGTAATAGTCGTGTCACTCCATGGATTTATTGCTGCTACGTGGCAGATTTCGGCCATGCTGCGGAGTGTTCGCTTGCGCCTATTATTTGACGCGAAGGTCTCAAAGACTGTTAACACCGTATTGTTATCCACGGGATGGTGCCTTGTGGCATTTGGGATAAGAAGATCCTCACCACTTTTGGCCACCCGCCGAAGTATCCAACATGCTCTAAGGCTGTGCGTTGGTATTTTATCCGTTGTACTATGAATTTTGCAGGGGCCATTAAGCCATCCCTCCAGTACGGTTCCATGCCCTGTAGAGGGTTTTTGTTTCTTTGCAACTATCTCGGGTGTCTTATGATAGTGCACCCTTTTACTTCGGACTGGGTGTATATTCGGAGTCGGATTATCCCAAAATTTCGTTTCGGTTTTCCAGGCGCTTTCCATCGCACAGTACCTTCATACTATGGACGCCAAGTCAGCGAAGCGTGATATGTCATGGCGACGTAAGGCATTAATGATTCCCTTGTCCGTGCAATTATTGTAGAAATGTGAGATTGCATCTTCCTCGCGACAGTCCTTAATCTTGTTCATCATAAGGAGGAATCTGGCCCAATAATGATGTACTGTTTCATGGGGCTCTTGCCTGATGTGGGAAAGATCATTTATGTCTGGGTGGGTGGGTGGATTTGAGTCCGAACCCCTACCCGATCTGAGACCCAGGGGCCGAGGAGTTTCGAATCTTGGAAGTTCGTGTTCTAGAGTGCTGCCCGATAAGTCTGGCCCGCTCCCTGATTCAAGGTTTAGGGCTTGAGTGATATCCTCCCGTAAGCGGGTATCCGGCTTGGAGAGCTCAGGAATCCGGACATAGTTAGTCCTCAAAATAGAGGAAGAGTTGCCGCATTGTTCCTCCACCATCGCAACGTGATGGGTGACCGATGGAGAGTTAATCTCCCTTTGATCGGGTTTAAGCCCAATCCGATCATAGTCTGTAGCGACTCCCAAGGCGGCGATGCGATCCAAGAGTTCATTTAGGGAAGAGAGCTCCATTGGATCCATCTGCTCGGCGGATTCCGAGCCGATGTGGAGGCTGTTTTTGATGACCCGAGAAGTCATCATCGATGCAGTGGCCGAACAGGCAGTCATGATGAAACTGCCTAGCCGAAGAGTTTGGCCAACTGCCAGAGCTCCCCCCCCCCCGCGGCAATGTTGTTTTTAACAACGAGATGAGGCATCCTTCCTTATGGCGATGTCACAGAGGAACTCTCAATCATGCACATCAAGTAAAGGCCAATGTCGGTGTCAAAACCGGCGGATTTCGGGTAGGGGGTCTCGAACTGTGCGTCTAAGGTGGATGGTAACAGGAGGCAGGGAACATGATGTTTTACCCAGGTTCGGGCCCTCTTGATGGAGGTAAAACCCTATGGCCTGCTTGATTTATTCTTGATGATATGAGTATTACAAGAGTTGATCTACCACAAGATCGGAGAGGCTAAACCCTAGAAGCTAGCCTATGGTATGATTGTATGTTTTCCTACAGTCTAAAACCCTCTGGTTTATATAGACACCAGAGGGGGCTAGGGTTACACAAGGTCGGTTACAAAGGAGGAGATATACATATTCGTATTGCCTAGCTTGCCTTCCACGCCAAGTAGAGTCCCATCCGGACACGAGACGAAGTCTTCAATCTTGTATCTTCATAGTCCAACAGTCCGGCCAAAGGATTGTTGGAAATATGCCCTAGAGGCAATAATAAATTTATTATTATTATATTTCCTTGTTCATGATAACCGTTTATTATCCATGCTATAATTGTATTGATAGGAAACTCAGATACATGTGTGGATGCATAGA
Source organism: Triticum urartu (assembly GCF_056163025.1). NCBI lineage: Eukaryota > Viridiplantae > Streptophyta > Magnoliopsida > Poales > Poaceae > Triticum > Triticum urartu. Next base: position 19,690,990 of record NC_141876.1, on the reverse strand, counting down.
CAACACCATGTCCCTAGTAAGCCTCTAGTTGACTAGCTCATTGATCAATAGATGGTTACGGTTTCCTAACCATGGACATTGGATGTCGTTGATAACGGGATCACATCATTAGGAGAATGATGTGATGGACAAGACCCAATCCTAAGCCTAGCACAAAGATCGTGTAGTTCGTATGCTAAAGCTTTTCTAATGTCAAGTATCATTTCCTTAGACCATGAGATTGTGCAACTCCCGGATACCGTAGGAGTGCTTTGGGTGTGCCAAACGTCACAACGTAACTGGGTGGCTATAAAGGTACATTACAGGTATCTCCGAAAGTGTCTGTTGGGTTGGCACGAATCGAGACTGGGATTTGTCACTCCGTGTAAGCGGAGAGGTATCTCTGGGCCCACTCGGTAGGACATCATCATAATGTGCACAATGTGATCAAGGAGTTGATCACGGGATGATGTATTACAGAACGAGTAAAGAGACTTGCAGGTAACGAGATCGAACAAGGTATCTGGATACCGACGATCGAATCTCGGGCAAGTATCGTACCGATAGACAAAGGGAATTGTATACGGGATTGATTAAGTCCTTGACATCGTGGTTCATCCGATGAGATCATCGTGGAACATGTGGGAGCCAACATGGGTATCCAGATCCCACTGTTGGTTATTGACCGGAGAACGTCTCGGTCATGTCTGCATGTCTCCCGAACCCGTAGGGTCTACACACTTAAGGTTCGATGACGCTAGGGTTATAAAGGAAGTTTGTATGTGGTTACCGAATGTTGTTCGGAGTCCCGGATGAGATCCCGGATGTCACGAGGAGTTCCGGAATGGTTCGAAGGTAAAGATTTATATATGGGAAGTCCTGTTTTGGTCACTGGAAGAGTTTCGGGGTTTATCGGTAACGTACCGGGACCACCGGGAGGGTCCCGGGGGTCCACCAAGTGGGGCCACCAACCCCAGAAGGTTGCGTGGGCCAAGGGTGGTGAGGGACCAGCCCCTAAGTGGGCTGGTGCGCCTCCCACAAGGCCCAAGGGCAGCTAGGAGAAAAAAAGGAGGAAACCCTAGGCTTAGATGGGCCTTAAGGCCCACCCTAGGGGCGCCACCCCTTCTCCCCCTCTTGGCCGCCACCCTTGTTCCCCATCTAGGGCTGCCACCCCCCTAGGGGTGGGAACCCTAGAGGGGGTGCAGCCCCTCCCCTTCCCCATTATATATGAGGCCTAGGGGGCTGCCCACAACACACGCGATTCGATCTCTCGTTGGTGCAGCCCTGCGTCTCTTCTTCCTCCTCTTCTGTGGTGCTTGGCGAAGCCCTGCAAGATAGCCACGCTCCTCCACCACCACCACGCCGTTGTGCTGCTGTTGGATGGAGTCTTCCTCAACCTCTCCCTCTCTCCTTGCTGGATCAAGGCGTGAGAGACGTCATTGGGCTGTACGTGTGTTGAACGCGGAGGTGCCGTCCGTTCGGCACTAGGATCATCGGTGATTTGAATCACGACGAGTACGACTCCATCAACCCCATTCACTTGAACGCTCCCGCTTAGCAATCTACAAGGGTATGTAGATGCACTCTCCTTCCCCTCGTTGCTAGTCTCTCCACAGATAGATCTTGGTGACACGTAGGAAATTTTTTGAATTTCTGCTACGTTCCCCAACAAGGATATAGTCCGGCTGTCCGGAGACCCCCTAATCCAGGACTCCCTCAGTTTGTTAGGGGTCTTGTTCTATTACGGGCAGGATTTTCATGATCTAGCCCCGGATTCCCTTCTTCACATCTCGTCATTTATTGTCGTTTGTGAGGCCTTCCTCCGCATTACCCCTCACTTCGGCCTGTGGCTCAAGACTTTCAATGTGAAGCCGAAGATGGTCGAGGGGCGGTATGCAGCGTGCGGAGGTGCTCTAATAAGCAAAATTGCAGATGCTCCATGGCCAAAGGGTTCCTTTCCAGAGGTGTCTGGATTGTGGCAACAAGAGTGGTTCTACGTCACAGCTCCCCGAAGTGCCAAGTGGGTAGCTGCCCCCACCTTTCGCCCGGGCCCTCCACCACAACTGATGTCATGGATCAGCAGGGGGCTGAGCTGGGGTCCAGCCAAGGACGTGCCAATCCCGTAGAGCCGTATCTGAGATCTCTTCGAGGGAGATTTCAGTCTGGTCATGGTAATGCAAGTTATGCTGGTTCGTCGAGTCCAGCCTTGCAAACGCCGGCCCCTCCGCATGTGGGAATTCAACCCGGAAGGACCACGCACTATTCAGAATTTCCTCGGCATGATGCACAAGGAGATGTACAAATCGTTCTTCGGACCCCAAATAGAGTGTCTGGACACTATCGAGGACGTGGGCCTGAGCAGCAACCGCACCGTTGCCCAAGTAAGTAATCCCATGGCCGAACACATTGTCCTTTTATTTCTCATGACATCATTCTGAAGAATCGCTCTTTGACCAGGACTGGATAACAAAGGCGAAGATGATCCGGTATTCGGCCCCCCTTCCTGAAGGCTTGGACAATCCAGTGCTGGAAAAGATGCTCGAGACAGCACCTTGTCTAGTGCCCTGAAAGGAAGATGAAGGGGAGAATAAAGAGGGCGAAAGCGGGCCTCCATCACTACCTATTCCAATCGAGGGAATGAGCACCTCCGTGAGGGAGGATAACCAAGGGGAAGAATCTGACATGCTCTCTCCCCTGGGAAGGAAGAGGACTACCTGAAGATCCGGAAACTAGGGTTTCCAAACGGGAGAAGAAATCTCCGCCAGAGGTTCCTGCCTCGGAGGGTATTCTTGCCTCATAGTGTCCGCGCAGGGATCAGCCCTCTAACGAGCTGTAAGTAATCAAAAAGTACTTAATAGTGAAGATATCCTTCCTTACTTCTGAGGAAAATAACCGAAGTATTTATCTTGCAGTTCGTATCTAAGCCCTTCTCAGCTTAGTTCGTCTTCAGGGGATCTTCTTCCAGAGATGATGGAGAGCAAAACGCCTCCCCTTGCCACACCGCCTCACGAGGCGGGCGACCCCGAGGTGTCGTCGCGGTGGGTTTCTCCTGATCCGGCAAGGCCAGGAGGTAATCCTATGGCCACCCGAAGTCCCTAGTATCCGGCTCTTGAAGAGAGCAATCAAAAGAGTCTGGCCACACGAAGTCCCTAGTATGCGGTCTGATGTACTGAGGGATCTGCTAGAGCGAGCGACTATCTCAGAAGAGCACCGTACGTTGATGGGTACGGTGATTGAAAGGATTTCGTCCGCCGAAAGTGGGTTGCATGAAGCCTTTATGAGTCTACTAACGGGTTTTGAGGTACGTCAAATGATGTACATTTTTGATAGTACCACACATTTTTGGTGTGCCCTGTGTAGATAGTAGCCCCTGAGACTCTGGTTGTCGTCGAAAATGGCGGCAAACATGGGATCATAGGCCCAGGTAATAACCAGACTGCTTGTATGCGCAGGCGGTTGAAGCTCCGGTGGCTAGCTGGACTGATCGGTTTGCCGAACTAAAGCGGCAACTGGATGCGGCAGATGCCGACATCGTGCTTGTTAACAAGCGGCTTGACGATGCACAGGGTAGGTGATTTTTCTGGTGAATGTCACATAGTAAGAGCAGCGTGATGCCAGTATCTTTAATATGTTGTGACTGCAGATGGAGTTGCCACCGTTGAGACCCTTCGGGCGGAGCTTGCCCGAGCCAAGGAGCAAGCAAGGAGTAGTAATGCGTCCGCTTTAAAGGCAGCCGAAGAGTTAAGGGCCGAACAGGCCGCACATTGCGGGAGCAAAGAAAAAAATTGCCAAGATGGCCGTGGAGTTGAAAGATGCTGCTGACCGTTACCGAATTCTTGAAGAAGAAAACTGGGTGAAGGCGACGGACCTAGAGAAGGCCCGGGTGGCTGCAAAGGAGGCCCGCTCCAAAATTAGAGCGATGAAGGAGGAGCTGAATCAAGCTGCGGATATCGTTTCTGGGAAGCCCTTCTTGTTGCGGACTAAGTTCGGAGATCCGAAATATGCTCCTCTGGACCGGGTATGGAGTTCTGTGGATGAGTACATGGATTTGGCTGCGAGTGCTGCGGATGCGACCGAGTACTTCAAGGATCAGAAAGGTCCTAAAGTGGAGAAGCTGTTCTGGTCATAGTTTCACGCTCCGGTCCATCTGCTGCTGCTGAATGAGCGATTGACCGGTTGGGCCGAGCTCCATAGATTATCTGGACTGTCCATGAGGTCCATTGTCGATCATTTGTGGCCAGGAGGGCCAAGGCCGAGTAGTTACTTTAGCTTAGTGCTACAATTCCTTGGTGCTGTGCCACGCGTCGATGATGTAAAGAGGTCGGCGTGCATAGAAGGCTCGCGGATGGCCCTTGCTCGTGTCAAAACATACTGGGGGGAGATGGATGCCACCACTGTTGCAGCACAGGGTTCGGCCATAGGCCGAGTGGCTGCGGAGCACTACTTTGAAGAAGTTGTTGAAGGCGCTCGTTCGATAGAGGCTCAGTGCTCGAAGAATATTATGTTTGAATGACATGTATTCCCGTTGTAAAAACAATGTTTTATTGAATTTATCAAGGCTGTATTTATACTTTTGCCCAAAAGTGCTATAATGCCTCTTGTGCGGCCGTTTATGTATATATGTATATAACCTGAAAGATTGCAGTCGTCGGCTTCAGCTCCCACGCATATAATGCAGGGGTGTTCGCAAAAGACGCGTGTTCACACTTGGTCCAATGTCTTGATCCATTAAGGAGGTGATAGCGCAGCGAACTAGGAAACCGGACTATAATGCTTTAACACTTTCACTTAGCAGAGGAGTTTGACAGTGGGGCTACTATATAGCCCCTGGTGGCTACCCACTCATCTGAATTAGGGGTGCGTACATGCCTGGCCGGGAAACGGCACTTCGTTAAAGCGGAGGAATCCCGAAGATTCCGCTAGGTCATCGAGTGGTTGACCAGTCTCACGCTATATCATGACAGTCAGTTTTCGGCTTTCTCTACTGAGGTGCTCGTCTGGATGAACCAGGGAACAATCGCAGTAGTTCTCCTGGTGGCGCCTTAGCCGATAGAGCGGAACATAAGGCAGCAAAACACAGGAGCCGGGCAAACCCAACATTTGACCAAAGACATGATTCGGAGCTGATGCATATAAGGCCAAACTTGCGACGCCGAACACTCCCTAAGGTATTCGGTCTTTATGGTGGAAACCGGGCTTAAGCTGTGCCCTTTGTAATAAGCCCCTGGTGTCCAGGTACGTGCAATATTCTGACGTGGCCACATGCCAATACGTCAGCATCCTTCTCAATTGTACTGAGAGTCCGGGGAATGTTTATCAACAAGAGACAATAAAAAAGGTTTACGCAGGGTCTTAATCTAAAAAGAATCCTTGGAACGGGTCCCCACTGCACGGTCTCCGTTGTGCCATATCCTGGACGGGTGTAGCATGATGGTCATCTATAAAAGAGAGGAACTTAGTTGAAAAGTTGTCACGTAAAAAGGTAGGTTATACTAAAGAAACCATGTACAATTCAAGATGAGTAAAATTGAGCCTAATTGCCACTTGTTTGCGCGCGTTGAGCCCCTTGTATTGTAATAGGGGTATGGCCATCAAACCTATATCAATTACATATAGCTACGCCGGACTCGTCTAACCGTGTTCATGGTCTTAACGACCTGTCAAATGCTTTAGTTGGTGAGGCCGTTTAGTGTGCGGCTGCCAAGGCAGCCGCACTGTCTTCGGCGTGCAAGGAGCACTCAATATTTCCATTTACTGTAATGATGCCGCATGGACCGGGCATCTTAAGCATGAGAGAAGCATAATGCGGTATTGCATTAAAGCGAGCGAAAGCTTCGCGTCCGAGTAGTGCTTGATAGCCACTTTGGAACGGAGCGATGTGGAAGGTTAACTTTTTGCTGCGGAAGTTATCGGGAAGGCCGAATATAACCTCGAGTAGCAGGGAGCCCGTGCAATGGGCTTCTGGGCCTGGCGTTACTCCTTTAAACATAGTACTGCTATGGCTAATTTTTGCTGGGTCTATCCCCATGTTGCGGACTGTGTCCTGATATATCAGGTTTAAACTGCTGCCGCCGTCCATAAGGACTCGTGTGAAGTGGTGTCCGTCAATTATTGGGTCTAATACCAAGGCAGCCCATCCTGCATGCCGGATACTTGCCGAGTAATCCCGATGGTCAAAGGTGATCGGTTGGGACGACCAGTGGCAGAACTCCGCAGTGATAGGCCCTGGGGCATGTGTCTCTTGGAGTGCCGCTTTGTTTCTCCCCTTTATCACGTGTAACACGTTGACTGTTTTGACTTCTAGTGGGAATTTCTTCTGTTCCCCAGTGCTTTGTTTGCAAGGCTCGTCCTCGTCTTCGCTTGGTGTATCCTGCCCCTTATGTTCGGCGTTGAGCTTGCCGGACTGCTTGAAAACCCAACATTCTCTATGGGTATGATTTGCAGGCTTATTGGGGGTGCTGTGGATCTGACATATGTTATCTAGAACCTCTTTTAGGCTGGACAGTTCATCCCTGTTGCCATTGGAGGGCAGCTTTTGTTGACCTGGCGGAGAGCTTCTAAATCCGGCGTTTACCGATGTGCTCTTCGGGCTGCCTTCTTTATTCCGGCGCTTGTTTTTGTTGCATCGTGATTTCTCGTTTCCGTCCCTGACTTCGGATGTACTTGGGTCGCTGGTGCTGCATCGGACTAACCAGCTATCCTCGCCCGCGCAAAAGTGGGTCATGAGGCTTGTTAATGCTGCCATTGTTCTCGGCCATTCTTGGCCGAGGTGTCTGGCAAGCCATTCGTCTCGAACGCTGTGCTTGAAAGCTGCTAAGGCTTCCGTGTCCGGATAGTCGACTATTTGGTTCTTTTTAGTGAGGAACATGTTCCAAAGCTTTCGGGTTGACTCTCCGGGCTGTTGAGTTATATGACTCAAATCGTCTGCATCCGGTGGTCGGACATAAGTCCCTTGAAAATTCGCCCGAAAAGCATCTTCGAGCTCTTCCCAGCTTCCAATGGAATTTCCGGGGAGGCTTTTAAGCCAGTGCCGAGCTGGCCCTTTGAGCTTGAGGGGTAAGTACTTGATGGCGTGGAGATCATCTCCTCGAGCCATATGGATATGGAGGATGTAATCCTCAATCCAAACCCCAGGATCTATCGTTCCGTCGTACGCCTCTATGTTTACGGGTTTGAATCCCTCTGCAAATTCATGGTCCAGCAGCTCATCGATGAAACATAGTGGGTGTGCGGCACCCCTGTATTTGGGTGTACCGTGGTGTTCGGATGTTTGTTGTGTTGCATTGCATGCTGGAGCATGCTTGCGTGGCCCGTATATGGATCTGGTTGCGCCGTCCTTTTGACGCGAGCCCTCGCGTGGAACGCGTACTGGCTTATGTGCGGCGTCGTTCGCCGCTCTATGTTGGTCACGAGGTCGTCTATCCGACCGGATGGCCGTTTTGTTTTTTAATTGCGGGGGTTCTAAGGCCTCCTCGTCGAATTCAGGTAGCAACTTTCGCTTCGGGTAGCTCTTGGTGTGGCGATTACAGCCGTACTTCGCGGCAGTGTTGAGTACTTCACTCCATCTGATTATCAGTGTGTCTTGTGCAGTCCTGAGCCTTTGCTTCTGCTTTTTCAGACTCGTCGCAGTGGCAACAAGCCTTTGATGGGCATTCTTTTGCTCCGGGTGCCTGTCCGGTGTGATGTCGTCCGGACTGTTATCTTCGACGGAGTCGGGTTGTTTGGTTTGATTCTCCGTGTTGCCGTGGTCGGGCGATGGTTCACCCTGCTCTAACGCTGGGTCTATATGATCGTTGTTTCTGCCGAGGCGGGATTTGGAGTGGCGCTTACGCCGCCGCTTTGACTTCTTCTCAAGGGAACAACCCTTCGCTGTGTCCTTCTGTTCCTCGTCGTCGTTTTCTTTTGGTTAGTCCACCATGTATACGACATATGATGAAGTGGGCGTCCAGTGCCCTGTGGGCAGTGGTTCCTGTTCGTCTCGTGCATCGTCGTCCATACCGTCGACATCTTCGGCGTCGAAGTCGAGCATGTCGGTCAAATCGTTGACAGTGGCTACTAAGTGGGTGGTGGGTGGGTGGTGAATTTCTTCGTCATCCGCATCCCAATCCTGCCGGACATAGTTCGGCCAGGACTCTCCTGACAAGGAGAGAGACCTTAATGAGTTTAGTATGTCGCCGAAGGGCGAGTGCTGAAAGATATCCGCGGAGACTCCATGATCGGCGCCCAGTCGGATTCAATAGGCACGGGCGCAGGCGGTTCGGAGTCCGTGGCCGGGGAAGGATCCGACAGCTTGGCATCACGGCTCTCATGAAGGGTAAGGTAGATACTCGGCTCGATCGCCGCTGAGGATACGACCTCTGTGGCGGGGTCTATCCACCCGTCCTTGGATGGCGCAACTGGTTCCGAATTGAGGGTCGGAGTGGCTGCCGGTGCGATCTCCTGAAGACTGTCCGATGGTAGACCTAAATCATGCTCATCGTGACCGTGTGGCGCACTAGGCAGGGGCTCGAATCCGTCGAAGATCAAGTCTCCGCGGATATCGGCCGTGTAGTTTAAGCTTCCAAACCTGACCTGGTGGCCAGTGGCGTAACTCTCGATCTGCTCCAGATGGCCAAGAGAGTTGGCCCGCAGTGCGAAGCCGCCGAACACAAAGATCTGTCCAGGGAGAAAAGTCTCACCCTGAACTGCATCGCTATCGATGATTGAAGGAGCCATCAAGCCTAATGATGACGACACATAGGAGCTCTCAATGAAAGCACCAATGTCGGTGTCGAAACCGGCGGATCTCGGGTAGGGGGTCCCGACCTGTGCGTATAAGGCGGATGGTAACAGGAGGCAGGGGACACAATGTTTTACCCAGGTTCGGGACCTCTTGATGGAGGTAAAACCCTATGTCCTGCTTGATTATTCTTGATAATATGAGTAGTACAAGAGTTGATCTACCACGAGATCGGAGAGGCTAAACCCTAGAAGCTAGCCTATGGTATGATTGTATGTTGTCCTACGGACTAAAACCCTCCTATTTATATAGACACCAGAGGAGGCTAAGGTTACACCAGTTCGGTTACAAAGGAGGAGGCAAGCATATCCATATTGCCTAGCTTGCCTTCCACGCCAAGTAGAGTCCCATCCGGACACGGGGCGAAGTCTTCAATCTCGTATCTTCATAGTCCAATAGTACGACCAAAGGATATAGTCCCGCCGTTCAGAGACCCCCTAATCCAGGACTCCCTCACCCTCCTCGCCCGCAATCGCTCCCGCCCACTATTTGGGGAGAAGCAAAGTTACTCTACTATCCCCGACCCTCAGTACACAGACCCAAGCCGAGAAGCCTCAAGGCAGGGGTAGAACTATAACTCCCCTCACATTTTAGACAAATGCGTCCGTAAAACAAGGTTCCACTCCCCTCCCAATTCCCCCATTCATACCTCGTGGGCGCCAAATCACCTTCTTCCCGGAAGCTCTCTTCTCCCGAGCCGCAAAACCTCAGCCCCTCCTCCATGGCACCCCCACTGCACCAATTTCACAGCCGCCCTCCTCCCTAATGCAGAGACGCTGTCCATTTGCCGTCATGCACTGGGCCGTGTGCTTCTTACTCCGTTCTGCTGGAGTTGCCTCGATGACAGCTGCGTGAACTGTACCGAAGCCGATTCACCCCCGCCGTTGTTCCCGGCGCCGGAGCGGCTCCAACTTCGGATCCGTCCAGAGTCCCAGTGCTGCTTCCGCATAGCCGTCGACCATCGCGACATTGCTGTTTCCCTGCCGCTGGTTGCCACCGCAACCGCGCCGGCCTCACCGGCTCGGCAGCTGGACCTGCCTACTTCACCATGCCTCTAGATAGGTCGCACCCTCATCTCAAATCACTTTATTTAGGCATCATTTGTTTGAATTTTTATTCTGGGCCAATTGATTCCCAATGGGAAGCAGCACCCCTCGAGGCGGCGGAGCTCCTAGGCTACCGGTTGGCTGGTGTCTAAGATTAGGGTGCGGGGCCGCAAGTTTGCCGCGGAAGCAGCGCTTAGATGGCTATCTTAGAGTTCCGTGGGTTGAATGTACTGTCGCCGCCAGATCTGGATGACGGGGAGTCTTTATGGATTGGCCCGGGGGCGGCGCAACCACGGCAGTGCGGTGGGGCGGGGATCGGGGTTTTGGCGGGGGCCACGGACGGCGGAGGCAGGCTGCTCTACCGTTGGTCGCTAGCTCTCCGGGGAAGATTCCTAACAGTGTCAGCCGGGAGGCACAAGACGGCCATCAAGCCATCCGGCGTAGATCGGACAGTACCAAAATAAAATAAAATCGTGTGACCCCAATTTAGTCTTCAGTCAACAGACGTGTGACCACTCTCGTACCTTGCTGTTGATCTCTTAGTGTATTTCTTTAGATCAAAGAGATGTGTCGTTCTTAACATTATGTGTTATCTACATCTTCGGCCACACCATCTTCCGACTCAACAGTTCCCTGCATCGAATGCGTGTGCCCGACATGGACAGCCGCAACAACTGCAGGGCCATCGAGAAGTCAGCACATGATGCTCACTCCTATGGATGGCAGATAGATAGTTTGTGCCCTCATCTTACTTGTGTGCAACATTTATGGCTTTGTTATTCATCTAAGCATGGAAAATAGATTATCACATTTCACTGTATATTCATGTAGATCTCTTACAGGTCTTGTTCAGGAGTTAACGTTGTTCCATAGTTCATCTAAGATACTTGTTCTTTAGGTAGCATTGTTCCATAGTTATCATCCATCAGCCAATGCTATCCCATAGGCTGGTGATTATAGTATTATACCACTTCTAGTATTGCCTATGTTGTTCTTTAGTACTCTTGTGTGCCATCTAGATAATCTCGAGTACAAACGATACATATTCTGTAGCTTTCATCTGTGTTCTCCCTTTAGGTTTTGAGACCTGTTGCTGCTAGTTAACCCCAGTCCTACTATTTTTGTCGTCTCCTACAGGCACTCATTACATAAATCTAACTACTAGTTGTCTCCCATGCATGTCAGATATAATTGCACACACTGATATATCCACAAGAACCTCACGGAGAAATGTAAAGGCTAATAAACTTGATGTCAATGATACCCAATATGATGGAACATGTAAAGGGAGTTCTTCAGAAGACTTGTAGAAAGATGTTGAATCCTCTTCACCCCTGTAACATCCCAAATTTTTAATTTGGAATGTTATACATTAGGTCATCATGCATATCATATTTTATTTTGCTTTTGGTTTTGATCCTAGAAAATCCTAAGCAACTCAAGGACCCACGGAGAGAGTTGGGGATTTCGTTATTTACATATTTGAGTTTTCTCAAATTGTGTAAACAGGATCGTTTGATTTTATTTGTTTTATCATCAATTATTTCTATAGAAAAATATGAGAGAGGGAATAAAATGACTTTCCCAAAATATAGAAATATTGAGGATTTAATAAAAAAAATCAAATAAGATTTATTTCGGAGTTTTTCGGTATTTTTATTTGAATTTAGGAAATTTTTCAGAATTGCATTTAGGGCCCAATAAAATGTTCACTTTGTCGGGCTTGATTTTAGAAACCCGGCAAAATTTATTTCGTGATTTTTGGAGTCCGTTTAGTATTTCTTTTTATTTTTTTTCCGAGCATAATTATTTAAAAAAAACGAAACCGACTTTGGGCCGTACCCGAGCGGGACTCCGCCCGGGGGCGCCTTCATATAGAGAAGTGCCCGAGCCCCAGCCCACAGCCCCGCCCCAAACCCTAGCCTAGCCTAGCAGCCGCCGGAGCGCGCGCCGCCCGAGGTTCGCCGCCGCCGCCTCGATTTCCATGTAGTTTTTTTTTAAAAGGGAAAAAATATTTTTTTTCTTCTTTTCTGTTCGTCGTTTTCTTTTTCGTCGGATTTTCCGCGGTTATTTTCTGATCGCGATTTCTGATCCGATTTTCGTTTTAGTATAACTTTTCGCTCGTTTATCGGAATCAGGCGATTCAAGCGCCTGGAGTTTCGTCTCGAAACCCTCTTTCCGAATAATCAACTTAAACAAGTTTTTGCTACTGTAAAATTTGACCTAGATCCAGATTACTAGAACGAAGTTGATTTCTTTCGCCGTTTGATTTCTTTTGCTTCGTTCGATTTGATTCTTTTTGCAAACCAGGGTTCTTAAGTTGAACTTTCTGGTTAGATCTTCTATTTGAGTTTTACCTGTGCATTAGATGAGTACTTATTGTATGCTTGTTTTTTTGTCTGTGATAGAATACCCAGAGTGCGCCTCCTGTTACTTCGAATCTCTAGGTTTCGCGGATCATTAGCAAGGCAAGTAACACTTTGATCACACCTTTTCTACACCCCAGTTTTATTGCATTAGATCAATCCTCACACATTGCATGATTAGGATCTAATTAAATTGTGGGATGGGAAGTAGATGAGGTAGTACCTATTACCTGTATTGTTATGAAACCTTTGGGAGTTACTTCTACGTTTGCTTATTATGCCATGCTATGCTAGTAGACGTGGATTGGGTGAGTGATATCCATGACAGATGTGAGTTTGTTAATTTTAATGGTTTACTTAAGGTGGCAACTTAAATACACATCTGGGTGGATTGAGGCACCTGGTTTCTATCAGGACTTGCCTGTTTTTCTTTTGGACCGCCACCCAGGCTCAAAGGGATCATAAGATTATTCATACTAGAAACTTCCGTGTGCAGCCACAAGCCATTATGGGCTCTGGCATAGCTGATTAAGTCGTGCGAACTCTTACAAGGTAGACTAGCAGATGTAGGGGAAAGTAGGTGTACCGGTCTATCCAACGTAAGGTGCTAGCGCTTCTGAAAGACTATGTCTCGGTCATCCGTTTCTCAAACACCATGTAGTGCGAGAAATCCAACGGAGGCGATCGAGTCTTGTGGGGAAAAGTGCGCAAACCTCTGCAGAGTGTAACAAACTAATCATGGTTAGCCGTGTCCCCGGTTATGGACATCTTGAGTATCTAGTACCTGGATTATCATGTGAATCTCAACATGTTACTCTAAAGTTAATATTGTTGGGTTTTGTTTAATGATGATGCTTAATTGGGATTGAGAATGCTGTCAACCATTCTCAATGTTTAACAACCACCATGATAGTAATTAAATTTTATTCCTTTGAAGTAGGGAAAAATTGGCTTTACGTAAAACTGTAACCATAGAGCTTTCCACCAGCCAAATTTGCATATAGTATAGCTATTGCATTTCATTACTCTCTATGTGTTACCTTGCCAGCATATTCCATGTGCTGACCCGTTCTCGGGCTGCAACGTTAATGTTGTAGACTTTTTAGACGACGATTAAGGAGTTTTTAGGTCGTGGTTCTATACTCAGTGATGCCGTTGGAGTTGATGGACTCACTTATCTTCCAAGCCTTCCGCTGTTATCGTTATTAGATGGCCTTACGCCATATTTATTGTAATAAGTTCTCTTTTGAGACACTCGATGTAATAAGTGTGTGATTGCTACTCTGCTATAAATCCTCCGAGTACTATGTGGTGTCAGCATTACTGATCCAGGGATGACACCGGAGCACAAAGATCAGACTGTTTGAGGTCTGGTTGCTACAGAGATGGTATCAGAGCACACGCTGACTGTAGGACACGACCACTAAGCTAAAAGACCTAGATCACTACTCACTCTCTTCTCTTCTAACTTCTCTTCTTTTCTACTCTTTAGGATGGCGGATGCAAGGAACAAGTTCACACAACCAGATGAAGATACACCCTTTAGACGCCACTTGAAGGAAGTCACTAGATACCTGAACATAGGAGTACCAAGCTTCACGGGAACCTACAACGCCACTTTACCCGAAGAAGAGCGCTGGATGATTCAAGTTCAAGTTCTAGGAAGGACGTTCATGCCAGTCACTGAGCCCATAGAATTTTCTTTTGATGCACCAACTTGGAGTCTAGGAAAGAGTATGGCAGCTCACATCGCCATGGGACAGCTCACATCGCCATGGGACGCATTGGAGAAGTCTACCGCATGGATCTCAAGGATACTATCTACCAGATTTGCGGACGCCGAGATGAACACTGGGAGATGATCAGCACCAGGAAAGATAGATCAATTGCAGCTTTTATCCAGGAGTTAAACCAGCACATTTGACGACAGGAGAATCAGATGTGCGCCGACATGATAGATCTGAAGAAGGCTAAGACTAGAATCAAGGAACTGGAGGAAGAACTCAAGGCTACACGAGAAGATTATGAAGAAGAAATTGAAGTATTGGTGGAGAAGAATGACGACCTGATCAAGAAGATTGGAATATTTATGGGAGACCCGACACCAGTAGATGAAGACGAAGAACCCAAGGAGATTAGCCCGGAAGACTACATCATCATCGACGGCACCGACTCGGAAGCAGATAGTAGCGATGATAACTATGTTGATGAAGCAGGAGCCGATATCATGGAGTCTACAACCGTAGAATATTTCTAGTAGACCACCTCACTAGTAGTAGTAGTCCACCATGTAAATTTAGTAGTCCGAGCACTTTTGCGATAGCTAGATCGATTGTATGCCTTTGTTTGATTGAATGAAGTGAATTGTTTGCTTTTGCCTCATGCGCATATGGGTAGTGTTTTCTCTTTAGACCCCCTCTACTCTTATATCTCATCTTTTCTAAACCCTCAGATGCCTCCGAGACGTGACCCCGGATTTGCCTTTCCGCCGGAGCTCACCCAGTTGATCCAGCAGCAGAACACCTTGATGCAATTGCTAGTTCAGAATCAGAATCAGGGGAACAACAACAACAACCCACCACCACCACCACTTGTTGACCACTTAGCCCGTTTTCTTAGGCTAAATCCGTCGGTGTTTTCCAGTAGCACCGAGCCGATAATAGCAGATGATTGGCTCCGCAAGACAGCTAGGGAGTTGACCACAGCAGGATGCACAGATGCGGAGAAGGTGAAGTTTGCCGCACATCAGTTAGAAGGACCCGCAGCATCATGGTGGGAGAATTTCACAGCCACCTTCCCAGTCGACACTGTCACATGGGACCAGTTTCAGCAGGCTTTTCGTACTGCCCATGTTTCATCAGGAGCAATGGCCATGAAGAAGCGTGAGTTTCATAACTTATGCCAAGGAGGACGGACAGTTGGCCAGTATGTGGAGGAGTTTAGTAAGCTAGCACGTTATGCCCCAGATGACGTTGCTACGGATGCAGCTAAGCAGGAGAAATTCCTGGAAGGACTGAATGTTGAGTTGAGTATGCAGTTGATGGTAGCCACCTTCAACAACTACCAGGAGTTGGTAGATCGTGCTCTTATGATTGAAGGGAAGCAGCAGCAAATTGAGAACCGCAAGAGGAAGTACCAGTGGTAAAGGATTTTCCTGATGTATTTCTAGAAGAGTTGCCAGGCATGCCACCAGATAGAGATATTGAGTTTTTGATTGAGCTTTTGCCAGGCACTTGGCCAATATCGAAGAGACCATACAGGATGCCCGCAAAGGATTTGGTGGAAATTAAGAAGCAGATTAAGGAGTTACTGGAAAAAGGTCACATTCGCCCAAGTTCTTCGCCTTGGGGATCACCAGTACTTCTAGTGGAGAAGAAGGATGGATCGTTAAGAATGGTTGTTGACTATCGAGGACTGAACGAAGTAACAATCAAAAACAAGTACCCACTACCAATGATCAATGATCTGTTTGATCGATTGCAAGGGGCTAAAGTGTTTTCCAAGATCGATTTGCGATCAGGGTACCATCAGTTGAAGATTCGAGAACAGGATATTCCTAAGACAGCATTCACCACAAGATATGGACTGTATGAGTATACCGTTATGTCATTTGGACTGACTAACGCGCCTGCCTATTTTATGAAGATGATGAACAAAGTGTTTATGGAGTTTTTGGATAAGTTCATCGTAGTGTTCATCGATGATATCCTGGTTTATTCAAAGAATGAAGAGGAACATAAGGAGCATTTGCGTTTGGCACTTGGAAAGCTCAGAGAACATCAATTATATGCCAAGTTCAGTGAATGTGAGTTTTGGTTGAAGGAAGTAGGATTCCTCGGACACGTTATATCTGGAGAAGGTATAGCTGTTGATCCCACTAAAGTTGATACCGTGACCAAGTGGGAAGCACCAACAACAGTTGGAGAGATCCGGAGTTTTCTTGGACTCGCAGGATACTACCGGAGGTTTATTGAGAACTTTTCAAAGATTGCGAAGCCTTTGACGGAGTTGTTGAAGAAGGATACTAAGTTCAAATGGACTGAGGAGTGTGAGGCTAGTTTCCAGGAGTTGAAGAAACGTTTGGTTACCTCACCCGTATTGATTCTGCCAGATCAGACCAAGGATTATGAGGTGTATTGCGACGCTTCACGTCGAGGACTTGGAGCAGTGCTTATGCAGGAAGGAAGAGTTGTTTCGTATGCTTCACGACCACTGAAGCCTCACGAATTGAATTATGCCACGCATGATTTGGAGTTAGCAGCCATAGTGCATGCATTGAAGACGTGGATACATTTCCCCATTGGAAATCATTGTGAGGTGTACACGGATCACAAGAGTTTGAAGTACATTTTCACGCAGAAGGAGTTGAACCTCAGACAAAGGAGATGGTTGGAGCTCATCAAGGATTATGATATGAGATTGCATTACCATCCCGGAAAGGCTAATGTAGTAGCTGATGCATTAAGACGTAAGAGTCATGTCAATACGTTAATGACGGGAGAAATACCCAAGGAGTTAGCAGAAAACCTTCGTGAGCTATGTTTGGAGATAGTTCCGAGAGGCTATGTGGCAGCATTGGAGATTCAGTCAACGTTGATGGATAAAATCAGAGAGGCTCAGAAATCTGACAAGGAGATTGCTTCTATAAAAGAGAAAATGAGCCAAGGAAAAGCTAAAGGATTTCTGAGGATGAGCACGACACCCTATGGTTTGAAGACCGTGTTTATGTACCCAATGACCCGGAGATCAGAAAGTTGATTCTGCAAGAGGCACATGATTCACCGTATTCGATTCACCCATGAAATACCAAGATGTATTTGGATTTGAAGGACATTTTCTGGTGGATCGGAATGAAGAAGGATATTGCGGAGTATGTAGCAGTTTGTGACGTATGTCAGAGAGTAAAAGCAGAGCATCAGAAGCCAGCAGGATTGTTGCAACCATTGCCGATACCCGAATGGAAGTGGGATAATCTAGGCATGAATTTTATCACGGGATTACCAAGGACTCGTTCAGGCTATGACTCGATTTGGGTTGTAGTCGATCGATTGACAAAAGTAGCTCATTTCATCCCAGTAAAGACCACTTACACCAGTGCTAAGTTGGCAAAGATATACATGACCAGGATCATATATTTGCATGGAGTTCCGAGGAGTAACGTATCAGATAGAGGAACCCAGTTTACCTCAAAGTTCTGGAAGCATTTGCATGAGACTTTGGGTACTAGGCTAGAATTTAGTACAGCTTTTCATCCGCAGACAGATGGACAGACCGAGAGAGTCAATCAGATTTTGGAGGATATGCTGAGAGCTTGTGCGCTAGATTATGGATCTAGTTGGGACGATAATTTGCCATATGCAGAGTTCTATTACAATAATAGCTATCAGACTAGTTTGAAGATGGCCCCTTTAGAAGCTTTATATGGAAGGAGGTGCAGGACACCGTTGTCATGGGACGAAGTTGGAGACCGCCAGTTGTTTGGACCAGATCTGATTAAAGAGTCTGAACAGAAGGTGAAGTTGATTCATGATAGGCTCAAGGTAGCCCAGTTCAGGCAGAAGAGCTACGCAGATTCTAAACGCAAGGAGACAGTTTATGAAGTCGGAGACAGAGCTTATCTTCGAGTATCCCCGCTTCGAGGGATTAAGCGCTTTGGAGTTAAGGGGAAGTTAGCGCCACGATTTGTAGGGCCATATCGAGTTTTGGAGCGTATGGGAGAAGTGGCCTACAAGTTGGAATTGCCCGAAGGATTGTCAGGAGTTCATGATGTGTTCCACGTTTCTCAGTTGAAGAAGTGTCACGCGGAGATGGCTGACATACCTTTGAGAGACATAGTGCCATTGGAAGCAATTCAGTTGGATAACAATTTGACCTATGAGGAGAAACCAGTCAAGATTCTCGAGTTTGCCAGCTGAGTCACTCGCAGCAAGGTTATCAAGTTTTGCAAAGTTCAGTGGAGCCACCACACGAAGGATGAAGCCACCTGGGAACGAGAGGAAGATTTGCTCAAAGACCACCCTCACCTATTTTCTAGCCAACCCGAATCTCGAGGGCGAGATTCATCTTAAGGGGGGTAGGTTTGTAACATCCCAAATTTTCAATTTGGAATGTTATACATTAGGTCATCATGCATATCATATTTTATTTTGCTTTTGGTTTTGATCCTAGAAAATCCTAAGCAACTCAAGGACCCACGGAGAGAGTTGGGGATTTCGTTATTTACATATTTGAGTTTTCTCAAATTGTGTAAACAGGATCGTTTGATTTTATTTATTTTATCATCAATTATTTCTATTAGAAAAATATGAGAGAGGGAATAAAATGACTTTCCCAAAATATAGAAATATTGAGGATTTAATAAAAAAATCAAATAAGATTTATTTCGGAGTTTTTCGGTATTTTTATTTGAATTTAGGAAAAATATGCGTTTTTCAAAATTGCATTTAGGGCCCAATAAAATGTTCACTTCATCAGGCTTGATTTTAGAAACCCGGCAAAATTTATTTCGTGATTTTTGGAGTCCGTTTAGTATTTCTTTCTATTTTTTTCCGAGTGTAATTATTTAAAAAAAACGAAACCGACTTTGGGCCATACCCGAGCGGGACTCCGCTCGGGGGTGCCTTTATATAGCGAAGCGCTCGAGACCCAGCCCACAGCCCCGCCCCAAACCCTAGCCTAGCCGCCACCGCCGCCGCCGCCGGAGCGCGCGCCGCCCGAGGTTCGCCGCCGCCGCCTCGATTTCCGTGCAGTTTTTTTTAAAAAGGGAAAAATATATTTTTTTTTCTTCTTTTCTGTTCGTCGTTTGTCTTTTTCGTCGGATTTTCTGCGGTTATTTTCTGATCGCGATTTCTGATCCGATTTTCGTTTTAGTATAACTTTTCGCTCGTTTATCAGAATCAGGCGATTCAAGCGCCTGGAGTTTCGTCTCGAAACCCTCTTTCCGAATAATCAACTTAAACAAGTTTTTGCTACTGTAAAATTTGACCTAGATCCAGATTACTAGAACGAAGTTGATTTCTTTCGCCGTTTGATTTCTTTTGCTTCGTTCGATTTGATTCTTTTTGCAAACCAGGGTTCTTAAGATGAACTTTCTGGTTAGATCTTCTATTTGAGTTTTACCTGTGCATTAGATGAGTACTTATTGTATGCTTGCTTGTTTGTCTGCGATAGAATACCCGGAGTGCGCTGCCTGTTACTTCGAATCTCTAGGTTTCGCGGATCATCAGCAAGGCAAGTAACACTTTGATCATACCTTTTCTACAACCCAGTTTTATTGCATTAGATCAATCCTCACACATTGCATGATTAGGATCTAATTAAATTATGGGATGGGAAGTAGATGAGGTAGTACCTATTACCTGTATTGATATGAAACCTTTGGGAGTTACTTCTACGTTTGCTTATTATGCCATGCTATGCTAGTAGACGTGGATTGGGTGAGTGATATCCATGACAGATGTGAGTTTGTTAATTTTAATGGTTTACTTAAGGTGGCAACTTAAATACACATCTGGGTGGATTGAGGCACCTGGTTTCTATCAGGACTTGCCTGTTTTTCTTTTGGACCACCACCCAGGCTCAAAGGGATCATAAGATTATTCATACTAGAAACTTCCGTGTGCAGCCACAAGCCATTATGGGCTCTGGCATAGCTGATTAAGTCATGCGAACTCTTACAGGGTAGACTAGCAGATGTAGGGAAAAGTAGGTGTACCGGTCTATCCAACATAAGGTGCTAGCACTTCTGAAAGACTATGTCTGGGTCATCCGTTTCTCAAACACCATGTAGTGCGAGAAATCCAATGGAGGCGATCGAGTCTTGTGGGGAAAAGTGCGCAAACCTCTGCAGAGTGTAACAAACTAATCATGGTTAGCCGTGTCCCCGGTTATGGACATCTTGAGTATCTAGTACCTGGATTATCATGTGAATCTCAACATGTTACTCTAAAGTTAATATTGTTGGGTTTTGTTTAATGATGATGCTTAATTGGGATTGAAGAATGCTGTCAACCATTCTCAATGTTTAACAACCACCATGATAGTAATTAAATTTTATTCCTTTGAAGTAGGGCAAAATTGGCTTTACGCAAAACTGTAACCATAGAGCTTTCCACCAGCCAAATATGCATATAGTATAGCTGTTGCATTTCATTACTCTCTATGTGTTACCTTGCCAGCATATTCCATGTGCTGACCCGTTCTCGGGCTGCAACGTTAATGTTGCAGACTTTTCAGACGACAATTAAGGAGTTTTTAGGTCGTGGTTCTATACTCAGTGATGCCATTGGAGTTGATGGACTCACTTATCTTCCATGCCTTCCGCTGTTATCGTTATTAGATGGCCTTACGCCATATTTATTGTAATAAGTTCTCTTTTGAGACACTCGATGTAATAAGTGTGTGATTGCTACTCTGCTATAAATCCTCCGAGTACTGTGTGGTGTCAGCATTACTGATCCAGGGATGACACCGGAGCACAGAGATCAGACTGTTTGAGGTCTGGTCTCTACAACCCCACAAGGTCCGTCCTCTAACTTGGCCCGTGATATGGGTGCAACATGCATATAATGTCCTGGAGTGTATCTACTCTGTTGCGATGCCATGTCCTTAGCATGCTGATCATGCATGTAAATATGTCATGCCTTCCTGTTTTTCAGTACCTATTCCATTCATGATAACTTGTTTTCAAATTCAACTACTGTCATTCTACTCTATCGCAATGCCATTTGAGTAATTTGGACATCATGCTTCTGAATATCTTATGCATTGTTATTCACTAGTATGTACTTCATCTGTCTGCCATACCATGTTTTTTTACGTTGAAGTGTTGTTCTAGTACTCTATTGCAATGCCATCTTAGTTTCCCAATCATACACGTGTATGTTCCCTTAGTTTTTTCTGCACGTATTCCGCTAGCATACAGTTTTACATTCAACTAGTGTTTTTTACTGTGTTGTCATGTCGTATCCCTAGCTCTTACACCATACTTCCTCTGTCTGAATTACATGTTGCCGAAATAGATAAGAAAGGATGTATCTAGAACTGAAATACGCCTAGACCCATCCATTTTTGCCTAGATGGAGGGAATACATGTCAATATGTCATGCCTTTCTATTCTTCAGTACCTATTCCATCTCTCTGTTGTAGCATGGTTTATAATTGAAGCACCATTCTTCTATACAAGGCATGCAAGGGGAATACGACTATGTTAGAATCTGAAGGGTTACAAACCAGGTCTTTGCAAAAGATCAAAATGCCATGAGATGATAAACCAACTCCAATTTTTGTAGATACTGCTCCAGCATAGAGAAACCCAACTCCTACTGATAATAAGCAGATTCCAGTGGCCAAAGAACTAGTTCGCTCCAGTCCAGCAAAAATATGTCAACTCCATTCTAAGAAGCATGTGCGTATCCTTGCATCATGAAATTTTATAGCATGTTGTTCATATTTTCTACATGTTTCTTACCCATCTCTCTTTTAGAAAATAAGCTTAATAGATAGAAGAATTTCTGCACTGGTATTGTCTGTGAGATAATATACTTGCGGGAATTCTCTGTGCTCCAATGCAGATGTAAGTACCTGTTGTATATCACTATATTTTTACATCAGCATGTATTTTGTTAATCGTTGTGAATCCAACCTTTATCTGATCTAAATTTAGTTGTAGCAAAATGTATGATTAAAGGCCACAATGTTGATTTTTGTAAGGAAAACTGCCTGGTAGTTTTGCATCCTGAGCTGCACGAGTGTACTATCTCATATCAGTGGGTTTGATTACTTTGGTTGTGCAGTGGGTTTTCAGTGTTTTTTTACTGTGTTGTCCTGTTGTATCCCTAGCTCTTACATCATACTCCCTCCGTCTGGATTACATGTAGCAGAAATGGATAAAACTGGATGTATCTAGAACTGCAATACGCCTAGACCCGTCCATTTATTTCCGGATGGAGGGAATACATGTCAATATGTGATGCCTTTCTATTCTTCTGTACCTATTCCATCTCTGTTGTAGCATGTTTTATAATTGAAGCACCATTCTTCTATATAAGGCATGCAAGGGGAAGACGGCTATGTTAGAATCTAAAGGGTTACAAACCAGGTCCTTGCAAAAGATCCAAACGCCAGGAGATAATAAACCAACTCCATTTTTCATAGATACTGCTCCAGCACAGAGAAACTCAACTCCCACTGATAATAAGCAGATTCCAGTGGCCAAAGAACTAGTCCGCTCCAGTCCAGCAAAATAATGTCAACTCCATTCTAAGAAGCGTGTGCATATCCTCGCATCATGACATTTTATAGCATTCTGATCACATTTTCTACATGTTTCTTACCCATCTCTCTTTTAGAAAATAAGGTTAAACGATAGAAGACTTCCTTCATTGGGATTGTATTCAAGGAAAATATCTTGCGAGAATTCTCTGTGCTCCAATGCTGATGTAAGTACCTGTTGTATATCACTATATTTTCACATCAGCATGTATTTTGTTAATTGGCGTGAATCCAACCTTTATCTGATCTAAAATTAGTTGTAGCAAAATGTTAAAGGTGCCAATGTTGATTTTTGTAAAGAAAACTGCCTGGTAGTTTTGCATACTGAGCTGCATGAGTGTACTATCTCATATCATGCACATTACTGAATTGTAGTGCTGCTCTGGTTGCCCATTCATTCATTTTGTCAATGTTGCTTTCGTATTACCTTACCTGGCTGATGATAGTTGCGCCATATTGTGTTAATTTGGTGTTGGCTCGTTGCCCAAACGTTCGTTGTGCCAATGTTGCTTTCCTATTATCTAACTTGGCCAATGATAACAATGCTAGTGTCTTAATTTGGTGCAGGCCGCTTAAGATAAGAAGACAAACTCTGAAAACAGCAAGGCAACCCCATTGTTTCTTTCCAATAAATCTAGGCAAGGTAATATGGCAATAACTCATGATTAATCTGTTTGGTTTCCCTCCTAATTTATGGTAAGATGCAGTGGTCGAGACACTCTCCACTATCAATAATACAAGCCTGCCAAAATCACCATCAGAATCTGTTCAATATCCTCTGTCTAGAATGCAATGGAAAAAATGTATGTTTGTGAACCAATTAATGGCTGAAGGAATGATGGAAATGGTGGAGGAATCAGAGGTGTAGAGTCGTGCGACACAACAACTGATCAATGTTTTCAAAGATAGTGTAACAAAGCAGCAAGAACTTGCCCACATGCTTATTGGCGTCATCCGTGCTGAGGTTGCAGATAGTGACGTTGTAGATCATTAGGTTCTGTTCATTTATTTGCACTGGCATCAATCCTTGATTGCCCAGTGGATGTAATTTCCTGTAATATATGCCGGATGTGCAACGTTTTTCCCTGTATGTCGTACCTTTGCTTGATCGGTTTTGGTCCTATGCACGTCGTAATGGGCTCAAATTATCTAATTTGGCCTAAAGACATGTACAAACTTTAGTGGTCCCATTAAGTTAATGGGCCGTTACCAGGCCGAAAGTTAATGGTCGGCCCTCTTAACTCCCAGGTCGTTAACAAGCCGACATCGAAGCGGGTAACAGGTGGGCCAATTGCCGAAAGTTAATGGTCGACCCTCTTAACTCCCGGGTCGTTAACAAGCCGGCATCGAAGCGGGTAACAGGTGGGCCCAATTGATTTCACGGGCCATTAACAGGCCGTTACTAAGTTCGGGCTACATATGGCCCAACTATACTGTGGGCCTTTAGCAGGCCGAAAGAGACAGCGGGCTTGTACTGGACCATGAAGAGAATGGGCCGCTAAGAGGCCGAAAGTCAGGTCGTATTGTAAATGGCCCAACTATGTTGTCCCCTTTAGCAGGCCGAAAGAGAAACTGTGCTGGTATTGGACCATGAAGGGCATGGGCCATTAAAAGGCCAAAACTCAGGTCCGACTACAAATGGCCCAACAGATATATGGGTCGTCAACAGGCTGAAAGATACACCGGGCCAGAAATTGGCCCAACACTTAAATGGGTTACTAAAAGGCCAAAACTCAGGTCCGACTACAAATGGACCAACTCATTTATGGGCCGTCAACAGGGTGAAAGACACACCGGGCCAGAAATTAGCCCAACATTTAAATGGGTCGCTAAAAGGCTGAAAGATGTACATCGTGAAAATTGGCCCACCCACTGAATGCGCCGTTACCAAGCCAAAATATCATCGGGCCGATATTGAGGCCAAATATATAGCGGGCTGTTAACGGGCTCGAACTGACGATGGGCTGCAATGGTGTCAAATCTTTAACGGGCTGTTGACGGGCCGAATTGGCACATCTCGTATGGGACGTGGGCTTAAATGGACCTGACACAAGTAGGCCTTATATGGGCCGGCCTGCTAATTTTTACTCGGCCGGCCTTTTTCATCGGAATGGGCCACTGTTGGTCCGTGCCACGTGTCGACCTATCATAGGCGCCTCCTGTCCAATGAGTGGATGACATCTGTCCCAACGGTGAGGCAACACATGTTTCGTTTGCCAATGATGATTTTACACATGGAAAATCCCCATTGGTCCGGGCTGTTAACGGGTTATCGGATCCAAAACCGGACCCCGATAGGTTAACGGCGTTCCGTTACGGCGGAGGCCACGTGTTGGTCACCCTTGACGAAAGCACTTCTGTGACGCGCGATTTATCGTCATGGAACTGCACACTTCCGTGATGATAATTTTGGTAATGTCATGGAACACTTCTACGACAGCACAGGCATGACTTTCTTGATTATGTCATAAAATCGTCATGGATGTACATGCATGACAAAAAACGCGACCTACTGTGACAAACACGTATCATCACGGAAGTGTATTTTTTTTGTAGTGCAAGCCAACCCCCTTGTTCATCCCGATATCGCCTACTCTTTCCATCTGCTTCTTGCATTAGAGTAGTGTTATTGTTTCATGGGTTTGATCCTATACTGCTACATAGCATGTCCTTGTTACTACTGTTGTTACTTTTACGTGCAATCCTAAATGCTTAATATATGTTGCTAGTTTATCATCAGTGGCCTTACACTCTTGTTTGTCTGCCATGCTATACTACTGGGCCGTGATCACTTCGGGAGGTAATCACGGGTACATATACTATATACTTTTACATTACCTATGTTACTGTTCGGAGGTGGGGGCTGAAGGGGCAGGTGGCTCCATCTAGGTAGTGATGGTCCTGAGTTGCCGACAGCCCCTTGATTGTTACTTTGTGGCCGAGCGATAGGGCAAGTTGCGACCACCTAGGAGACAGGTGGGCCTGATCCCTGGCCGGCGTTCAGGGTTACTTCAAAATAACACGCTTAAGAGATCTGGATATTTGATCAGAGTCTGGCCACTGGCCGATACGCACTAACGAACTACACGAGAATAGTTATGGGCACTCGACATCGAGGTATCAGCCGAAGCCTTCTTGACGTCAGCGACTGAGAGGCGCGCGCCAGGTTGGACCATGTAATGCAACTTCCTTTGTAATGGAGGTTGCTAGGTCTGCTCACTGACCGCCCTCGCAACATGCAGGTGTGCAATGGGCGATGCGCCCAGACCGCTGCGCGCTTAGGATTTAGACTGGCGTGCTAACCTCTTTGTTGAGCCTAGGTAGGGTTGCGAGGTGTTGATCTTCCGAGGCCTGTTATGACCCAGGAAAGTGTGCCCGGCCAGAGGGATCGAGCATGTTGGGTAATGTGGTGCACCCCTACAGGCACTGTTCAAGATATCTTCCGATATTCCGATAAATCGGTCGATTTATCGCTTACCGTTGTCTAACCGATAAGATAAATCCCCCGATAAATTAGCCGAAATGGCGATAAATCGGCCGATATGCTGATAAACTGTCCGATTTATCCCTTATCATGAGTCGACCGATAAGTTCCCGATAAGTGATATCCCCAACATTGCCTGCAGGGAAGTTTATCTATTCAAATAGCCGTGTCCCTCGGTAAAAGGACGACCCGGAGTGTTATTCTGACCTTATGACAACTAGAATTGGATACTTAATAAAACACACCTCTTACAAGTTCCAGAGACAACCCGGTGATCGCTTTCCCACAGGGTGACGAGGGGAGGATCGCCGAGTAGGATTATGCTATACGCTGATACTTGGTTAAGTTACCAGCTACTCTCTTTTATATGCTTCAAGATGGAGGCTGCCAGAAGCATAGTCTTTGATAGGACTAGCTTTCCCCCTCTTATTCTGGCATTCCGCAGTTCAGTCCACAGATACTACCCATTTCATTGATACCAATGCATATGTAGTGTAGATCCTTGCTTGCGAGTACTTTGGATGAGTACTCACGGTTGCTTTGCTCCAGATTTTCCCCCTTTTCATTTTTCTCGGATGTCGCAACCAGATGATTGAGTCCGGGAGCCAGAGGATCCCGAGGATGTTTCTATGTGGAGTTCGGCTTCGATGAGTAGTCAGGAGGCCTTGCCTTTTCGATCGTTGATACTTTTGTGCTCGCCTTCTTAAGGCAAACATATTTAACTTATGTTTGTACTCAGATATTATTGCTTCCGCTGACTCTTGTGTATTCAAGCTTATGTATTCGAGCCCTCGAGGCCCCTGGCTTGTAATATAAAGCTTGTATTATTTTAATTTGTGTCTAGAGTTGTATTGTGCTATCTTCCCGTGAGTCCTTGATCTTGATTGTACACATTTGCGTGTATGATTGGTGTACGATTGAATCGGGGGCGTCACATGTTACAAGTTTACTTATAACAGAAGGTGAATCCAAAGCAGAGCTAGATGGCAGTTCCTTACCTCCCCTCGTCTTAGAGGGAAAAATCTTAGTCTTAGCATCCTTGAGATTCTTCATAGTGATAAATTGATAATAATTCCAAGGGACTCAACAAATATAGCTATGCTCCCCGGCAACGGGGCAAGAAAAAGGTCTTGATAACCCACAAGTATAGGGGATCACAACTATTTTCGAGGGTAGAGTATTCAACCCAAATTTACAGATTCGACACAAGGGGAGCCAAAGAATATTTGTAAGTATTAGCAGCTGAGTTGTCAATTCAACCACACCTGGAGATTAATTATATGCAGCAAAGTGATCAGTAGCAAAGTAGTATGATAGTTTTGATAATAGTAGCAGCATTAGTAATAGTAACAATGAGAGCAGTAAATTTGTAGCAAGTGCAATAGTAACGATAGCAGGGGTAACTTACCAAGAACAATATAAGAGAAATTCGTAGGCATTGGATCGATGATTTGTTGGATGATATCCATCATGTGACAGTCATAACCTAGGGCTATATGACACTAGCTCCAGTTCATAAATAAAGTGTAGGCATGTATTCCGTAAATAGTCATACATGCTTATGGAAAGAACTTGCATGACATCTTTTGTCCTACCCTCCCGTGGCAGCGGGGTCCTATTGGAAACTAAGGGATATTAAGCCCTCCTTTTAATAGAGAACAGGAACAAAGCATTAACACAGGGTGAATGCATGAACTCCTAAAACTACGGTCATCATCGGGAGTGGTCCCGACTATTGTCACTCCGGGGTTGCCGGATCATAACACATAGCAGGTGACTATAACTTGCAAGATCAGATCTAGAAAATGGATATAATGGTGATAACATAAACGGTTTAGATCTGAAATCATGGCACCCAGGCTCAAAGTGACAACCATTAAGCATGGCAAAGTCATAGCAACAAAAATCTTAGAACATAATGGATACTAGGGATCAAGCCCTAACAAAACTAACTTGATTACATGATGAATCTCATCCAACTCCTCACCGACCAGCGAGCCCACGAAGGAATTACTCACTCCTGGTGGGGAGTGCTTCCTCTTGAGCATGCATTGGTTTTCCTTTGAAGAGGCAAGAGTGATGCAGCAAAGTAGTGTTAGCATTTCCCTTAGTTTTTGAGAACCAAGGTATCAATCCAGTAGGAGATTACACGCAAGTCACCTAGTACCTGCACAAACAATCAAGAACCTCGCAACCAACGTGATAAAGGGGTTGTCAATCCCTTCACGACCACTTGCGAAAGTGAGATCGGATAAAGATAGTAAGATAAATATTTTTGGTAAGTAAAGATTGCAAAATAGTAAACGAGATGTGATGTAAATAAAAAGAGATGCAATATAATAAGAAAGAGACCCGGGGGCCATAGGTTTCACTCATGGCTTCTCTCATGATAGCATGTATTACGGTGGGTGAACAAATTACTGCCGAGCAATTGATAGAAGAGCGCATAGTTATGAGAATATCTAGGCAATGATTATGAAATATAGGCATCACATCTGTGTTAAGTAGACCGAAACGATTCTGCATCTACTACTATTACTCCACACATCAACCGCTATCCAGCATGCATCTAGAGTAGTAAGTTCATAAGAACAGAGTAATGCTTTAAGCAAGATGACATGATGTAGAGGGATAAACTCAAGCAATATGATATAAACCCCATTGTTTTATCCTCGATGGGAACAATACAATACGTGCCTTGCTTCCCCTACTGTCACTGGGAAAGGACACCACAAGATTGAACCCAAAGCTAAGCACTTCTCCCATTGCAAGAAAGATCAATCTAGTAGACCAAACTAAACCGATAATTCGAAGAGACCTGCAAAGATATCAAATCATGCATAGAAGAATTTAGAGAAGAACCAAATAATATTTATAGATAAACTTGATCATAAATCCACAATTCATCGGATCTCGGCAAACATA
This sequence comes from Triticum urartu, assembly GCF_056163025.1. Taxonomy (NCBI): domain Eukaryota; kingdom Viridiplantae; phylum Streptophyta; class Magnoliopsida; order Poales; family Poaceae; genus Triticum; species Triticum urartu. Next base: position 19,662,139 of record NC_141876.1, on the reverse strand, counting down.
CCACAAAAAGTATTACATCAAATAGATCTCTAAGAACATCGAGGAGAACTTTGTGTTGAGAACCAAAGAGAGAGAAGAAGCCATCTAGCTAATAACTATGGACCCGAAGGTCTATGGTAAAGTACTCACACATCATCGGAGAGGCTACGGTGTTGATGTAGAAGCCCTCCGTGATCGAATCCCCCTCCGGTAGATCGCCGGAGAAGGCCCCAGATGGGATATCATGGGTACAGAAGGTTGCGGCAGTGGAAAAGTGGTTTCGTGGCTCTCCCTGATGTTTTTAGGGTATAAGAGTATATATAGGCGAAAGAAGTACGTCGGTGGAGCTCCATGGGGCCCACGAGGGTGGGGGCGCGCCTACCCCCCTGGGCGCACCCTCCTATCTCATGGCCGCCTCGTGGAATTCCAGACTTCCACTCCAAGTCTCCTAGTTTGTGTTTGTTCCAAGATAGATCCTCGCGAAGGTTTCGTTCTGTTTGGATTCTGTTTGATATTCCTTTTCTGCGAAACACTAAAATAGGCAAAAAAATTAGAAACTCGCACTGGGCCTCCGGTTAATAGGTTAGTCCCAAAAATAATATAAAAGAGCGTATTAAAGCCCATTAAACATCCAAAACAGATAATATAATAGCATGGAACAATCAAAAATTATAGATACATTGGAGACGTATCAAGCATCCCCAAGCTTAATTCATGTTCCTCCTCAAGTAGGTAAATGATAAAACATAATTTTTGATGTGGAATGCTACCTAACATAATTTTCAATGTAATTTTCTTTATTGTGGCATGAATGTTCAGATCCAAAAGATTTAGACAAAAGTTTAATATTGACATAAAAATAATAATACTTCAAGCATACTAACCAAGCAATTCTGTCTTCTCAAAATAACATAGCCAAAGAAAGCTCATCCCTACAAAATCATATAGTTTTTGCATGCTTCATTTTCACCACACAAAACTATCCCATCATGCACAACCCCGATGACAAGCCAAGCAATTGTTTCATACTTTAGCATTCTCAAACTTTTTCAACTTTCACGCAATATATGAGCGCGAGAAATGGGCATAGCACTATAGGTGGAATAGAATGGTGGTTGTGGATAAGATATAAAGGAGGAAGATAGTCTCACATCAACTAGGCGTATCAATGGGTTATGGAGATGCCCATCGATAGATATCAATGTGAGTGAGTAGGGATTGCCATGCAACAGATGCACTAGAGCTATAAGTGTATGAAAGCTCAACAAAAGAAACTAAGTGGGTGTGCATCCAACTTGCTTGCTCATGAATACCTAGGGAAATTTGAGGAAGCCCATCATTGGAATATACAAGACAAAGTTATATAAAAAAATTCCCACTAGTATATGAAAGTGACAACATAAGAGACTCTCTATCATGAAGATCATGGTGCTACTTCGAAGCACAAGTGTGGAAAAGGATAGTAACACTGCACCTTCTCTCTTTTTCTCTCATTTTTTTGTTTGGGCCTTCTTCCAATTTTATGGCCTTTTTTCGTCCGGAGTGTCATCCCGACTTGTGGGGGAATCATAGTCTCCATCAGCCTTTCCTCACATGGGACAATGCTCTAATAATGAAGATCATCATACTTTTATTTCCTTACAACTCAAGAATTACAACTCAATACTTAGAACAAAATATGACTCTATGTGAATGCCTCCGGTGGTGTACCGGGATGTGCAATGAATCAAGAGTGACATGTATAAAAAATTATGAATGGTGGTTATGCCACAAATACGATGTCAACTACATGATCATGCAAAGCAATATGACTATGATGAAGCATGTCGTAATAAACGAAATGATGGAAAGTTGCATGGCAATATATCTTGGAATGAAATGCCATAATAGGTAGGTATGGTGGCTGTTTTGAGGAAGGTAAATGATGGGTTTATGGTACCGGCGAAAATTGCGTGGTACAAGAGAGGCTAGCAATGGCGGAAGGGTGAGAGTGCGTATAATCCATTGACTCAACATTAGTCATAAAGAACTCACATACTTATTGCAAAAATCTACAAGTCATCAAAACCAAGCACTACGTGCATGCTCTTAGGGGGATAGATTGGTAGGAAAAGACCATCGCTTGTCCCCGACCGCCACTCATAAGGAAGGCAATCAAAGAACACCTCATGCTTCAAATTTGTCACACAACGGTTACCATACGTGCATGCTACAGGACTTGCAAACCTCAACACAAGTATTTCTCAATTTCACAATTACTCAACTAGCACGACTCTAATATCACCATCTTTATATCTCAAAACAATTATCAAGTATCAAACTTCTCATAGTATTTAATGCACTCTATATGAAAGTTTTTATTATACCCATCTTGGATGCCCATCATATTAGGACTAATTTGATAACCAAAGCAAATTGCCTTGTTGTTCTGAAATACTCTCAAAATAATATAAGTGAAGCATGAGAGATCAATAATTTCTATAAAATAAAACCACCACCGTGCTCTAAAAAGATATAAGTGAAGCACTAGAGCAAATTATCTAGCTCAAAAAATAAAAGTGAAGCACATAGAATATTCTAATAAATTCCGATTCATGTGTGTCTCTCTCAAAAGGTGTGTACAGCAAGGATGACTGTGGTAAAAAAAATCAAAGACTCAAATCATACAAGACGCTCCAAGCCAAACACATATCATGTGGTGAATAAAAATATAGCCTCAAGTAAAGTTACTGATGGACGAAGACGAAAGAGGGGATGCCTTCTGGGGCATCCCCAAGCTTAGGCTTTTGGTTGTCCATGAATTTTACCTTGGGGTGCCTTGGGCATCCCCAAGCTTAGGCTCTTGCCACTCCTTATTCCAAAATCCATCAAATCTTTACCCAAAAACTTGAAAACTTCACAACACAAAACTTAACAGAAAATCTCATGAGCTCCGTTAGTATAAGAAAACAAACCACCACTTTAATGTACTGTAATTAAATAATTCTTTATTTATGTTGGTATTAAACCTACTGTATTCCAACTTCCCTATGCTTCATACCCCACGATACTAGCCATAGATTCATCAAAATATGCAAACAACACACGAAAAACAGAATCTGTCAAAACAGAACAGTCTATAGTAATCTGGTTGTTTCGAATACTTCTGCAACTCCAAAAATTCTGAAAAGTTAGGACGACCTAAATAATTTGTGTATTGATCTACTTCAGTTGGAATTGGTATTTTATCGCTCTCTGGTAAGAATTAAAAATTATTTTTGTGAGTGCATACTTTTTGTTTTTTCAGCAAGATCAAACAACAATCACCCCCAAGAAGGTCCTAAATGCTTTACTTGGAAAAAATACTAACTAAAACATAAAAAACACAATCATAACAGGGGCTAGATAAATTATTTATTACTAAACAGGAACAAAAAGTAAAGAACAAAAATAAAATTGGGTTGCCTCCCAACAAGCGCTATCGTTTAACGCCCCTAGCTAGGCATAAAAGCAAGAATAGATATATGTATTGTCATCTTTGGTGAGCAATTCTTCAATTTAACACTCATATCCCTTAGGAGGTTCTTTGATTTTGTTGAAGATCAAACTCCTAGGCAAGAAATAAAGAAATTCATTTGTAGAAAAAGGTTCCTTAACGATAGCGAAAAGGTTAGGGTGAACACTTATTGATTTGAGATGTTCATTATCCTTACTAGAAGTTCACCCTTATTTTTAGGAACATACACAAACTTGGCAGCTTTGGTAGGAGGATGGTTTGAGGTGTTTCTAATGGCAGAAAAAATTAGACCCCAAGTTAGTAATAGTATCCTGAAGTTTACCAATTCTAGTGGAATCTTGATCTATCTTTTCATTAACTATGGGTTCCTTTTCCCTAAAAAATTTCAGAGTAAGTCCTACCTTAGATCCATATTGGGTAATTAGGTGGTGAATCTTTTTATCCAAATTCTCGATCAACACTACAGTGGCAAATTTATTTTCAATAATATCAGGCCTTTGCATCACATGTTCCAAGGTTAAAATAGTTCCATTGACCAAAAGAGGTGGTGGGCCTAACAAATCTGTCATAGCATTATAAGAATCAAAAGTATGGTTACCCAAGAAATTCCCTCCAGTAATGGTATCAAGAATATATCTATTCCAAGGGGTGATGCCAACGTAAAAATTGCAAAGAAGAATGGAAGTTGATTGCTTTCTAGTGGATCTATTTTGAGCATTGCAAATTCTATACCAAGCATCTTTTAGATTTTCTCCCTCCCTTTGTTTAAAATTAAGAACTTCATTATTGGTAGTAATAACAATGATAGAAGGACTAGCCATGAAGGAAAAACAAATGATCTAACACAAGGACACACAAGAGGCAAGCGGAAAGAGACAGACGGAAAAGGGGCGAATAAAACAACAAAAGTGAAGTGGGGGAGAGGAAAATGAGAGGCAAATGGCAAATAATGTAATGCGAGGGAGAAGAGTTTGTGATGGGTACTTGGTATGTCTTGACTTGAGCATAGATCTCCTCGGCAACGGCGCCAGAAATCCTTTTTGCTACCTTTTGAGCATGCGTTGGTTTTCCCTTGAAGAGGAAAGGGTGATGCAGAAAAGTAGCGTAATTATTTCCCTCAGTTTTTGAGAACCAAGGTATCAATCCAGTAGGAGATAACACACAAGTCACCTAGTACCTGCACAAACAATCAAGAACCTCACAACCAACGCGATAAAGGGGTCGTCAATCCCTTCACGGTCACTTGTGAAAGTAAGATCTGATAAAGATAGTAAGATAAATATTTTTGTTAATTTTTGGTATAGATTGGAAAGTAAAGGTTGCAAAATAGTAAACGAGATGCGATGTAAATAAAAAGAGATGCAATGTAATAAGAAAGAGACCCGGGGGCCATAGGTTTCACTAGTGGCTTATCTCATGATAGCATGTATTACGGTGGGTGAACAAATTACTGTCGAGCAATTGATAGAAGCGTGCATAGTTATGAGAATATCTAGGAAATGATTATGAAATATAGGCATCATGTCCATGTTAAGTAGACCGAAACGATTCTGCATCTACTACTATTACTCCACACATCGACCGCTATCCAGCATGCATATAGAGTATTAAGTTCATAAGAACCGAGTAACACTTTAACCAAGATGACATGATGTAGAGGGATAAACTCAAGCAATATGATATAAACCCCATCTTTTTATCCTAGATGGCAACAATACAATACGTGCCTTGCTGCCCCTATTGCCACTGGGAAAGGACACTGCAAGATTGAACCCAAAGGTAAGCACTTCTCCCATTGAAAGAAAGATCAATCTAGTAGACCAAACTAAACCGATAATTCGAAGAGACTTGCAAAGACATCAAATCATGCATATAAGAATTCAGTGAAGAACCAAATATTATTCATAGATAATCTTGATCATAAATCCACAATTCATCGGATCTCGGCAAACACATCATAAAAAGTATTACATCAAATCGATCTCCTCCGTGATAGAATCCCCCTCCGGCAGATCACCGGAAAAGGCCCCAAATGGGATCTCACGGGTACAGAAGGTTGCAGCGGTAGAAAAGTGGTTTCATGGCTTCCCCTGATGTTTTTAGGGTATAAGAGTATATATAGGCGAAAGAAGTACGTTAGTGGAGCTCCATGGGGCCCACGAGGGTGGGGGCGCCCTCCTATCTCGTGGCCGCCTCACGGACTTCTAGACTTCCACTCCAAGTCTCCTGGTTTGCGTTTGTTCCAAGAAAGATCCTCGTGAAGGTTTCGTTCCCTTTGGATTCGGTTTCATATTCCTTTTCTGTGAAACATTAAAATAGGCAAAAAAAGAAACTGGCACTGGCCTCCGGTTAATAGGTTAGTCCCAAAAATAATATAAAAGAGCATATTAAAGCCCATTAAACATCCAAAATAGACAATATAATAGCATGGAACAATCAAAAATTATAGATACGTTGGAGACGTATCATGGTGGGGGGCATCATGGAATTGGCGATGGGGAAGGGTTGGTGATGACGAAGATCGAAGATCCCCCTCTCCGGAGCCCCAAACAGACTCCAGATCTGGCCTCCCGATGAAGAACGAGAGACGGCAGTGGCTCTATCTCTTGGAACGTGATAGTTCTTTTTCTCCAAAAAAATTCTAGAATAATGTGATTTTATAGTGTCGGTTTCAGGGTCTGCAGGGCCACCAGGTGGGGACAACACCCTAAAGGAAATAGGCCTTAGAGGCAATAATAAAGTTATTATTTATTTCCTTATTTCATGATAAATGTTTATTATTCATGCTAGAATTGTATTGACCGGAAACTTAGTACACGTGTGAATACATAGACAAAACAAAGTGTCCCTAGTATGCCTCTACTTGACTAGCTCGTTTATCAAAGATGGTTATGTTTCCTAACCATAGTCACGTGTTGTCATTTGATGAACGGAATCACATCATTAGGAGAATGATGTGATGGACAAGACCCATTCCTTAGCTTAGCATTATGATCATTACAGTTTCATTGCTACTTCTTTCTTCATAACTTATACATGTTCCTCAGACTATGAGATTATGAAACTCCTGAATACTGGAGGAACACCTTGTGTGCTATCAAACGTCACAACATAACTGGTGATTATAAAGATGCTCTACAGGTGTCTCCGATGGTGTGTGTTGAGTTGGCATAGATCAAGATTAGGATTTGTCACTCCGTGTATTGGAGAGGTATCTCTAGGCCCTGTCGGTAATGCACATCACTATAAGCCTTGCAAGCATTGTGACTAATCAGTTAGTTGAGGGATGATGCATTACGGAACGAGTAAAGAGACTTGCCGTAACGAGATTGAACTAGGTATGAAGATACCGATGATCGAATCTTGGGCAGGTGACATACCGATGACAAAGGGAACAATGTATGTTGTTATGCGGTTTGACCGATAAAGATCTCCGTAGAATATGTAGGAGCCAATATGAGCATCCAAGTTCCGCTATTGGTTATTGACCGGAGATGTGTCTCGGTCATGTCTACATAGTTATTGTACCCGTAGGGTCCGCACGCTTAATGTTCGATGACGATTTGTATTATGAGTTATGTGATTTGATGACCGAAGTTTGTTCGGTGTCCCGGATGAGATAGGGGACATGACGAGGAGTCTCAAAATGGTCGAGAGGTCAAGATCGATATATTGGAAGGCTATATTCGGACATTGGAAAGGTTCCGAGTGATTTAGGTATTTTTCGGAGTACCAGAGAGTTACGGGAATTCGCCGCTAAAGTATTGAGCCTTATTGGGCCATACAGGAATAGAGGAGGCAGACCAAAGGGAAGGAAGTGCGCGCCCCCATGGGTCCGAATTGGACTAAGGGAAAGGGGGCGGTGCCCCCCCTTGCCCTTTCCTACTCCCTCTCTCTTTCCCTCTTTCTTCTCTCTTACTCCGGAAAGGAACAGGGGAATCTACTAGGACTTGGGAGTCCTAGTAGGACTCCCCACACTTGGCGCGCCCCCTCAAGGGCAGGCCTCCTCCTCCTCCCTCCTTTATATACGTGGGCAGGGGACACCCCAAAGGCACATTAGACAATCTCTTAGCCATGTGCGGTGCCCCCCTCCACAGTTACACACCTCGGTCATATCGTTGTAGTGCTTAGGCGAAGCCCCGCGCCGTTAACTTCATCATCACTGTCACTACGCCGTCGTGCTAACGAAACTCTCCCTCGGCCTCAACTGGATCAAGAGTTCGAGGGACATCACCGAGCTGAACGTGTGCAGATCGCAGTGGTGTCGTACATTCGGTATTAGGATCGGTCGGATCGTGAAGACGTACGACTACATCAATCGCTTTGTCATAACGCTTCCGCTTACGGTCTACGAGGGTACATGGACTACACTCTCCCCTCTCATTGCTATGCATCACCTTGATAGATCTTGCGTGTGCGTAGGTTTTTTTTTTGAAATTACTGCGTTCCCCAACAGTGGTATCAGAGCCAGGTCTATGCGTAGATGTGATATGCACGAGTAAAACACAAGTGTGTTGTGGGCGATAATAGTGATATTGCTTTCCATCATGTCATACTTTGATTTGGTGGTATTGTTGGATGAAGCGGTCCGGACCGACATTACGCGTACGCTTACGCGAGACTGGTTCTACCTACGTGCTTCGCACACAGGTGGCTGGCGGGTGCCAGTTTCTCCAACTTTAGTTGAATCGAGTGTGGCTACGCCCGGTCCCTGTTGAAGGTTAAAACATCACATACTTGACGAAAAATCATTGTGGTTTTGATGCGTAGGTAAGAACGGTTCTTGCTCAGCCCGTAGCAGCCACGTAAAACTTGCAACAACAAAGTAGAGGACGTCTAACTTGTTTTTGCAGGGTATGTTGTGATGTGATATGGTCAAAATGTGATGAGATATAAATTGTTGTATGAGATGATCATGTTTTGTTGAAGTTATCAGCAACTGGCAGAAGCCTTATGGTTGTCTCTTTATTGCATAAGATGCAAGCGCCATGTAATTGCTTTACATTATCGCTATGCGATAGCAATAGTTGCAAAAGTGACCATATGATGACACGTTGATAGAGATCAAGATGATGGAGATCATGGTGTCATGCCGATGACGATGGAGATCATGACGGTACTTTGGAGATGGAGATCAAAGGCACAAGATGATGATGGCCATATCATGTCACATATTTTGATTTCATATGATGTTTATCTTTTATACATCTTATTTTGCTTAGTTCGACGGTAGCTTTATAAGACGACCCCTTACTAAAATTTCAAGGTATATGTGTTCTCCCTGAGTATGCGCCGCTGCGACAGTTCTTCGTGCTGAGACACCATGTGATGATCGGGTGTGATAAGCTCTACATTCGCATATAACGGGTGCAATCCAGTTTTTGCACACGCAGAATACTCGGGTCAAACTTGACGAGCCTAGCATATGCAGATATGGCGTCGGAAGACTAGAGACCGAAAAGTCGAGCGTGAATCATATAGTAGATATGATCAACATAGTGATGTTCACCATTGAAAACTACTCCATCTCACGTGATGATCGCACATGGTTTAGTTCATTTGGATCACATGATCATTTAGATGACTAGAGGGATGTCTATCTAAGTGGGAGTTCTTAAGTAATATGATTAAATTGGACTTTAATTTATCATGAACTTAGTCCTGATAGTATTTGCATAACTATGTTGTAGATCAATAGTTCGCGATGTTGCTCCACATTTATTTTGATATGTTCCTAGAGAAAAACTATGTTGAAAGATGTTAGTAGCAATGATGCGGACTTGGTCCGTGATCTGAGGATTATCCTCATTGCTGCACAGAAGAATTATGTCTTTGATGCACCTCTAGGTGATAGACCTATTGCAGGAGCAGATGCAGACGTCATGAACATTTGACAAAGCTCGGTATGATGACTACTTGATAGTTTAGTGCACCATGCTTTACGGCTTAGAACCGGGACTTCAAAAATGTTTTGAACGCCAAGGAGCATATAAGATGTTACAAGAGTTGAAATTGGTATTTCATACTCATTCCCGTGTCGAAAGGAATGAGACCTCTAACAGTACTTTGCCTACAAGATGGAGGAGAATAGCTCAACCAGTGAGCATGTGCTCAGATTGTCTGGGTACAACAATTGCTTGAATCAAGTGGGAGTTAATCTTCCAGATACGATAGTAATTGACAAAGTTCTCTAGTCACTATCACCAAGTTACTAGAACTTCATGATGAACTATAATATGCAAGGGATGACGAAAGTAATTCCTGAGCTCTTCGTGATGCTGAAATCAGCAAAGGAAGAAATCAAAAAAGAGCATCAAGTGTTGATGGTTAACAAGACTACTAGTTTCAAGAAAAGGTCAAAAGGATAGAAAGGGAACTTCAAGAAGAATGACAAGCACGTTGTCACTCCCGTGAAGAAACCCAAAGCTAGACTTAAGCCTGAAACTGAGTGCTTCTACTGCATAGGAAATGGTCACTGGAAGTGGAACTGCCCTAGATACTTGGCGGATAAGAAGGATGGCGAAGTGAACAAATGTATATTTGATATACATGTTATTGATGTGTATTTTACTAGTGTTTATAGAAACCTCTCGGTATTTGATACTGGTTCAGTTGCTAAGAGTAGTAACTCAAAACGGGAGTTGCAGAATGAACATAAACTAGTTAAGGATGAAGTGAGGATGTGTTTTGGAAGTGGTTCCAAGATTGATATGATCATCATCGCACACTCCCTATACTTTCGGGATTAGTGTTGAAGGTAAAATAAATGTTATTTGGTGTTCGTGTTGAGCATAAATATGATTGGATCATGTTTATTGCAATACGGTTATTCATTTAAGTCAAAGAATAATTGTTGTTCTATTTACATGAATAAAACCTTCTATGGTCATACACTCAATATAAATGGTTTATTGAATCTCGATCACAGTGACACACATATTCGTAATATTGAAGCCAAAATATGCAAAGTTAATAATGATAGTGCAACTTATTTGTGGCATTGCCGTTTAGGTCATGTTGGTGTAAAAGCATGAAGAAACTCCATGCTGATGGGCTTTTGGAATCACTTGATTATGAATCACTTGATGCTTGCGAACCATGCCTCATGGGCAAGATGACTAAGACCCCATTCTCTGGAACAATGGAGCGAGCAACTGACTTATTGGAAATAATACATACTGATGTATGCGATCCGATGAGTGTTGAGGTTCGCGGTGGGTATCGTTATTTTCTGACATTCATAGATGATTTGAGCAGATATGGGTATATCTACTTGATGAAACATAAGTCTGAAACATTTGAAAAGTTCAAAGAATTTCATAGTGAAGTGGAAAATCATTGTAAACAAGAAAATAAAATTTCTACGATCTGATCGCGGAGACAAATATTTGAGTTACGAGTTTGGTCTTCATTTGAAACAATGTGGAATAGTTTCGCAACTCATGCCACCCGGAACACCATAGCGTAATGGTGTGTCCGAACGTCATAACCGTACTTTATTAGATATGGTGCAATTTATGATGTCTATTACCGAATTACCACTATCATTTAAGGGTTATGCATTAGAGACAGCTGCATTCATATTAAATAGGGCACCGTCTAAAAATCCGTTGAGACGACACTATATTAACTGTGGTTTAGGAAGAAACCTAGGTTGTTGTTTCTTAAAGTTTGGGGTTGCGATGCTTATGTGAAAAAGCTTCAGCCTGATAAGCTCGAACCCAAATCGGAGAAATGTGTCTTCATAGGATACCCAAAGAATACTGTTGGGTACACCTTCTATCACAGATCCGAAGGCAAGATATTCGTTGCTAAGAATGGATCCTTTCTAGAGAAGGAGTTTCTCTCGAAAGAAGTGAGTGGGAGGAAAGTAGAACTTGATGAGGTAATTGTACCTTCTCCAGAATTGGAATGTAGTTCATCACAGAAATCAGTTCCAGTGATTCCTACACAAATTAGTGAGAAAGCTAATGATGATGATCATGAAACTTTTGATCAAGTTACTACCGAACCTTGTAGGTCAACCAGAGTACGATCCGCGCCAGAGTGGTACGGTGATCCTGTTCTAGAGGTCATGTTACTTGACCATGACGTACCTACGAACTATGAGGAAGCGATGATGAGCCCAGATTCCACGAAATGGCTTGAGGCCATGAAATCTGACTTGGGATCTATGTATGAGAACAAAGTGTGGACTTTGGTTGACTTGCCCGATGATCGGCAAGCCATAGAGAATAAATGGATCTTCAAGTGAAAGACGGACGCTGATAGTAGTGTTACTATTGACAAAGCTCGAATTGTCGGAATTTTTTTCCAACAAGATCAAGGTGTTGAATACGATGAGATTTTCTCACTCGTATCAGTGCTTAAGTCTGTCCGAATCATGTTAGCAATTGCCACATATTATGAAATCTGGCAAATGGATGTCAAAAAATGCCTTCCTTAATGGACTTATTAGAGAAGAGTTGTATATGATGCAACCAAAAATTTTTGTCGATCCTAAAAAAAAGGTGTTAACAAAATGTGCAAGCTCCAGCGATCCATCTATGGACTGGTGCAAGCATCTTGGAGTTGGAATATACGCTTTGATGAGTTGATCAAAGTATATAGTTTTATACAGACTTGTGGTGAAGCCTGTATTTACAAGCAAGTGAGTGGAGCACTACAGCCTTTCTGATAAGTATATGTGAATGACATATTGTTGATCGGAAATGATGTAGAATCTTCTGGAAAGCATAATGGAGTGTTTGAAAATAATTTTTTCAAAGAAATACCTCCGTGAAGCTGCTTACATATTGAGCATCAAGATCTATAGAGATAGATCAAGACGCTTGATAAGTTTTTTCAACGAATACATACCTTGACAAGATTTTGAAGTAGTTCAAAATGGAACAGTCAATGAAGGAATTCTTGCCTGTATTGCAAGGTGTAAAGTTGAGTAAGACTCAAACCCGACCATGGCAGAAAATAGAAAGAGAATGAAAGTCATTCCCTATGCCTCAACCATAGGTTCTATAAAGTATGCGATGCTGTGTACCAGATCTATTATATATCCTACACTGATTTTGGCAAGGGAGTACAATGGTGATCTAGGAGTAGATCACTAGACAACGGTCAAAATTATCCTTAGTGGAATAAGGATATGTTTCTCGCTTATGGAGGTGACAAATGGTTCGTCGTAAAGGGTTACGTCGATGCAAGTTTTGACACTGATCCAGATGACTCTAAGTCTCAATCTGGATACATATTGAAAGTGGGAGCAATTAGCTAGAGTAGCTCCGTGCAGAGCATTGTTGACATAGAAATTTGCAAAATACATACAGATCTGAATATGGCAGACCCGTTGACAAAACTTCTCTCACAAGCAAAACATGATCACACCTTAGTACTCTTTGGGTGTTAATCACATGGCGATGTGAACTAAGATTACTGAATCTAGTAAACCCTTTGAGTGTTGGTCACATGGCGATGTGCACTATGGGTGTTAATCACATGGTGATGTGAACTATTGGTGTTAAATCTCATGGCGATGTGAACTAGATTATTGACTCTAGTGCAAGTGGGAGACTGAAGGAAATATGCCCTAGAGGCAATAATAAAGTTATTATTTATTTGCTTATTTCATGATAAATGTTTATTATTCATACTAGAATTGTATTAACCGGAAACTTAGTACATGTGTGAATACATAGACAAAACAAAGTGTCCCTAGTATGCCTCTACTTGACTAGCTCGTTTATCAAAGATCGATATGTTTCCTAACCATAGACATGTGTTGTCAATTGATGAACGGGATCACATCATTAGGAGAATGATGTGATGGACAAGACCCATTCCTTAGCTTAGCATTATGATCATTATAGTTTCATTGCTACTTCTTTCTTCATAATACATGTTCCTCAGACTATGAGATTATGAAAATCCCGAATATCGGAGGAACACCTTGTGTGCTATCAAACGTCACAACATAACTGGTGATTATAAAGATGCTCTACAGTTGTCTCCGATGGTGTTTGTTGAGTTGGCATAGATTGAGATTAGGATTTGTCACTCAGTGTATCGGAGAGGTATCTCTGGGCCCTCTCGGTAATGCACATCACTATAAGCCTTGCAAGCATTGTGAATAATGAGTTAGTTGCGGGATGATGCATTACAGAACGAGTAAAGCGACTTGCCGGTAACGAGAATTAACTAGGTATGAAGATACCAACGATCGAATCTCGGGCATGTGACGTACCGATGACAAAGGGAACAACGTATGTTGTTATGCGGTTTGACCGATAAAGATCTTCGTAGAATATATAGGAGCCAATATGAGGATCCAGGTTCCGCTATTGGTTATTGACCGGAGATGTGTCTCGGTCATGTCTACATAGTTCTCGAACCCGTAGGGTCCGCACGCTTAACGTTCGATGACGATTTGTATTATGAGTTATGTGATTTGATGACCGAAGTTTGTTCGGAGTCCCGGATGAGATCGGGGAGATAACAAGGAGTCTCGAAATGGTCGAGAGGTAAAGATCGATATATTAGAAGGCTATATTCGGACATCGGAAAGGTTCTGAGTGATTCGGGTATTTTTCAGAGTACCGGAGAGTTACGGGAATTCGCTAGGAGAAGTATTGGGCCTTATTGGGCCATATGGGAATAGAGGAGGCATGCCAAAGGGAAGGAGGCACGTGCCCCCATGGGTCCGAATTGGACAAAGGGAAAGTGGGCGGCGCCCCCTTGCCCTTTCCTACTCCCTCTCTCTTTCCCTCTTTCTTCTCTCCTACTCCGAAAAGGAAAATGGGAGTCCTAGTAGAACTCCCCACACTTGGCACGCCCCCTCTAGGGCCGGAGTAGGAGGCCGGGGGGCACCGCACACTTGGCACACTTGGCACAACGATATAACCGAGGTGTGTTACTTTGGAGGGGGGCACCGCACACAGCTAAGAGTTTGTCTGTTGTGCCTTTGGGGTGCGTGAGGGGACAATCCTCGGCAACCCCTTGGTTAGGGGTGTCGGCCCACTCTGACACAAAGTCAGCAAGGAATATGTATTTGACATGAAGAAAGCAATAGCAATAAAATTGAACGATCAATATGCTAAGCTAAGAGATGCGTCTTGTCCATCACATCAATCACTAATGATGTGATCCCGTTATCAAATGACAACCCATGTCCATGGTTAGGAAACCTAACCAACTTTGATCAACGAGCTAGTCAAGTAGAGGCTCACTAGGGACACATTGTTTGTCTATGTATTGGCACATGTATTTAGGTTTCCAATCAATACAATTCTAGCATGAATAATAAACATTTATCATGAATAAGGAAATATAAAAATAACAACTTTATTATTGCCTCTAGGGCATATTTCCTTCAGTCTCCCACTTGCACTAGAGTCAATAATCTAGATTACATTGTAATGATTCTAACACCCATGGAGTCTTGGTGTTGATCATGTTTTGCTCATGGAAGCGGCTTACTCAACGGGTCTCCTACATTTAGATCCGTATGTATTTTGCAAATCTCTATGTCTCCCTCCTTGACTTGATCACGGATGGAGTTGAAGTGTCTCTTGATTTGTTTGGTTCTTTTGTAAAATCTGGATTCCTTTCGCTAAGGTAATTGCTCCGATATTGTCACAAAAGATATTCATTGGACCGGATGCACTAGGTATTACATCTAGATGGGATATGAACTCCTTCATCCAGACTCCTTCATTTGCTGCTTCCAAAGCAGCTATGTACTCCGCTTCACACGTAGATCCCTCCACGACGCTCTGCTTGGAACTCCACCAATTGAGGGCTCCACCATTCAATATAAATATGTATCCGGTTTTTGACTTAGAGTCATCGGGTTTCAGTGTCAAAGCTAGCATCGACATAACCATTTACGAAGAGCTCTTTGTCACCTCCATAAACTAGAAACATATCCTTAGTCCTTTTTAGGTACTTCTTTTGGATGTTCTTGACTGTTATCCAGTGACCCACTCCAGGATTACTTTGGTACCTCCCTGCTAAACTTATGGCAAGGAACACATCAGGTCTGGTACACAACCATAGCATACATGATAGAACCTATGGCTGAGGCATAGGGAATGACTTTCATTTTCTCTCTATCTTCTGCAGTGGTTGGGCATTGAGCCTGACTCAACTTCACACCTTGTAACATAGGAAAGAACCCTTTCTTTCACTACAAAAAAATACACTTCCGTGATGATACGTGTTTGTCAAAGTAGGTCACTTTTTTCGTCATGCATGTACATCCATGAAAAATTTATGACAGAATCAAGATAGTCATACCTGTGCTGTCGTAGAAATGTTCCATGACATTACAAAAATTATCATCACGGAAGTGTCCACTTACATGACGATAAATCGCACGTCACAGAAGTGCTTTCGTCAAGGGTGACCGACACGTGGCATCCACCGTAACGGAACGCTGCTAAGCTATCAGGTCGGGTTTTGGATCCGATAACCCGTTCACAGTCTCGACCAATGGGAAATTTCCACGTGTAAAATTCTTATTGGCCGGACGAAACACGTGTCAGCTCGTCAGCGGGTTAGATAGGCGCCTATGATACATCGACACGTGGCACGGCCCAACAGTGGCCCATTCCTGTGAAAAGGCCGGCCTGTTTGACTTGGACAAAAGCTGGCGGGCCGGCCCATTTAACTTGGTCAAAAGCTGGCGGGCCGGGCCATGGAAAGCCTGTTAACGACATGTTCGCATATAGCCCATTTACAGCCCGCTAACCCAAGGCCCATTACGCCCTATCTGAATTAGGCCCAGTAGCGTCATCTGGGCCCTCCACTATGATTCCAGCCCGTTTTCACTTCTGTCCCAAGTATAGCCCATGACGTCTTTCGGCCCATATGAGGCCCTTTTTAACTCTTGGACCATTAGCGGCCCGTGCTGAAACTGGCCCGTAATGAACAATGTATTACTTTACACCCATTAACGGCCCGTGGTGAAACTGGCCCTTAATGAACAGTGTATCACTTTATACCCATTAATGGCCCGTTATTCCGTTGGGCCGTTTCCAGCCCAAGTTAACTTTTGGCCTTCTAAGGGCCCATTTATTCTTGGGCTCATTTGCAGCATTCGGTTACTTACGGCCCATTACTGTCATTTTCTGCTTGTGGGCCAAATTCAGCCCATCGTTACATTCGGCCCATTTGTGGACCATTAGTCTGTTGGGCCATTTTCATAGCATCACCAAATACGGCCTATTAACGACCCGTTATGGTCAGCCCATAAAACGTACAATTTCTATTAAAGGCCCGTCTACGACCCATTAAAGGCTCGTACAAGACCCATAAGCCTGCACTATGCAATAAAGAAATTACAGCCGATTATACCCACTGGGCATTATGGTTCGGCACAGGTGATAATAAAGATACACAAACAGCAAATTACATACACTGGGCAAATACAGCTCATACATCATGGACGCGCATCAACTTAACTCTATTTGAACTATAATCTCTTCGAAAATAGGATTGGCCGGATTCAGATAGCACAAATTTCAGTCTGCAAAATCTCCAATTCCTTCATGGTTACCTCAGTGTCTTGCTTCATTTTTGACTCCTGCATCTAATACCTACATGTCCAGTCTCAACTTGTTGATTATATGTTGACAATCATGTACACGTTGTCTTGCCACCTCTAGTTGATGCTCGAGAATATCAGCACATTCCAATTCCAATCCATAATCATTCGGTAACGGCCATGCCGCACTGCTCGCAGATCTTTGTGTTGATGTCACTTCATCCTGAAATGTTTCTGTAAGTACACATGACTAGGGTAAAAATATAGTTACAACAGTGAAGCGAACAAGACACTATTTTGTACTACATGGCAAAACAGGACTAACAATAATGTTACATGTCACTTAAAAAAAATGTTACACGTCATGAAGCATAAGCAGGTGATATTTTAAAAATTATAAAAAAGATAGTCTGTGCAGCCTGCATACATAAATCCATCTTAGCTCACCAGAGGAGCATGATGTTGGGACCCAATCGAAAACACAGACAAGTTACAAATTTAGATAGCACGTTGCGTATAAGTAAGCAAGCAGTTGGCCATTCTGTGCCTCAATTAAAGTCTTAGGGAGCATAATGAACAGCAGAGGGTTTCATACAAACATACTACAGCAGGCAAAACTATGCAATCATTAGCATAGTATAAACTAGATTGTGAGCCTCATGCAATAATAGTTGGTTAATAGACTTCAAAGCTTCAGGCACACTTCGACAGAGTAATTAAATGGTAAGGCCTTTAATTATGTCAACTAATAGTGATACAAGTACCGAACATCAGGCATGATTATTTGGGCATCTCATTAACTGAGGACAAATAAAGCAATTGAAAAGAGAAAATTAACTATGCCTGAAACATACAAGGAATTGAACTGTTGAGTTGCATATAGTGACATATCTTAGCAGGTTGAAGAGGCTCAGTGCAGCTCCTACTTCTCTTGCAAGGCTCCTTCCTAACATCTTGTACTTGGAAATCCTCAATCTTATCTTCATTGCACCCCCTCTGCAAGGTGACACAAACTAGTTACTCGTCTCCTTGGAAGATAAATATGCATAGTTTCCAGTCTGTGAACACAAAAGGATGAAACATGCCGCATCTCTTGCACTATCACACAATGAAATGAGCATTTACTATGTCTGCACTACGTAAAAACTAGGCATACCTTCGAACTGGATCTCCAAGTACTCTTGGAGAGCCTAATGTAGTGTACAGCCAAACCTTTATGTCACCTATGAGTTAGACAAGGCCCCACTACAGCAGCCCTTAGTGTTTAAATCGTTGACAAGCTCTATTAGAGTGTTAGGTCAAGAACAACAAGTAATCAAAGCAAATAGTCCTAGTATGGTTGGCTCATGCAAACATGCAATTGAACAGAAGTGTGAGCAAATCTTACATATCAACAAAAGAAGCAAAGAAGGAGGCTTAAAGACCATCACTTGACCGACCAGATTTAAGGGGCATTTAAACATCATGTGCAACACATGAACTAACATAAACATTGCATATTCCAGATTCTACAATGGAATGCACATGTATTAGGTTATGCCATGTATGATGATGCCTAAATGTACAGATAGCAGGCAGGAGTGATTCATCATTGCACGCACAATTGAATTGCAGGTTAAGGGCCAGTTCGATTTCGCCTTTTCAGGGCATATTGTCAAAATAAGCCATAAAAGATGTAAAGAAGTCATTTTTGAGTTATGGGCTTGGGCTTAACTAATTTCGCTTTGGATGGGGGTGTTTCAGGTAGAACCTCACTAAAAAAATTGAAGGGAAGGGGAATAGTGAAATGACTCTATTGTCTGCCTATATTACACTCAAAATGCAACTGCTGACGCTCGTGTCACACCTGACCCTCAAGTGAAAACAAACACGCAAGCATTCATTGCCCTACCCGCTTGCATCTCCTCTCCCCTTTCCCTCTACCTCGATCCCCTACCTGCAGCACTAGGGTTCCTCCAGCGAGCCTTCGCCACTGGTCCCATCTGGCTTTGTCCTCGACGATGCTATGTCCAGCTAGGCTACATGGTCGGCGGGTAGGGGCAAATCTCCCTGGCTTCTCCTCCCTCTAGCGCCGCCCCTCATTCTCATGGTCTCCAGTAGTTGCTCCACTGTGGTTCGTCCAACGCACTACTCCAGCGGGCGCTGCACAACTATGGCTGATGCCACACTGCGGCAGAAGGCACCTTATTCCCCTTCCCCTCCTCCCAAGCCATGGCCTTGAGGTGCTGTTGAAGGATGAGCTCATCCAACAAGGTGAGGATCTCCTCTGATTTTTTGCCAAATTTTCATTCTGATCCACTATACGATGAATTGCTATGAGCTGCTTCTACTGCTGCTATATGATGCATTGCTATGAGCTGCTCCTCCTACTGCTATATGATAAATTGCTATGAGCTGCTGCTGCTGTATGATGAGTTGCTATGAGCTGCCGCTGCTGCTATATGATGAATTGCTATGAGTTGCTGCTGCTACTATATGATGAGTTGCTACAAGCTGCTCCCGCTGCTGCTATATGATGAGTTGCTACAAGCTGCTCCTGCTGCTGCTATATGATGAATTGCTATGAGCTGCTCCTGCTGCCGCTATATGATGAATTGCTATAAGCTGCTCCTGCTGCTGCTATATGATGAATTGCTATGAGCTGCTGCTAGTATATGATGAATTGCAGACTGCTGCTACTGTATGATGAGTTGCTATGAGCTGCTGCCGCTATATGATGCTTTCAGGTGGTGCTGCTATACGATAATAACCAGCCACTTGGACCATCAAATTTCAATAAATATTGTTCTTCATTTAAATGTGGGTCATGCGTTCTTCGTTTAAATTAGGCAATGGGATCTCTATGGAAAACATTGACCAAAGTAGATTGTGCCAAGTAGATGGTATCTTTGTATTTGCATTTTGAGCAAATAGTGATGGTCTGTTTTCCTATCATATTAATTACTGCACTGGGTTCAATTTGTGATGTTTGCAAGTCAAATTAATTTCCATATGGGCAGCAAAATGAAAAAAATATAATGCAATCTAGACTTTCCACTGATCATACCAAAGATAAGCTGAAAACGCAATGAAAAGAACTCGTGGCTTATTACATGGAACTTATATTCATAGGTGCTTATTTTCTTAGGATAAATCGTAATAACTGTCCCTAAGAAACTTGGCTAATAGAACTGGCATACAAATAACATGTCACGATGATTGCAATGGAGGAGTGACGTACCATAGCACACTGTATAGGCTCATCGCTGCCTCTCCTTTTTTTTGCGATGTTCCATGAAATTGCCACATACATCTTGTACTTTTTCATTGCGTAACCCTATCTGCAAGTTGACACGGCTAATTTCAGATATCTCTACATGATACTACATTGCATATCCCTTGCGCATATTTTAACCACCAATTTAGCGATTGTGTGCGTACCATAAACTAGCCATGACTCTGTATGCTGGACTAGCAGGCACTCTAAGGGAGCCTAATGTAGTGCACTGGAATTCCTACATGCCACCTACGATTTTGTGTAATGTACTGCCCCTGTTCCTAAATATATGTCTTTGTAGAGATTCCAGTCTGGACCACATACAGATGTATATAGATGCATTTTCGAGTGTAGATTCACTCATTTTGCTCCGTATGTAGCCTATAGTGGAATCTCTAGAAAGACTTATATTTAGGAACGGAGGTACGAGGTAGTATCATGTATGTCATCTACATATCTAATTTAGCAGCCAGTAGTAGAAATCATTGTCTGCACAAAGGGATCACTGGTTGAAAATCCTAGCAAAGCATGCTGGCAGGCACAGAACAATACAAGAGAGAGAGACGCGCTTACAAGATCATAGCAATGCCTCAGTCCAGGATCTTGGTTGGCCAAGCTGTTAGATCCAGAAGAAACATCGTCCTAGTTTTTGCCAGCTGCATAACAGGTAACAGCAACCGGTTAGTATATTTGAAGTACATCGGGCAGGTGATGCTGGACGGGTTTAAAGGTGACAAGTACCTAGGCGTGGCGGGTGCTTGGCATCTCTCCAGACTATGGGAATCAGGTTAGAAACGTCAAGGGTGCTGGCGCTGCGCTGGCTGTCGGGGTCCGGTAAGGAGATCTAGAACCGTCGAGTAGGGTGTTCGTGGAGCGGCTCCGGTAGGGTGGACTACAGTGTGGGCGAAGCGGATCTATGGCCATGGACGAGGGCGTAGGTGAAGTTGCTTCGGTGGTTGGGTTAAGGATGGTGTCGACGATGCGGATCTGCGGCCGTGGACGGGGCGTCAGAAGCTGCTCCGGTGGTTGGGTTAAGGGTGGTGTCGACGATGCGGATCTGCGGCCGTGGATGGGGCATCAGAAGCTGCTCCGGTAGGTTGGATGAGGGTGCGAGGAAGCGGATATGAGGCCGTGGACTTGTGAGTTGGCAAAGCGACCCCAGTAGGGTTGAGAATGGTATAGGCGAAGCTACTCCGGTAGGGTTTAGGAAGGTGTCGGCGAAGTGGCTCTGGTAGGGTTGAGGAAGGTGTCGGCGAAGAGGATCAGAGGCCGTCGACGGGGGCATCGGTGGGGCGGCTCCGGGGGGTGTGGACGAAGCGTCTCCGGTGGGGAGTACGAATGAGCCGCTGCAGATGCGCGGCGGTTGACGAGAGTACCGGCGAAGCAGATCCGGCGCCGTGGACAAGCCCGGCACTGAATGGGCTGTGGTACAGTGGTGGATGAGTAGTCTACTTGTTTCTAGGGGAGGTGGGAGGGGTAGATGCGGCCGCAGAAGCAGATCCGGCGAGGAGAACGCCGCTGGTAGTGAATGGGCTATGGTACGCCGGTGGATGAGCAGTCTAGGGTTTCGAGAGGGGAGGGGAGAAAGGGGGATGAAGTACGGACGGCGTGGCGTGTAGTTAGTCATTTTTGCGGGAGGGGGAGAGGAAATGGGGGTGCCGTGTAGTGGGGGAACCGTAAGTTACCAAAGCAGCCCCGACCTATCATGTAGATGAGGGCGGTATTGTAACTGTTGGTCTCCGTGCACCAAGGACAAAAGGGGGATTTCGCATGCTAAAGACTAAGCTGGCGGAAATTTTAGAAGGAGGTGGGAGATTTTGCCGCCCGCGGGATCATTCGTATCCAGTTTCAACTAATTTTGGACCGTGCTACCGGGAAGGTCATGCTAGACTGTGTACACGGGGCACGCGTCAGCAGTTAATAACTGGTGTGAAGTCCACCCCAGAAAAAAGACAATAACTCGGGATGATGCGCCAATAACTTGGACGTTCACACGGGTGTGGCCAATCGTATGGGAGTAGTGGCGCGTTCACAAAAAATGGGATCAAACGCTCAACCTATGTATTTCTTGTGTAAATAGATAATTTAGTGCCATTGGTTATTTACTTTAAACATAATGCATTGACGTGTTAGTGTAGAGGTGCACAAAAAGAAATGGATATTGTAGTCAGCTACTTAAAAGTGTTACCTCATATGATTACATAGCCTCCATTTCATAAATTGCGTACCCGTTGAATTCACATATGAATATTACATATATTACTTCAAAGTAGAAACTTAAATCATCCAAGACTAATGAATTTGAATGCAAGAGTAACAATGGTGCATGTTCATGATAGCTACATTGGTTGTTTAAAGAAACATCACTGTAACTTTGGCATGCACAACTAAAAAGGCTTATTTAAATAGAAAAAATGTGATTTGTGAGTGTCCAATCTTTATAGCGTTGAATCGATATTCTACCTTTGGCCACAATACGAAGTAGATATTGACTTATGTTCAAGCGATGCACATCCACGATCTCTAGATAGTGATACGTCAATGAATTGTGCAATCTCTCTCACACGCATACATATCTCATTTCCCTGTGGGCATCGGAATCACACACGTGCACTTCGTGTATTTCTCTCCCTCCGTCAGGGTTAAATTCGTCTTTCTACCCCGTCCTACAAGTCTCTCACACAGAAACACACACACTCTCTATGTCTAACACGCCCACCCCTTTAATTCCGCCCACCCACAGCCACTAATGTCTCTCACACATATGCTATCTACCTATCCATTAATATAGCTAGATATGTGTCACACAAACTCCTCCCTACTAGCAAGATGCCCATGCGTTGCACGGAACATCAAGATGCATTTGTATGAGAAGTTTATCTTGTGGGAGAAAAGGATGAATGTGGGAATGCCTTATTTACAAATGCGGAGAGGGGTGTGGGTATCTTTTTGCAAAATTGCCATAGTTTCCTTCCTGTCCGTCGGATATAAATCGGATGGTCTATATTGTAGGATGGCAGGAACACCATCATCACCAACTCTGTTTTTTATAAGAGTAGAGATATGTGAGTGTCACTGCCCCCCCACACGCACACCCACACTTCCCAACACCGAAGGAGTAGGGTGACACCTCGATCTTGATACTAATCTATCGACTGGATTCTCTCTCAAACACACACACACACACACACACTACCCGGCACCGAAGGAGTAGGGTGGCACATCGATCTTGATAATAATCTATCTACTCCTCTTTCAAACACACACACACACACACTCGCTGGTTGTGCCTCTGTGTCTACCGCACACACTCTCAATACGTCTTTCTCCCCCCCCCCCAAAATGATAGCAGAAGGGTGACAACTCGATCTGATCATAATCTGTCAATTGGTTTCTCTCTCAAACATTGTTTCTCGGTGCCTTGCTCGGTAGCCCCCTCGATATGTAGACTTCTCTCTCGTGCACAGCTGTAGTGACGATGACGCTGAACCCAGTGTGCCTTGTTTTTACCGGCCTCATGTGATAGTTTTCACCCCGTTTTCTGTTAATTAACAAGGCAACCTTTTCTTTGTTAGTACTAGTGAATCTGAAGTCATTCGGGGCAGCCATAAAATATATCACTTCAACCCAATTATCACAACAACTATTTTAAAAGAAATTAGCTAGCTGCCCGTGCGTTGCACGGAACATCAAGATGCATTTGTATGAGTATTTTATCTTGTGAGAGAAAAGGTTGAACGAGGGAAGGCCTTATTTGCGAATGTGGAGAGACGTGTGGGTATATTTTTGCAAAATTTCCATAGTTTATTTCCTATCTGTTAGATATAAATCCGACGGCCTATATTGCAGGATGGCACACACACCATCATCACCAACACTTCTTCTACACCCTCCGTCCGTAAATACTAGTCATCAAAATGGATAAAAAGAGATGTATCTAAAACTAAAATACGTCTAGATACATTTACTTTTATCCATTTTGATGACAAGTATTTCCGGACGGAGGGAGTATTTGTCTTTTTAGAGATTTCAACAAGTGACTATGACTGGACCTTACCAACATACTCAGAAAAGTAGTCCATAATTTTGATGTTACCCTCTTTTCTTGGCAATGCAGTGCCATCTGGATACCTCATAAATAAATCAAGGAAAAATCCGACCCCTTCCTGAAAAGACATACGGAGAAAAATGAGTGAATCTACACTCTAAAATATGTCTACATACACATCCGTATGTGGTAGTCCATTTGAAATCTGAAAAAGACAAATATTTAGGAACGAATGGAGTATATATAAGAGTAGACATGGAGATATATCTCCAGCATGGTCTACAATAAAAATGTGCTGGGCTGGTTAGCGCCGGATGCTCGCAACGCGATGACATGAGTTCGTATTCTGTCTTTTAACTTTATATTTTTATATTATATATTACTCTACTTATTTGATATATATTTCTTTCGCCACTGTACTGACAATGGAACCCACAGAGTACTTAGAATACAATATTAAGGATGGACTTGTTTCTTTTTAACTTTCTGTACGAAGCTGTAGCCACCCTGCAAGTCACGTGTACACTGTGCATGCAATTAACTTTTTATAGAGGGACAATCATACCGGCAATTAGCTCAAATGGATTGGATGTCAGTCTATTATTTCCAGCATAAAGAGCATCTCCAATGGCAGCCGGCAAATTTCCTCCCGCTTCCTTAAGCGGAGGACGACATCAAACGCCAGCGGCATACATTTTTACAACTCTAACCAACCAGATGAAATTCGTGCAAACACAGACTGATTTCATATAAGCATGATGGATTTTGTATAAAAAAGACGGATCTTCATATAAACATCATGGATTTCATTACATTTACATGAACTAAGAGGTGCCAATCCGGCTCTCTTGTATAATTAATACTCCCTCCGTCCGAAAATACTTGTCCTAGAAATGGATGTATCTACACTTATTTTAGTTGTAGATACATACAATTTGTCCATTCTTAGAACAAAAATAATATAAAAGAGCATATTAAAGCCCATTAAACATCCAAAACAGACATTATAATAGCATGGAACAATCAAAAATTATAGATACGTTGGAGACGTATCATGGTGGGGGGCATCATGGAATTGGCGATGGGGAAGGGTTGGTGATGACGAAGATCGAAGATCCCCCTCTCCAGAGCACCAAACAGACTCCATATCTGGCCTCCCGATGAAGAACGAGAGACAGCAGTGGCTCTGTCTCTTGGAACGTGATAGTTCTTTTTCTCCAAAAAAATTCTAGAATAATGTGATTTTATAGTGTCGGTTTCAGGGTCTGCGGGGCCACCAGGTGGGGACAACACACTGAAGGAAATAGGCCTTAGAGGCAATAATAAAGTTATTATTTATTTCCTTATTTCATGATAAATGTTTATTATTCATGCTAGAATTGTATTGACCGGAAACTTAGTACACGTGTGAATACATAGACAAAACAAAGTGTCCCTAGTATGCCTCTACTTGACTAGCTCGTTTATCAAAGATGGTTATGTTTCCTAACCATAGACACGTGTTGTCATTTGATGAACGGAATCACATCATTAGGAGAATGATGTGATGGACAAGACCCATTCCTTAGCTTAGCATTATGATCATTACAGTTTCATTGCTACTTCTTTCTTCATAACTTATACATGTTCCTCAGACTATGAGATAATGAAACTCCTGAATACCGGAGGAACACCTTGTGTGCTATCAAACATCACAACGTAACTGGTGATTATAAAGATGCTCTACAGGTGTCTCCGATGGTGTGTGTTGAGTTGGCATAGATCGAGATTAGGATTTGTCACTCCGTGTATTGGAGAGGTATCTCTGGGCCCTCTCGGTAATGCACATCACTATAAGCCTTGCAAGCATTGTGACTAATCAGTTAGTTGAGGGATGATGCATTACGGCATGTGTAAAGAGACTTGCCGTAACGAGATTGAACTAGGTATGAAGATACCGACGATCGAATCTTGGGCAGGTGACATACCGATGACAAAGGGAACAATGTATGTTGTTATGCGGTTTGACCGATAAAGATCTCCGTAGAATATGTAGGAGCCAATATGAGCATCCAAGTTCCGCTATTGGTTATTGACCGAAGATGTGTCTCGGTCATGTCTACATAGTTCTTGTACCCATAGGATCCGCACGCTTAATGTTCGATGACGATTTGTATTATGAGTTATGTGATTTGATGACTGAAGTTTGTTCGGTGTCCCAGATGAGATAGGGGACATGACGAGGAGTCTCAAAATGGTCGAGAGGTGAATATCGATATATTGGATGGCTATATTTGGACATTGGAAAGGTTCCGAGTGATTTAGGTATTTTTCGGAGTACCAGAGAGTTACGGGAATTCGCCGCTAAAGTATTGAGCCTTATTGGGCCATACGGGAATAGAGGAGGCAGACCAAAGGGAAGGAGGCGCGCGCCCCCATGGGTCCGAATTGGACTAAGGGAAAGGGGGCGGTGCCCCCCCTTGCCCTTTCCTACTCCCTCTCTCTTTCCCTCTTTCTTCTCTTCTACTCCGGAAAGGAAAAGGGGAATCCTACTAGGACTTGGGAGTCCTAGTAGGACTCCCCACACTTGGTGAGTCCCCTCAAGGGCCGGCCTCCTCCTCCTCCCTCCTTTATATACGTGGGCAGGGGACACCCCAAAGGCACATTAGACAATCTCTTAGCCGTGTGTGGTGCCCCCTCCACAGTTACACACCTCGGTCATATCGTTGTAGTGCTTAGGTGAAGCCCTGCGCCGTTAACTTCATCATCACCGTCACCACGCCGTCGTGCTAACGAAACTCTCCCTCGGCCTCAACTGGATCAAGAGTTCGAGGGACATCACCGAGCTGAACGTGTGCAGATCACAGTGGTGTCATACATTCGGTATTAGGATCGGTCGGATCGTGAAGACGTATGACTACATCAATCGCTTTGTCATAACGCTTCTTCTTACGGTCTACGAGGGTACATGGACTACACTCTCCCCTCTCATTGCTATGCATCACCTTGATAGATCTTGCGTGTGCGTAGGTTTTTTTTTTGAAATTACTGCGTTCCCCAATAGTGGTATCAGAGCCAGGTCTATGCGTAGATGTGATATGCAGTAAAACACAAGTGAGTTGTGGGCGATAATAGTCATACTGCTTACCATCATGTCATACTTTGATTCGGTGGTATTGTTGGATGAAGCGGTCCGGACCGACATTACGCGTACGCTTACGCGAAACTGGTTCTACCTACGTGCTTCGCACATAGGAGGCTGGCGGGTGCCAGTTTCTCCAACTTTAGTTGAATCGAGTGTGGCTACGCCCGGTCCTTGTTGAAGGTTAAAACATCACATGACGAAAAATCATTGTGGTTTTGATGCGTAGGTAAGAACGGTTCTTGCTCAGCCTGTAGCAGCCACGTAAAACTTGCAACAACAAAGTAGAGGACGTCTAACTTGTTTTTGCAGGGTATGTTGTGATGTGATATGGTCAAAATGTGATGAGATATAAATTGTTGTATGAGATGATCATGTTTTGTTGAAGTTATCAGCAACTGGCAGAAGCCTTATGGTTGTCTCTTTATTGCATAAGATGCAAGCACATGTAATTGCTTTACATTATCGCTATGCGATAGCAATAGTTGCAAAAGTGACCATATGATGACACGTTGATAGAGATCAAGATGATGGAGATCATGGTGTCATGCCGATGACGATGGAGATCATGACGGTACTTTGGAGATGGAGATCAAAGGCACAAGATGATGATGGCCATATCATGTCACATATTTTGATTTCATATGATGTTTATCTTTTATACATCTTATTTTGCTTAGTTCGACGGTATCTTTATAAGAGGACCCCTTACTAAAATTTCAAGGTATATGTGTTCTCCCTGAGTATGCGCCGCTGCGACAGTTCTTCGTGCTGAGACACCATGTGATGATCGGGTGTGATAAGCTCTACATTCGCATATAACGGGTGCAATCCAGTTTTTGCACACGCAGAATACTCGGGTCAAACTTGACGAGCCTAGCATATGCAGATATGGCCTCGGAAGACTAGAGACCGAAAAGTCGAGCGTGAATCATATAGTAGATATGATCATCATAGTGATGTTCACCATTGAAAACTACTCCATCTCACATGATGATCGCACATGGTTTAGTTCATTTGGATCACATGATCATTTAGATGACTAGAGGGATGTCTATCTAAGTGGGAGTTCTTCAGTAATATGATTAAATTGGACTTTAATTTATCATGAACTTAGTCCTGATAGTATTTGCATAACTATGTTGTAGATCAATAGTTTGCGATGTTGCTCCCCATTTATTTTGATATGTTCCTAGAGAAAAACTATGTTGAAAGATGTTAGTAGCAATGATGCGGACTTGGTCCGTGATATGAGGATTATCCTCATTGCTGCACAAAAGAATTATGTCTTTGATGCACCTCTAGGTGATAGACCTATTGCAGGAGCAGATGCAGACGTCATGAACATTTGACAAAGCTCAGTATGATGACTACTTGATAGTTTAGTGCACCATGCTTTACGGCTTAGAACCGGGACTTCAAAATTGTTTTGAACGCCAAGGAGCATATAAGATGTTACAAGAGTTGAAATTGGTATTTCATACTCATTCCCGTGTCGAAAGGTATGAGACCTCTAACAGTACTTTGCCTACAAGATGGAGGAGAATAGCTCAACCTGTGAGCATGTGCTCAGATTGTCTGGGTACAACAATTGCTTGAATCAAGTGGGAGTTAATCTTCCAGATAAGATAGTAATTGACAAAGTTCTCCAGTCACTATCACCAAGTTACTATAACTTCATGATGAACTATAATATGCAAGGGATGACGAAAGTAATTCCCGAGCTCTTCGTGATGCTGAAATAAGCAAAGGAAGAAATCAAGAAAGAGCATCAAGTGTTGATGGTTAACAAGACTACTAGTTTCAAGAAAAGGTCAAAAGGATAGAAACGGAACTTCAAGAAGAATGACAAGCACGTTGTCACTCCTGTGAAGAAAACCAAAGCTAGACTTAAGCCTGAAACTGAGTGCTTCTACTGCATAGGAAATGGTCACTGGAAGTGGAACTGCCCTAGATACTTGGCGGATAAGAAGGATGGAAAAGTGAACAAATGTATATTTGATATACATGTTATTGATGTGTATTTTACTAGTGTTTATAGAAACCTCTCGGTATTTGATACTGCTTCAGTTGCTAAGAGTAGTAACTCAAAATGGGAGTTGCAGAATGAACATAAACTAGTTAAGGATGAAGTGACGATGTGTTTTGGAAGTGGTTCCAAGATTGATATGATCATCATCGCACACTCCCTATACTTTCGGGATTAGTGTTGAAGGTAAAATAAATGTTATTCGGTGTTTGTGTTGAGCATAAATATGATTGGATCATGTTTATTGCAATACGGTTACTCATTTAAGTCAAAGAATAATTGTTGTTCTATTTTCATGAATAAAACCTTCTATGATTATACACTCAATATGAATGGTTTATTGAATCTCGATTGCAGTGATACACATATTCGTAATATTGAAGCCAAAATATGCAAAGTTAATAATGATAGTGCAACTTATTTGTGGCACTGCCGTTTAGGTCATATTGGTGTAAAAACATGAAGAAACTCCATGCTGATGGGCTTTTGGAATCACTTGATTATGAATCACTTGATGCTTGCGAACCATGCCTCATGGGCAAGATGACTAAGACCCCATTCTCTGGAACAATGGAGCGAGCAACTGACTTATTGGAAATAATACATACTGATGTATGCGATCCGATGAGTGTTGAGGTTCGTGGCGAGTATCGTTATTTTTTGACCTTCATAGATGATTTGAGCAGATATGGGTATATCTACTTGATGAAACATAAGTCTGAAACATTTGAAAAGTTCAAAGAATTTCATAGTGAAGTGGAAAATCATCGTAAACAAGAAAATAAAATTTCGATGATCTGATCGCGGAGACAAATATTTGAGTTACGAGTTTGGTCTTCATTTGAAACAATGTGGAATAGTTTCGCAACTCATGCCACCTGGAACACCATAGCGTAATGGTGTGTCCGAACGTCATAACCGTACTTTATTAGATATGGTGCAATTTATGACGTCTATTACCGAATTACCACTATCGTTTAAGGGTTATGCATTAGTGACAGATGCATTCATATTAAATAGGGCACCGTCTAAAAATCCGTTGAGACGACACTATATGAACTGTGGTTTAGGAAGAAACCTAAGCTGTTGTTTCTTAAAGTTTGGGGTTGCGATGCTTATGTGAAAAAGCTTCAGCCTGATAAGCTCGAACCCAAATCGGAGAAATGTGTCTTCATAGGATACCCAAAGAAGACTATTGGGTACACCTTCTATCACAGACCCGAAGGCAAGATATTCGTTGCTAAGAATGGATCCTTTCTAGAGAAGGAGTTTCTCTCGAAAGAAGTGAGTGGGAGGAAAGTAGAACTTGATGAGGTAATTGTACCTTCTCCAGAATTGGAATGTAGTTCATCACAGAAATCAGTTCCAGTGATTCCTACACAAATTAGTGAGAAAGCTAATGATGATGATCATGAAACTTCTGATCAAGTTACTACCGAACCTTGTAGGTCAACCAGAGTACGATCCGCGCCAGAGTGGTACGGTGATCCTGTTCTAGAGGTCATGTTACTTGACCATGACGTACCTACGAACTATGAGGAAGCGATGATGAGCCCAGATTCCACGAAATGGCTTGAGGCCATGAAATCTGACTTGGGATCCATGTATGAGAACAAAGTGTGGACTTTGGTTGACTTGCCCGATGATCGGCAAGCCATAGAGAATAAATGGATCTTTAAGAGGAAGACGGACGCTGATAGTAGTGTTATTATCGACAAAGCTCGAATTGTCGGAATTTTTTTCCAACAAGATCAAGGTGTTGAATACGATGAGATTTTCTCACTCGTATCAGTGCTTAAGTCTGTCCGAATCATGTTAGCAATTGCCACATATTATGAAATCTGGCAAATGGATGTCAAAAAATGCCTTCCTTAATGGACTTATTAGAGAAGAGTTGTATATGATGCAACCAAAAGTTTTTGTCGATCCTAAAAAAAGGTGTTAACAAAATGTGCAAGCTCTAGCGATCCATCTATGGACTGGTGCAAGCATCTTGGAGTTGGAATATACGCTTTGATGAGTTGATCAAAGTATATAGTTTTATACAGACTTGTGGTGAAGCCTGTATTTACAAGCAAGTGAGTGGAGCACTACAGCCTTTCTGATAAGTATATGTGAATGACATATTGTTGATCGGAAATGATGTAGAATCTTCTGGAAAGCATAATGGAGTGTTTGAAAATAATTTTTTTCAAAGAAATACCTCCGTGAAGCTGCTTACATATTGAGCATCAAGATCTATAGAGATAGATCAAGACGCTTGATAAGTTTTTTCAACGAATACATACCTTGACAAGATTTTGAAGTAGTTCAAAATGGAACAGTCAATGAAGGAATTCTTGCCTGTATTGCAAGGTGTAAAGTTGAGTAAGACTCAAAACCCGACCATGGCAGAAAATAGAAAGAGAATGAAAGTCATTCCCTATGCCTCAACCATAGGTTCTATAAAGTATGCCATGCTGTGTACCAGATCTATTATATATCCTACACTGAGTTTGGCAAGGGAGTACAATGGTGATCTAGGAGTAGATCACTAGACAACGGTCAAAATTATCCTTAGTGGAATAAGGATATGTTTCTTGATTATGGAGGTGACAAATGGTTCGTCGTAAAGGGTTACGTCGATGCAAGTTTTGACACTGATCCAGATGACTCTAAGTCTCAATCTGGATACATATTGAAAGTGGGAGCAATTAGCTAGAGTAGCTCCGTGCAGAGCATTGTTGACATAGAAATTTGCAAAATACATACAGATCTGAATATGGCAGACCCGTTGACAAAACTTCTCTTACAAGCAAAACATGATCACACCTTAGTACTCTTTGGGTGTTAATCACATGGCGATGTGAACTAAGATTACTGACTCTAGTAAACCCTTTGAGTGTTGGTCACATGGCGATGTGCACTATGGGTGTTAATCACATGGTGATGTGAACTATTGGTGTTAAATCTCATGGCGATGTGAACTAGATTATTGACTCTAGTGCAAGTGGGAGACTGAAGGAAATATGCCCTAGAGGCATTAATAAAGTTATTATTTATTTGCTTATTTCATGATAAATGTTTATTATTCATACTAGAATTGTATTAACCGAAAACTTAGTACATGTGTTAATACATAGACAAAACAAAGTGTCCCTAGTATGCCTCTACTTGACTAGCTCGTTTATCAAAGATCGATATGTTTCCTAACCATAGACATGTGTTGTCATTTGATGAACGGGATCACATCATTAGGAGAATGATGTGATGGACAAGACCCATTCCTTAGCTTAGCATTATGATCATTATAGTTTCATTGCTACTTCTTTCTTCATAATACATGTTCCTCAGACTATGAGATTATGAAAATCCCGAATATCGGAGGAACACCTTGTGTGCTATCAAACGTCACAACGTAACTGGTGATTATAAAGATGCTCTACAGGTGTCTCCGATGGTGTTTGTTGAGTTGGCATAGATTGAGATTAGGATTTGTCACTCAGTGTATCGGAGAGGTATCTCCGGGCCCTCTCGATAATGCAGATCACTATAAGCCTTGCAAGCATTGTGAATAATGAGTTAGTTGCGGGATGATGCATTACAGAACGAGTAAAGAGACTTGCCGGTAACGAGATTGAACTAGGTATGAAGATACCAACGATCGAATCTCGGGCATGTGACGTACCGATGACAAAGGGAACAATGTATGTTGTTATGCAGTTTGACCGATAAAGATCTTCGTAGAATATATAGGAGCCAATATGAGCATCCAGGTTCCGCTATTGGTTATTGACCGGAGATGTGTCTCGGTCATGTCTACATAGTTCTCGAACCCGTAGGGTCCGCACGCTTAACGCTCGATGACGATTTGTATTATGAGTTATGTGATTTGATGACCGAAGTTTGTTCGGAGTCCCGGATGAGATCGGGGAGATAACAAGGAGTCTCAAAATGGTTGAGAGGTAAAGATCGATATATTAGAAGGCTATATTCGGACATCGGAAAGGTTCTGAGTGATTCGGGTATTTTTCGGAGTACCGGAGAGTTACGGGAATTCGCCAGGAGAAGTATTGGGCCTTATTGGGCCATACGGAAATAGAGGAGGCATGCCAAAGGGAAGGAGGCGCGCGCCCCCGTGGGTCCGAATTGGACAAAGGGAAAGTGGGTGGCGCCCCCTTGCCCTTTCCTACTCCCTCTCTCTTTCCCTCTTTCTTCTCTCCTACTCTGGAAAGGAAAATGGGAATCCTATTAGGACTTGGGAGTCCTAGTAGGACTCCCCACACTTGGCACGCCCCCTCTAGGGCCGGAGTAGGAGGCCGGGGGGCACCGCACACTTGGCACACTTGGCATGATGATATGACCAAGGTGTGTTACTTTGGAGGGTGGCACTGCACACAGCTAAGAGATTGTCTGTTGTGCCTTTGGGGTGCGTGAGGGGACAATCCTCGGCAACCCCTCGGTCAGGGGTGTCGGCCCACTCTGACACAAAGTCGGCAAGGAATATGTATTTGACATGAAGAAAGCAATAGCAATAAAATTGAACGATAAATATGCTAAGCTAAGAGATGCGTCTTGTCCATCACATCAATCACTAATGATGTGATCCCGTTATCAAATGACAACCCATGTCCATGGTTAGGAAACCTAACCAACTTTGATCAACGAGCTACTCAAGTAGAGGCTCACTAGGGACACATTGTTTGTCTATGTATTCACACATGTATTTAGGTTTCCAATCAATACAATTCTAGCATGAATAATAAACATTTATCATGAATAAGGAAATATAAAATAACAACTTTATTATTGCCTCTAGGGCATATTTCCTTCAGACTCCCACTTGCACTAGAGTCAATAATCTAGATTACATTGTAATTATTCTAACACCCATGGAGTCTTGGTGTTGATCATGTTTTGCTCATGGAAGCGGCTTACTCAACGGGTCTCCTACATTCAGATCCGTATGTATTTTGCAAATCTCTATGTCTCTCTCCTTGACTTGATCACGGATGGAGTTGAAGTGTCTCTTGATTTGTTTGGTTCTTTTGTAAAATCTGGATTCCTTTCGCTAAGGTAATTGCTCCGGTATTGTCACAAAAGATTTTCATTGGACCGAATGCACTAGGTATTACATCTAGATCGGATATGAACTCCTTCATCCAGACTCCTTCATTTGCTGCTTCCAAAGCAGCTATGTACTCTGCTTCACACGTAGATCCCGCCACGATGCTCTGCTTGGAACTCCACCAATTGAGGGCTCCACCATTCAATATAAATATGTACCCGGTTTGTGACTTAGAGTCATCGGGTTTCAGTGTCAAAGCTACCATCGACATAACCATTTACGAAGAGCTCTTTGTCACCTCCATAAACTAGAAGCATATCCTTAGTCCTTTTTAGGTACTTCTTCGGGATGTTCTTGACTGTTATCCAGTGATCCACTCCAGGATTACTTTGGTACCTCCCTGCTAAACTTATGGCAAGGAACACATCAGGTCTGGTACACAACCATAACATACATGATAGAACCTATGGCTAAGGCATAGGGAATGACTTTCATTTTCTCTCTATCTTCTGCAGTGGTTGGGCATTGAGTCTGACTCAACTTCACACCTTGTAACATAGGCAAGAACCCTTTCTTTCACTACAAAAAAATACACTTCCGTGATGATACGTGTTTGTCAAAGTAGGTCGCTTTTTTCGTCATGCATGTACATCCATGATAAATTTAGTCATACCTGTGCTTTCGTAGAAGTGTTCCATGACATTACCAAAATTATCATCACGGAAGCGTCCACTTCCATGACGATAAATTGCACGTCATAGAAGTGCTTTCGTCAAGGGTGACCGACACGTGGCATCCACCGTAACGGAACGCTGCTAAGCTATCAGGTCGGGTTTTGGATCCGATAACCCGTTCACAGTCTCGACCAATGGGAAATTTCCACGTGTAAAATTCTTATTGGCCGGACGAAACACGTGTCAGCTCGTCAGCGGGTCAGATAGGCGCCTATGATACGTCGACACGTGGCACGGCCCAACAGTGGTCCACTCCTGTGAAAAGGCCGGCCCATTTGACTTGGTCAAAAGCTGGCGGGCCGGTCCATGGAAAGCCTGTTAATGGCATGTTCGCATATAGCCCATTTACAGCCCGCTAACCCAAGGCCCATTACGCCCTATCCGAATTAGGCCCAGTAGCGTCATCTGGGCCCTCCACTATGATTCCAGCCCGTTTTCACTTCTGTCCCATGTATAGCCCATGACGTCTTTCGGCCCATATGAGGCCCTTTTTAACTCTTGGCCCATTAGCGGCCCGTGCTGAAACTGGCCCGTAATGAACAATGTATTACTTTACACCCATTAACGGCCCGTGGTGGAACTGGCCCTTAATGAACACTGTATGTCTTTATACCCATTAACGGCCCGTTATTCCGTTGGGCCGTTTCCAGCCCAAGTTAACTTTTGGCCTTCTAAGGGCCCATTTATTCTTGGGCTCATTTGCAGCATTCGGTTACTTACGGCCCGTTACTGTCATTTTCTGCTTGTGGGCCAAATTCAGCCCGTCGTTACAGTCGGCCCGTTTGTGGACCGTTAGTCTGTTGGGCCATTTTCATAGCATCACCAAATACGGCCTATTAACGGCCCGTTATGGTCAGCCCATAAAACGAACAATTTCTATTAAAGGCCCGTCTACGGCCCATTAAAGGCCCGTACAAGACCCATAAATGTGCCGGCGGCCCATGGATCCTACGAGACGTACAAGGCCCATGGATCCTATGAGACGTAGAAGGCCCATGGAACCTACGAGACGTAGAAGGCCCATGGATCCTACGAGACGTAGAAGGCCCATGGATCCGACGGCTCGTGAAGGGCCATGGTCGGGCGAATTGGCCCCTGTTTGAACGATATAGCATATTCAAAGAATTATCCTACTCAATAGTATCACCTCTAAAAAGACTACACTATTGCAACAAAGAGATCAAGGCATAGAAAGGTAGAATAATCCTACACTATGCAATAAAGAAATTACAGCCGATTATACCCACTGGGCATTATGGTTCGGCACAGGTGATAATAAAGATACACAAACAGCAAATTACATACACTGGGCAAATACAGCTCATACATCATGGACGCGCATCAACTTAACTCCATTTGAACTATAATCTCTTTAGAAAATAGGATTGGCCGGATTCAGATAGCACAAATTTCAGTCTGCAAAATCTCCAATTCTTTCATGGTTACCTCAGTGTCTTGCTTAATTTTTGCCTCCTGCATCTAATACCTACATGTCCAGTCTCAACTTGTTGATTATATGTTGACAATCATGTACACATTGTCTTGCCACCTCTAGTTGATGCTCGAGAACATCAGCACATTCCAATTCCAATCCATAATCATTCGGTAACGGCCATGCCGCACTGCTCGCAGATCTTTGTGTTGATGTCACTTCATCCTGAAATGTTTCTGTAAGTACACATGACTAGGGTAAAAATATAGTTACAACAGTGAAGCGAACAAGACACTATTTTGTACTACATGGCAAAACAGGACTAACAATAATGTTACATGTCACTTAAAAAAATGTTACACGTCATGAAGCATAAGCAGGTGATATTTTAAAAATTATAAAAAAGATAGTCTGTGCAGCCTGCATACATAAATCCATCTTAGCTCACCAGAGGAGCATGATGTTGGGACCCAATCGAAAACACAGACAAGTTACAAATTTAGACAGCAGGTTGCGTATAAGTAAGCAAGAAGTTGGCCATTCTGTGCCTCAATTAATGTCTTAGGGAGCATAATGAACAGCAGAGGGTTTCATACAAACATACTACAGCAGGCAAAACTATGCAATCATTAGCGTAGTATAAACTAGATTGTGAGCCTCATGCAATAATAGTTGGTTAATAGACTTCAAAGCTTCAGGCACACTTCGACAGAGTAATTAAATGGTAAGGCCTTTAATTATGTCAACTAATAGTGATACAAGTACCGAACATCAGGCATGATTATTTGGGCATCTCATTAACTGAGGACAAATAAAGCAATTGAAAAGAGAAAATTAACTATGCCTGAAACAAACAAGGAATTGAACTGTTGAGTTGCATATAGTGACATACCTTAGCAGGTTGAAGAGGCTCAGTGCAGCTCCTACTTCTTTTGCAAGGCTCCTTCCTAACATCTTGTACTTGGAAATCCTCAATCTTATCTTCATTGCACCCCCGCTGCAAGGTGACACAAACTAGTTACTCGTCTCCATGGAAGATAAATATGCATACTTTCCTGTCTGTGAACACAAAAGGATGAGATTATAACAAAACAACACCACATAATGAAACATGCCGCATCTCTTGCACTATCACACAATGAAATGAGCATTTACTATGTCTGCACTATGTAAAAACTAGGCATACCTTCGAACTGGATCTCCAAGTACTCTTGGAGAGCCTAATGTAGTGTACAGCCAAACCTTTATGTCACCTATGAGTTAGACAAGGCCCCACTACAGCAGCCCTTAGTGTTTAAATCGTTGACAAGCTCTATTAGAGTGTTAGGTCAAGAACAACAAGTAATCAAAGCAAACAGTCCTAGTATGGCTGGCTCATGCAAACAAGCAATTGAACAGAAGTATGAGCAAATCTTATATATCAACAAAAGAAGCAAAGAAGGAGGCTTAAAGACCATCACTTGACCGACCAGATTTAAGGGGCATTTAAACATCATGTGCAACACATGAACTAACATAAACATTGCATATTCCAGATTCTACAATGGAATGCACATGTATTAGGTTATGCCATGTATGATGATGCCTAAATGTACAGATAGAAGGCAGGAGTGATTCATCATTGCACGCACAATTGAATTACAGGTTAAGGGCCAGTACGATTTCGCCTTTTCAGGGCATATTGTCAAAATAAGCCATAAAAGATGTAAAGAAGTCATTTTTGAGTTATGGGCTTGGGCTTAACTAATTTCGCTTTGGATGGGGGGTGTTTCAGGTAGAACCTCACTAAAAAAATTGAAGGGAAGGGGAATAGTGAAATGACTCTGTTGTCTGCCTTTATTACACTCAAAATGCAACTGCTGACGCCCGTGTCACACCTGACCCTCAAGTGAAAACAAACACGCAAGCATTCATTGCCCTACCCGCTTGCATCTCCTCTCCCCTTTCCCTCTATCTCGATCCCCTGCCTGCAGCACTAGGGTTCCTCCAGCGAGCCGTCGCCACTGGTCCCATCTGGCCTTGTCCTCGATGATGCTATGTCCAGCTGGGCTACATGGTCGGCGGGTAGGGGCAAATCTCCCTGGCTTCTCCTCCCTCTAGGGCCGCCCCTCATTCTCATGGTCTCCAGCAGCTGCTCCACTGTGGTTCATCCAACACACTACTCCAGCGGGCGCTGCACAACTACGGCTGATGCCACACTGCGGCAGAAGGCACCTTATTCCCCCTCCCCTCCTCCCAGGCCATGGCCTTGAGGTGCTGTTGAAGGATGAGCTCATCCAACAAGGTGAGGATCTCCTCTGATTTTTTGCCAAATTTTCATTCTGATCCACTATACGATGAATTGTTATGAGCTGCTTCTGCTGCTGCTATATGATGCATTGCTATGAGCTGCTCCTCCTGCTGCTATATGATGAATTGCTATGAGCTGTTGTTGCTGTATGATGAGTTGCTATGAGCTTCCGCTGCTGCTAATGATGAATTGCTATGAGCTGCTGCTGCTATATGATGAGTTGCTACAAGCTGCTCCCGCTGCTGCTATATAATGTGTTGCTACAAGCTGCTCCTGCTGCTGCTATATGATGAATTGCTATGAGCTACTCCTACTGCCGCTATATGATGAATTGCTATAAGCTGCTCCTGCTGCTGCTATATGATGAATTGCTATGAGCTGCTGCTAGTATATGATGAATTGCAGACTGCTGCTGCTGTATGATGAGTTGCTATGAGCTGATGCCGCTATATGATGCTTTCAGGTGGTGCTGCTATACGATAATAACCAGCCACTTGGACCATCAAATTTAATAAATATTGTTCTTCATTTAAATGTGGGTCATGCGTTCTTCGTTTAAATTAGGCAATGGGATCTCTATGGAAAACATTGACCAAAGTAGATTGTGCCAAGTAGATGGTATCTTTGTATTTGCATTTTGAGCAAATAGTGATGGTCTGCTTTCCTATCATATTAATTACTGCACTGGGTTCAATTTGTGATGTTTGCAAGTCAAATTAATTTCCATATGGGCAGCAAAATGAAAAAAATATAATGCAATCTAGACTTTCCATTGATCGTACCAAAGATAAGCTGAAAACACAATGAAAAGAACTGGTTGGCTTATTACATGGAACTTATATTCATAGGTGCTTATTTTCTTAGGATAACTCATAATAACTGTCCCTAAGAAACTTGGCTAATAGAACTGGCATACAAATAACATGTCACGATGATTGCAATGGAGGAGTGACGTACCATAGCACACTGTATAGGCTCATCGCTGCCTCTCCTTTTTTTGCGATGTTCCATGAAATTGCCACATACATCTTGTACTTTTTCATTGTGTAACCCTATCTGCAAGTTGACACGGCTAATTTCAGACATCTCTACATGATACTACATTGCATATCCCTTGCGCATATTTAAACCACCAATTAACGATTGTGTGCGTACCATAAACTAGCCATGACTCTGTATGCTGGACTAGCAGGCACTCTAAGGGAGCCTAATGTAGTGCACTGGAATTCCTACATGCCACCTACGATTTTGTGTAATGTACTGCCCCTATTCCTAAATATATGTCTTTGTAGAGATTCCAGTATGGACCACATACAGATGTATATAGATGCATTTTCGAGTGTAGATTCACTCATTTTGCTCCGTATGTAGCCTATAGTGGAATCTCTAGAAAGACTTATATTTAGGAACGGAGGTACGAGGTAGTATCATGTATGTCATCTACATATCTAATTTAGCAGCCAGTAGTAGAAATCATTGTCTGCACAAAGGGATTACTGGTTGAAAATCCTAGCAAAGCATGCTTGCAGGCACAGAACAATACAAGAGAGAGAGAGACACGCTTACAAGATCATAGCAATGCCTCAGTCCAGGATCTTGGTTGGCCAAGCTGTTAGATCCAGAAGAAACATCGTCCTAGTTTTTGCCAGCTGCATAACAGGTAACAGCGACCAGTTAGTATATTTGAAGTACATCGGGCATGTGATGCTGGACGGGTTTAAAGGTGACAAGTACCTAGGCCGTGGAAGGTGCTTGGCATCTCTCCAGACTATGGGAATGAGGTTAGAAACGTCGAGGGTGATGACGCTGCGCTGGCTGTCGGGGTCCGGTAAGGAGATCTAGAACCATCGAGTAGGGTGTTTGTGGAGCGGCTCCGGTAGGGTGGACTACGGTGTGGGCGAAGCGGATCTATGGCCGTGGACGAGGGCGTAGGTGAAGCTGCTTCGGCGGTTGGGTTAAGGATGGTGTCGACGATGCGGATCTGCGGCCGTGGACGGGGCGTCAGAAGCTGCTCCGGTGGTTGGGTTAAGGGTGGTGTCGATGATGCGGATCTGCGGCCGTGGATGGGGCATCAGAAGCTGCTCCGGTAGGTTGGATGAGGGTGCGAGGAAGCGGATCTGAGGCCGTGGACTTGTGAGTTGGCAAAGCGGCCCCAGTAGGATTGAGAATGGTATAGGCGAAGCTACTCCGGTAGGGTTTAGGAAGGTGTCGGCGAAGCGGCTCCGGTGGGGTTGAGGAAGGTGTCGGCGAAGAGGATCAGAGGCCATCGACGGGGGCGTCGGTGGGGCGGCTCCGGGGGGTGTGGACGAAGCGTCTCCGGTGGGGAGTACGAATGAGCCGCTGCAGATGCGCGGCGGTTGACGAGAGTACCGGCGAAGCAGGTCCGGCGCCGTGGACAAGGCCGGCACTGAATGGGTTGTGGTACAGTGGTGGATGAGTAGTCTACTTGTTTCTAGGGGAGGTGGGAGGGGTAGATGCGGCCGCAGAAGCAGATCCGGCGAGGTGGACGCCGCTGGCAGTGAATGGGCTATGGTACGCAGGGGGATGAGCAGTCTAGGGTTTCGAGAGGGGAGGGGAGAAAGGGGGATGAATTACGGACGGCGTGCCGTGTAGTTAGTCGTTTTTGTGGGAGGGGGAGAGGAAATGGGGGTGCCGTGTAGTGGGGGAACCGGAAGTTACCAAAGCAGCCCCGACCTATCATGTAGATGAGGGCGGTATTGTAACTGTTGGTCTCCGTGCACCAAGGACAAAAGGGGGATTTCACATGCGAAAGACTAAGGTGGCGGAAATTTTAGAAGGAGGCGGGAGATTTTGCCGCCCGCGGGATCATTCGTATCCAGTTTCAACTAATTTTGGATCGTGCTAGCGGGAAGGCCATGCTAGACTGTGTACACGGGGCACGCGTCAGCAGTTAATAACTGGTGTGAAGTCCACCCCAGAAAAAAGACAATAACTCGGGATTATGCGCCAATAACTTGGACGTTCACACGGGCGTGGCCAATCGTATGGGTGTAGTGGCGCATTCACAAAAAAGGGGATCAAACGCTCAACCTATGTATTTCTCGTGTAAATAGATAATTTAGTGCCATTGGTTATTTACTTTAAACATAACGCATTGACGTGTTAGTGTAGAGGTGCATAAAAAGAAATGGATATTGTAGTCAGCTACTTAAAAGTGTTACCTCATATGATTACATAGCCTCCATTTCATAAATTGCGTACTAGTTGAATTCATATATGAATATTACATATATTACTTCAAAATAGAAACTTAAATCATCCAAGACTAATGAATTTGAATGCAAGAGTAACAATGGTGCATGTTCATGATAGCTACATTGGTTGTTTGAAGAAATATCACAGTAACTTTGGCATGCACAACTAAAAAGGCTTATTTAAATAGAAAAAATGTGATATGTGAGTGTCCAATCTTTATAGCATTGAATCGATATTCTACCTTTGGCCACAATACGAAGTAGATATTGACTTATGTTCAAGCGATGCACATCCACGATCGCTAGATAGTGATACATCAATGAATTGTGCAATCTCTCTCACACGCATAAATATCTCATTTCCCTGTGGGCATCGGAATCACACATGTGCACTTCGTGTATTTCTCTCCCTCCGTCAGGGTTAAATTCGTCTTTCTACCCCGTCCTACAAGTCTCTCACACAGAAACACACACACTCTCTATGTCTAACACGCCCACCCCATTAATTCCGCCCACCCACAGCCACTAATTTCTCTCACACATATGCTATCTACCTATCCCTTAATATAGCTAGATATGTGTCACACAAACTCCTTCTCCCTACTAGCAAGATGCCCATGCGTTGCACGGAACATCAAGATGCATTTGTATGAGAAGTTTATCTTGTGGGAGAAAAGGATGAATGAGGGAATGCCTTATTTGCAAATGCGGAGAGGGGTGTGGGTATCTTTTTGCAAAATTGCCATAGTTTCCTTCCTATCCATCGGATATAAATCGGATGTCCTATATTGCAGGATGGCAGGAACACCATCATCACCAA
This sequence comes from Triticum urartu, assembly GCF_056163025.1. Taxonomy (NCBI): domain Eukaryota; kingdom Viridiplantae; phylum Streptophyta; class Magnoliopsida; order Poales; family Poaceae; genus Triticum; species Triticum urartu. The sequence goes on along the minus strand of NC_141876.1, from coordinate 19,619,135 downwards.
CTCTGTTTTTTTTATAAGAGTAGAGATATGTGAGTGTCACTGCCCCCCACACGCACACCCACACTTCCCAACACCGAAGGAGTAGCGTGACACCTCGATCTTGATACTAATCTATCGACTGGCTTCTCTCTCAAACATACACACACACACACACACTACCCGGCACCGAAGGAGTAGGGTGGCACATCGATCTTGATAATAATCTATCTACTCCTCTTTCAAACACACACACACACTCGCTAGTTGTGCCTCTATGTCTACCGCACACACTCTCAATACGTCTTTCTCTCCCCCCCCCCAACAATGACAGCAGAAGGGTGACAACTCGATCTGATCATAATCTGTCAATTGGTTTCTCTCTCAAACATTGTGTCTTGGTGCCTCGCTCGGTAGCCCCCTCGATATGTAGACTTCTCTCGCGCGCACAGCTGTAGTGACGATGACGCTGAACCCAGTGTGCCTTGTTTTTATCGGCCTCATGTGATAGTTTTCACCCCGTTTTCTGTTAATTAGCAAGGAAACCTTTTCTTTGTTACTACTATTGAATCTGAAGTCATTTGGGGCAGCCATAAAATATATCACTTCAACCCAATTATCACAACAACTATTTTAAAAGAAATTAGCTAGCTGCCCGTGCGTTGCACGGAACATCAAGACGCATTTGTATGAGTAGTTTATCCTGTGAGAGAAAAGGTTGAACTAGGGAAGGCCTTATTTGCGAATGTGGAGAGACGTGTGGGTATATTTTTGCAAAATTGCCATAGTTTCTTTCCTATCTATTAGATATAAATCCGATGGCCTATATTGCAGGATGGCACGCACACCATCATCACCAACTCTTTTTCTACACCCTCCGTCCGAAAATACTTGTCATCAAAATGGATAAAAAGAGATGTATCTAAAACTAAAATACGTCTAGATACATTTACTTTTATCCATTTTGATGACAAGTATTTCCGGACGGAGGGAGTATTTGTCTTTTTAGAGATTTCAACAAGTGACTATGACTGGACCTTACCAACATACTCAAAAAAGTAGTCCATAATTTTGATGTTACCCTCTTTTCTTGGTGGTGCAGTGCCATCTGGATACCTCATAAATAAATCAAGGACAAATCCGACCCCTTCCCAAAAAGACGTACGGAGCAAAATGAGTGAATCTACACTCTAAAATATGTCTACATACACATCCGTATGTGGTAGTCCATTTGAAATCTGAAAAAGACAAATATTTAGGAACGAATGGAGTATATATAAGAGTAGACATGGAGATATATCTCCAGCATGGTCTACAATAAAAATGTGCTGGGCTAGTTAGCGCCGGATGCTCGCAACACGATGACATGAGTTCGTATTCTGTCTTTTAACTTTATATTTTTATATTATATATTACTCTACTTATTTGATATATACTTCTTTCGCCATTGTACTGACAATGGAACCCACAGAGTACTTAGAATACAATATTAAGGATGGACTTGTTTCTTTTTAACTTTCTGTACGAAGCTGTAGCCACCCTGCAAGTCACGTGTGCACGGTGCATGCAATTAACTTTTTATAGAGGGACAATCATACCGGCAATTAGCTCAAATGGATTGGATGTCACTCTATTATTTCCAGCATAAAGAGCATCTCCAACGGCAGCCGGCAAATTTCCTCCCGCTTCCTTAAGCGGAGGACGACATCAAACGCCAGCGGCATACATTTTTACAACTCTAACCAACCAGATGAAATTCGTGCAAACATAGACTGATTTCATATAAGCATGAAGGATTTTGTATAAAAAATACAGATCTTCATATAAACATCATGGATTTCATTACATTTACATGAACTAAGAGGTGCCAATCCGGCTCTCTTGTATAATTAATACTCCCTCCGTCCGGAAATACTTGTCCTAGAAATGGATGTATCTACACTTATTTTAGTTGTAGATACATACAATTTGTCCATTCTTAGAACAAAAATTCCCCGCCAGCTGGAGAGGGAGTACATAATCTAAATGGCCGCCCGCGGATCCCTTTGTCTTCCTCATGTCCGGCAGACACTTGCGGGGTCGACGTAGGTCCTCGGAAGAGACGAAGCAGCAAAGAAACCACCTGAATCCGCGGTCGTCGCCTCGGCGGTGGCCTTCATGGGTCCCTAGTGGTGGCGGCCTCCCGTGGTCTACTTCTCCTCGATGATGGCGGCGGACACGGAGAAGCTGGCCACCGACTCGTCACTCTCCATGCACCCGGCTTCTGTCTCTGCCAGCATGGCGCTGCCGCAGGCACGGGAGGCGCGCCCACAGACACGGGAGGCACGGCTACCGTAGACACTGGTGGCGCGGTACGACGCGGCAGCGATGACGCCTGTACCGGCGTGCTCGCCGTCGTGCCGACGTGGAGCAACTCGCCATTCCTCATCGAGTTGAATTGGAGCGGCGAGTTGCTGAACCACGCGCCTGCTTGGGGCGGCAACTGGCTCCGTCAGGCCAAGCGAGGTTGGTGAAGCATGGAGCGGCCTCGCCCGTATCCAGAGGGCTCGGTGGGCCACCTAGCTGGGTAATATGCCGGAGAACGGCTCATCGGAAGCCATCGGAGTAGTGGAGAAAATGGTGAAGGAGGAGATGGGGGAGCGGCGGAGGGGTGAGATTCTTGCCCGCTGTCTGTCTGGCCTCGTGTAAATAGAGGGCGGACGATAGGAGCTTGGCCGGCGTCTGGCCTCATTTAAACTGAGGGCGGACGGGAGGATCTCGGCCGGTGTTGCATTTAATTCCGGCCCGCTCATGAACGGATGTGTGGCCATTGTAGGATTCTCGGTTTGCATGTGGGTTTAACGGAGGGGTTTAATGGAGGCTGTCGGTGTCAAAACCGGTGGATCTCGGGTAGGGGGTCCCGAACTGTGCGTCTAGGTCGGAGGGTAACAGGAGGCAAGGGACACGAAGTTTTACCCAGGTTCGGGCCCTCTCGATGGAGGTAAAACCCTACGTCCTGCTTGATTAATATTGATGATATGGGTAGTACAAGAGTAGATCTACTACGAGATCAGAGAGGCTAAACCCTAGAAGCTAGCCTATGGTATGATTGTGTTGTCCTACGGACTAAAACCCTCCAGTTTATATAGACACCGAATAGGGTTAGGGTTACATAGAGTCGGTTACAATGGTAGGAGATCTACATATCTGTATCGCCAAGCTTGCCTTCCACGCCAAGGAAAGTCCCTTCCGGACACAGGACGAAGTCTTCAATCTTGTATATTCATAGTCCAGCTGAAGGTATAGTCCGGCCATCCGGACACCCCCTAATCTAGGACTCCCTCAGTAGCCCCTGAACTAGGCTTCAATGACAACGAGTCTGGCGCGCAGATTGTCTTCGGCATTGCAAGGCGGGTTCCTCCTCCAAGTACTTCATAGAAGATTTTGAACACAAAGATAGTGTCCGGCTCTGCAAAATAAGTTTCCACATATCGCCATAGAGAGAATAATATTTACACAAATCTAATCTGCTGACGTATTCCATAGTGTGGCATCACACCACGGCCAAGCCTTTATTCGAATCGTTTTACTGTCCCATCTCAGCGGGTTATGCGAGGCGGTTTCCTTGGCACATCTTGTTAAAGCAGAGGTCGTGTCCCCTTATTCCGGGATTCTCATCAATATGGGCGTGGGTAACCCAACCGCACCATTGATTACGGCGCTTGGGAGATAAGCGAGTTTTACCAGGCTGGTGGGGACGCATAGTCGCGTCCACCCATATAAGGGGATAAGGATCCACCTTTTCACCTACGCCTTCTTCCTCCCTTGCTTATCCATTCTCACGCACTCGAGCTCCAGCGCCCAAGTCCGCACTCTCTACCTCAACCTTCTCCAGCCATGTCCGGAGTGGGAGGCAAGTGGATGGTCTCCTCCATCACGGAGGGACACATCAAAAAACTGAGGAAGGCCGGATACTTGTCTAACGACATCACATACCGGCTTCCCGAAAAGGGGCAGCTCCTCCCCACCCCAAGGCCCCATGAGAGGGTAGTGTTCCTTCCCCACTTCCTCCGTGGACTGGGCTTTCCGATCCACCCATTCGTCTGGGGGCTCATGTTCTACTACGGCTTGGATTTCCATGATCTGGCCCCGAACTTCATCCTCAACATCTCGGCGTTTATCATCGTGTGCGAGGCTTTCCTCTGCATCCACCCCCATTTCGGCCTATGGCTCAAGACTTTCAATGTCAAGACGAAGGTGGTGCGCGGCAACCAGGCGGAGTGCGGAGGCGCCATGGTGGGCAAGATGCCCAACGTCTTATGGCTCGCGGGCTCCTTTGTGGAGACCCTGAAGGGGTGGCAATCGGGGTGGTTGTACATCACCGAGCCGTGCGACCCTGAGTGGGTCGTGGCCCCCGAGTTCCGGTCCGGACCCCCAACGCGGCTCATGTCCTGGAAAGAGACAGGCCTGTCGTGGGGCAACAAAGGAGAGGTGACTGGACTGCAAACATGCATCCAAACCCTGGTGGACAAGCAGCTCAAGCTCGTCAACGTAGTCCAGGTTATGCTCATCCGCCTGATCCTCCCATGTCAACAACGGGTCTTCAATTTGTGGGAGTTCAACCCGGCGCAGCACCGAACTCTGAGCAGGCTCTTCGACACTACGTACGAAGATGCCTGGAAGGTGCTTTTCAAGGGTGCCGAGGCTCCCGCATCCGCCACTGAGGATCGCGGATTCAGTGCGCAGCGTCACGCTAGCGCGGTAAGTTGTTTGTACCTTTTTACAGGGTATTAGTTTTCCATAGTTTAACTGAATGTGGGATCTAAGCTCCCTTCCCTTTGACAGAGTTGGAAGGCGAAGTCCGGACAGATCGACATTCCGGCTCCCTTGCCCGAAGACCCAGCTGATGCCCTCTTGGCGAAGCTACTGATTCCGGCACCCTATGTGGTGCCGGAGAAGAAGGCCATGAAGAAGGCCACGGGGACTTGAAAGAGTGCCTGGCGCTAGGAGGTAGCGGATCCATCATCCGACGGCTCCAAGACGCACTCCTCCCATGAAGACGAGGAGGAGGAAGAAGAGACCTCTCCCCCTCCAGCGGGGGAAGGGAAGAAAAGGAAGGCCGCCCCAACTGGGGAAGTCGAAGGGTCCAAGAAGGGGAAAACCCTTCCACCGGACTACTCCACCAACGCCGATGATGGCAAAGAGGAGTGGCCGACCAGGGCCAAGCCCCTGGCGAAATCGTAAGTATCCGGATACCAGAGTAATTCATGGTATTCCTTTATTGCACAGCTTTCCCTTATGTAAAATATGATTATGCAGCCCACCCAAAGACCGGCTCGATCCGTCGTCGAGCGGTTCACTGGACTCGTCGGATGTGAATTCGCTTTCGACGGCTTCCTCCCCCCGCCCTACGGACGACGCCGAAGTGTTGTCCCAACAGGTTCCAAGCCAGGAGGAGGTGGTCCTGGAGGCGCCGCAAGGCGACCTCCCCGACTCCAGGGGTGACGGGGGAAAGGGCTCCAAGTCCGGTTCTAGGCCAGACAGCGCTCCGGAACCTTCAAAGGTTCCAGAGTCCGGCGGGCGACCTCCTTCCAAGAGGAGCAAGCCCATTGTGTCGGTGACCCCCGTCCAATCGGAGGCGCCGACCAATCTGTTGGAGGCGCTCCAAGGCGCCTCCATCGACGAGGAGCACCGCACCATTATGAGTGCGGTGGTCCAGAAGGTTCAGTCCGCCAAGAGCGGACTGACTGAAGCTTGTACTAGCCTTTTAACAGGCTTTGAGGTAACTAAAGAATGTGTAAATAATATTACTGCATAGACAGTAGCCCCTGATGCTCCGTTTGGCGTTCGGGAAGAAAAGCCGAATAGAGGATCAAATAAAATTCGCAGGAGTCTAGCAAAAAGGAGTCAATATGCGTATGCAGGTTTCTCTGCTTGCGTCCGCCGCACTGCCTGCGGAAGTGGACACACTAAAGCAGAACCTCGAGCGGTCCGAGCAAGAGCTCGGGCGTGCCAAGAAGCAGCTCGAGGACAATGAAGGTAAGAAATACCTTGTTTAAATATATATATAAAAAGGTGCAATTGCAAAAAATGACAGGATTATCGTGGCTATTGTAGGGGCCATGTCTGAGGTGGCGACCCTTAAGCAAGCGCTGGTCGAGGCCGAGAAGAGGGCGGCCACGGAGCGCACCGAGCGGGAGAAGTATGAGGCCGAGGTTGGCAAGGTGCGGCAAGAGCTCCAGGTTCTCAAGGAAAAACATGAGAGTTTGGAGCTTGACTCAAAGACGTGAGCGTCCGAGCTTGCGGTGGCTATTGAAAATGCCAAGTCTGCCAAGGCCGAATCCCAGAAGACCCTCCAGGAGTTGGATGAGGTGAAGAAGATAGCGGCGGGTAAGGCATTCTCTATGCAAAGCAAACACATAAACGTGAGTTACTTGTTACTTACCCGAATCCGGAGCTCGCCAGGAGCGTTCGCAGATCTAACCCGGAGTGTGTCTGATGCCGCCGCATTCTATCGAGCCGAGGAGGGAAGCTCGACAGAGAAGGTGTTCTGGTCTCAGTATGCTGAGGCCGGACACCCCGTGCCCCTGAGCGGCCAGCTGAAGCAACTGGTCGAGCTCCACAAGGTGGCCGAACAGGCCATGAAGGGCCTCATAGTTCGACTGTGGCCTGGGGAGGCTCTGCCTGGGAGCTATTTCGGGCTGGTGCGGCGGCTGGTGGAGGCCTGTCCAAGGCTCGAAGTCATCAAGCGCTCCTCTGCATTGAAGGTGCCGTAGGGCCCTTGCCCATGCTAAGGTGCACTGGGGCAAGCTGGATGCTTAGAAGCTTGTGAAGGACGGGCCACCGCCGGGGAAAGAGCATCGCAAGCCCGAGAATTATTATAAGGATGTTCTGAAGGGTGCCTACCTTGTGGTGGATGAATGTTCTAGGGATGTAATTTTTGAGTGAAACTTGCTCGTTTTGTCCTATGCGCTGAAAACTTGTTCATATGTGCTAAGTAATGCTGTTGGAATTTAAAATATTACCTTCTGTGCGGCTGTTTATCAATTCTGAGAGATGGCGAGTCGTCGGCTTCTGCCCCCGTGCCGCTAGTGCTGGCGTGTTCGGGGATAAACCTGAGCGCACTTTTTCCCATGTTTGGGTCCTTAGAGGGAGGCGCTCAGCCCAACGAACAAGGCAATCGGACTATAATGCGTGAACACTCTCACTTAGCCATAGAATTCTATAATTTTAAATTTCAGCAAAGCCCCTGGTATTCGGAAGACCGAGTTCGGGGCGCTATCCACGCCTTGGTCGGACAGAGTCGGCTCCTCGCTCTAAGCGGCATAAGTCTTTAGGGACTTGAAAAACCTCTCGACTAGCGACCAGCTCTCGCTTCATCATGACAGTCAGTTTTAGCTTTCTCCACTGAGGTGCTCGACCCAGCTCAACTGGGGCACAATCGCAGTGGTTCTCCTAGTGCTACCTTAGCCGATATAGCGGAACATAAGGCACCAAAACATAGGAGCCGGGGAAACCCAACTATTGACCCAAGACATGATTCGGAGCCGATGCATATAATGCTTTAAGTTCGGGCGCCGCACTTGTTAAAGTGTTCGGACCTCTCACACCATGTTTAGGGGTACTGAAGCCCCTGGCGTATTTCAACCGTACCAAAGTGTACGGGTGCAACATGTCGTTAAGGAACATATATAAAAAAAGTAATGCAAAAATAGACAAAAGCTATGCATTGTTTATTAAAGAGGGCTGCGATCAAAGCAGAACGATACAAATAATGCGATAAGCAAAAGGTTGGACTATTTGACATGTCTGTTCCAGGGGCAAGCTGCGGAATAGTATGCGAAACAGGTATACTGCTCATGATAGAGACCACCTGGGAGTTCGGTAATGCGGCGTGGCTTGTCTGCATCCCTGGTTCTTGCATTGTTTGTGCGGCAATGGAACTACCGTACAGGCCTCCGAAGAATGGAGTCCTGAAAGTAAGAGAAAATTAAAAAATTAGCGGCCCTGGTGCGGTTTAAGCCGTGCTTCGGGCGTGCCGTGATGGTGCCCCTCCCCCTGTACCCATGGTATTTCTAGAGCGTAGTTGTGTATGCGTAGCACTAGCGGTCTTGTTGTAGGTTACTCTGGGTGCGCTTGACGGTGTCCGGTCGTTTAGTGGCCGGACTGGAGAACTGCCTGGAGAGGCTGCTTTGTACTTCTGCTGCAAGGGCCGCCGTGTGCTCCTCCGTTCGGAGGGAGCGTTTGGTGTTTCCATTGACCGTAATTACTCCTCGAGGGCCTGGCATCTTGAGCTTAAGGTATGCGTACAGCGGTACCGCATTGAACTTGGCAAATGCGGTTTGCCCGAGCAGTGCGTGATAGCCACTGCGGAATGGGACTATGTCGAAGATTAACTCCTCGCTTTAGAAATTATCCGGAGATCCGAAGACCACTTCAAGTGTGACTGAGCCTGTACAGTTGGCCTCTACACCGGGTATTATGCCTTTAAAGGTCGTTTTGGTGGGCTTAATCCTCGAGGGATCTATGCCCATTTTCCGCACTGTATCCTGGTAAAGCAGGTTCAGGCTGCTGCTGCCGTCCATAAGGACTCTAATGAGATGAAATCTGTCAATAATTGGGTCTAGAACCAATGCGGCTAATCCGCCATGACGGATGCTAGTGGGGTGGTCCCTTCGATCAAAGGTGATCGGGCAGGAGGACCATGGGTTGAACTTTGGGGCGACTGGCTCTACCGCGTATACGTCCCTTAACGCGCGCTTTCGCTCCCTCTTGGGGACGTGGGTTGCGTTTATCATGTTCACCGTCCACACTTGTGGGGGAAAACCCTTCTGTCCACTGTTGTTCGGCGGTCGGGGCTCTTCGTCGTCATCGCTATGCAGCCCCTTGTCTTCGTTTTCGGCATTTAACTTGCCTGCCTGCTTGAACACCCAACAATCCCTGTTGGTGTGATTGGCCAGCTTTTCGGGGGTGCCATGTATCTGGCACAAGCGGTCGAGTATTCGGTCCAAACTGGACGGGCCCCTAGGATTTCTTTTGAATGGCTTTTTCCGCTGACCGGATTTATAGCCTCTGAATCCGGCATTAACTGCCGTATCCTCAGCGTTGTCGCCGTTAATGCGACGCTTCTGCTTGTTGCGATGCGACCTGCCACTACTGTCCCTGGTATCTGAATTACCAGGGTTCTTGGTCATGTTGTTGCTACGTGTAAGCCAGCTGTCTTATCCCGCGCAAAAGTGGGTCATGAGTGTCGTGAGTGCTGCCATAGATTTCGGCTTTTCCTGTCCAAGGTGCCGGGCAAGCCACTCGTCACAGATATTGTGCTTGAAGGCTGCTAGGGCCTCAGCGTCCGAACAGTCGACTATTTGATTTTTCTTTGTTAGGAACTGTGTCCAGAATTGCCTGGCCGATTCCTCTGGCTGCTGAATTATGTGACTTAGGTCATCGGCGTCTGGGGGTCGCACATAAGTGCCCTGGAAATTGTCGAGGAATGCGGCTTCCAGGTCCTCCGAACAACTGATTGATTCTGTTGGCACTGTTAAGCCAATGCCGAGCTGGTCCTTTAAGCTTGAGTGGGAGGTATTTGATGGCGTGGAAATCATCACCGTGGGCCATGTGGATATGAAGGAGATAATCCTCGATCCATACTGTAGGATCTGTTGTGCCATCATATGATTCGATGTTTACGGGTTTGAAACCCTCGGGGATTTGATGATCCATTATTTCTTCTGTGAAGCATAGTGGGTGTGCGGCGCCTCGGTACTGGGCTATATCACGACGTAGCTCCAATGAGCTTTGTCTACTGTGTTCGGCCCTGCCGAATTTATGGCCGGCGTGACGGTTACCGTCTCGAGTCGTGGGGCGCCCGCGCGAACCGTAGATCGATCTTGTTTGCCTTGCCTTGTTCTCCAACATATCTCGTAGGTCCGGTGCATTTTCCCGTGCCTTGGTACGGGGTGCGGCTTGAGTGGAGGGCCGAAAGGCCACTCTGTCGCGGCCACGAGGTGGCCGATCAGCCGTGTCGAGTGCAGGTGATGCAGGTTTAAGTGCTTCCTCCTCTAGTCGGGGTAGCAACCTGCGCTTTGGGTAGCTCTTGGAGGGGCATTCGAGTTTATGCTCTTCGGCCGCAAGGACTTCAGTCCATCTGTCGACTAGCAAATCTTGATCAGCTCTAAGCAGTTGTTGTTTTTTCTTGAGGCTTCTTGCCGTGGCCATAAGCCTGCATTGAAAACGCTCTTGCTAGACAGGATCCTCTAGCACGACAAATTCGTCGTCGTCGAGGCTTGCCTCGTCTTCGGAGGGAGGCATATAATTATCGTCCTCGACCTCTCTGTCCGCCGCTCTCTCATGAGGGCTGGTTTCTCCATCCTCCTGTACTAAGTCTTGCTGGAGGGGGTTTTCTTCGGCACTCTCCGGAGTATTATTATCTCCCGTGCTGGAATCACCGTATTTGTTTTGGCGGGATTTTGATCGGCGCCGCTGATGCCGGCGCTTAGACTGTTTCTTGGAGGGGTCATCCTCCGCTGTTCCATCGCCATCTCCTTCTTTTGGGGTGTCCACCATGTATATGTCATATGACGAGGTGGCTTTCCAGGGCCTAATAGGCGCTTGTTCTTCATCGTCTCCATCATCGGCATCCATACCGTCGATGTCTTCGGAGTCGAAGTCGAGCATGTCGGTTAAATCGTCAACAGTGGCTACAAAGTGGGTGGTGGGTGGGCTTTGAATTTCTTCATCGTCCGTACCCCAACCTTGTTGACCGTAGTCCGGCTAGGGCTCTCCTGATAAAGAGAGAGACTTCAGTGTCTTCAGAATATCGCCGAAAGGCGAGTGCTGAAAGATGTCCGCGGCAGTAAACTCCATGATCGGCGCCCAATCGGATTCGATCCGCAGGGGCATGGAGGGTTCGGAGTCCGGAGAGGAGTCCGGCTCCCTGGAGTCATGAGTCTTGCGGAGTGCGGGGCTGGTGTTCGGCTCGATCGCCGTTGGGATCACAGCCCCCGAGCCGGCGTCCAACCGCCCATCCTCGATCGGTGCAGTTGGCTCCGAATTAAAGGTCGAAGCCGACGCGGGTGCGGCCTCCAGGGCACTGTTCGGCGGCAGAGCTAGATCATGCTCGTCGTGACAGTGCGGCGCGCTCGGCAGTGGCTCGAATCCATCGAAGATCAAGTCCCTGCGGATGTCAGCCATGTAGTTTAAACTTCCAAATCTGACCTGACGGCCAGGGGCGTAGCTTTCGATCTACTCCAAATGGCCAAGTGAATTGGCCCGCAGTGTGAAGCCGCCGAAGACGTAGATCTGTCCGGGGAGGAAGGTCTCACCCTGGACTGCATCGCTATTAATGATCGTAGGAGCCATCGAGCCTGACGGCGACGACACAGAGGAACTCTCAATGAAAGCACCAATGTCGGTGTCAAAACCGGCGGATCTCGGGTAGGGGGTCCCGAACTGTGCGTCTAGGCCGGATGGTAACAGGAGGCAAGGGACACGAAGTTTTACCCAGGTTCGGGCCCTCTTGATGGAGGTAAAACCCTAGGTCCTGCTTGATTAATATTGATGATATGGGTAGTACAAGAGTAGATCTACCACGAGATCAGAGAGGCTAAACCCTAGAAGCTAGCCTATGGTATGATTGTGTTGTCCTACGGACTAAAACCCTCCGGTTTATATAGACACCGGATAGGGTTAGGGTTACATAGAGTCGGTTACAATGGTAGGAGATCTACATATCCGTATCAGCAAGCTTGCCTTCCACGCCAAGGAAAGTCCCTTCCAGACACAAGACGAAGTCTTCAATCTTGTATCTTCATAGTCCAGGAGTTCGGCTGAAGGTATAGTCCGGCCATCCGGACACCCCCTAATCAAGGACTCCCTCAGAGGCGCCGGGCGTGCAGCGGGCGGCGCGGTACTATTCGATTTGACAGCAGTAATGAGCCATCAAATCACAAAGGCCCTAGCCTCTCGTGAAACCGATCGAGCTAGACTGCCCCGCCCTCTAGCCTTTTAAAAAATGTATATACTCCACTTTTGTACAGTAGTAGTATCGATGGATTGCGCCATGGAGCAAAACTTGAAATTTAAAAAAAGGTGGTACATATAGAGAGCGCTTGTCGCCAAATTATGCATATAGTACTATTAAAAAGGCTTGTCACAATAATGGTGTCCAGCACAAGTGCACCACCCACCCCTCAAATAAAACTAAGCACCCTGGAATTCTTTGACAAAACTAAGCACCCTAAAATTCTTTGACAACTAAACTGCTGGCTATATGATGTTGGCCATATATATTGTATGTATATAATGTGAAGAAATGAGTGGTAGTACTGTACCAACTAAAAGATGAAATGTAAGAAATACTTGTATGTATGTACTGAAGAGTTAAAGTAACAAGAAGAAACATAACATAGTTCTGCTGGGGGCTCAGCACAACACACCCCTCAAATTAAATTAAGCACACCTGAAATTAAACTTTGCAACTATTCCGGTAGACACTGCATTAGAACCACCATGAGCAACGACACTGCCACCTTACCCGGAGTCCTCGTCCACGTCCTCGACTTCGTCCTTGTCCCTCTTCCTGCCGATACTTCTTTGCTTGAACCGCACACTTGGCTGTTGCTCTTGATCCAACCCTTGTAGATATTGAAGCAAAGGTAGCCATCCATTGCAGCGTACTGGATGTGGTCTATATCTAGTACATTTCGCTGCCATGCATGACGATGAAACGTGTATGGAGGTTTCTCCAGTTTACCGTACGAAGGATGAACCATGGCTCCTACCAAGGTCAGCATTGAAGGCTGAAGAGAGGACACCAGTCGATTCTTCTGGAGGTCGAAGGTGTTGCCTACAACGAGGCCTACCCGACGCAGGACTTCTTTGTCATTACCAAAGTCTACAATAACGAATTTTACTAGGTTGATCCCGAGGAAGTCCTTAAAATCCTGGCACTCAACGTCGGCATGGTATATGTGGTAAACCAAGCATAAGTCATGCACGCTAACCTGGATCACGGCGGCTTCTTCCTCTCTTCGTCCTTTAGATCCTTCTCTCGTCCCAGGACTGTGGTGTACTCAACATCTAGCCCAGCGACCCACTCATCATCTGAGTTTTCGAACATGCGTCTAAAGCGAGAAAGGCATCCTTTCACCGTCGCGGAAGAACGGGTGTAGATGACGTCGAACTCATCGCCGGTGATGGTTCTAACTTGTACTCACCACCGATCCTGGAGATTTGGGACGCCATGGATTTGGGAGGACGGTTAGGATTAGTGGAACTGGCGTAATGTGAATGGACGGGACGACTAGGAGCAAACCGCCGTAGTATTGAAGGACGTGCGGGGACGAGTAGGAGCGAACTGCCAGCGTGCGAACGGTAGGGTAGTGGCTTTCCATTCTCCCATGATACGGGCTTCCGAGAGCCCTTGGATCTGAGATCGAACGGTTGCATGGCATGATTCTAGACCTATGGGTGAATATCCTATTCTGGAGGGTTATGTCGGATTCACGGGTTCCGGCAGACCCTTAAGGTTCGAACACTGGGGTGAGCACGGAGATCACGCCTTCTACCTCCCCGTCTCGCAAAGATCTAAACTACTAAAAGAACTGCACAAGGGACACAAGATTTATACTGGTTCGGGCCACCATTATGGTGTAATACCCTACTCCAGTGTGTGGTAGGTGGATTGCCTCTTGGGGCTGGTGATGATGAACAATACACGGAAGAACAGCCTCGCGAGGGTCTGTTCTTGGCTGGGGTGATGAATTGCTAGGAGGAGTTCAGTCACCCTTCTCTCTCTCTCTCTCTTGTCGACCGTCTGGAGCCAACCCTCTGCTTCCTATCAATCTAAACTGATCGAACCGACCCAAACCCCTGCTATGTGGGTGGCTGGTCCTATTTATAGAGGCCCTGGTCCTCTTCCCAAATATTGAGCGGGATGGGAGCCAACAATGGCGGGCTAATTTGAAGGGGAACATCTAGTACATCTATCCGGACAAAAGCAGTCTTCGCCTGCCAAAGGCTCTAGTGATGACGCTGTGCTGGGCTCCATGGGACCTCCGTCTTGTAGTCCTCCTGCTCTTGGTCTCGTTGCACCGAAATGGCAACCTTTGCTTGATGCCTCGGTACTCCGCGGCTGCGCTTGCCCCCTTTGCACCAAAGGGGAAAGAAGGACGCTGCGCGCGCTGGCGCCCGCCTGGTGCCCTGAGTCGTCATGGCTTACGTCATGGGCACCTCGCAAGGTACCCCGCCTTGATATCTCCGCCTCCTCGCGAGCCAGCCTGATGAGGCTGCGCCCGAGGATGCACCGTGTCGTTCGCCTCGCGAGGCTTGGCCCCTCGCGAGGGTCTTGAGTCTTGTGTTGATGAAGGTGGGCCGCACTGGGCCCCCATTTGAGCCACGCCGCAGGCCGCAGGCAGGCAAGTCTGGGGACCCCCGTTCCCAGAACACCGACAGTAGCCCCCGGGCCCAAGGCGCGCATGGACTTGGCCGTGCCGAGAGGCGAAACGGCAAGGGCGAAGCGCCGTGTGGCGGTTGATTGGACGTGGGCGTCTCCACTTCCCCACGACGCCTTGGTGATCGCGCGAGTTGGACAAGTCCCTGCATGCAAATCGTGTCATGATTACCTGTGATCATGGAGGCCGGCGGTTGGCCTTCGCCGGCTATAATACGGCACCGTGCGTGCCCTTCCAGTCCATCTCTCCTTGCTGTCTCCTTTGCCTCAGTTCTTGTTCCGTCTTGGTGTGATGGCTCCAATTCGTCGGTTTTCCGCGGCAGAGAAGGGAAAGGCTCCTCGAGAGGGACTAGACCCTCTCCCGCCGAAGAAACGGCTCGCCCTTTGCAGCCGGGACGAGAAGGACCGTCAGGTGGTGGCGAGGCCCTGGCGCGAGCGGGCTCCGCCGGGGTTCCCGCTTCCCTTATATGCCTGCGTCGAGGGCCCCGAAGGTGTCGATGCCGATCCCCGCGGTGAGCGCCGTCGTCGGCGCCGTCGGGTCATGAAGGCGTGGGTGGTTCCTCCTGGAGTCCATGCCGAGGGCTCCTCCCAAGAGTTCATGCTCCACGTCGCCATTCCTCTTCAGTCCTGGATCCGTCTGCCTTCCTTCTTCGCCTCCATCGTCCCTCCAGGAGGGCCCCTGGAGCTCTGGCTGCAGCACGCCGACTGCAGCGCCCCCACGGCCGAGGCAGAGGTCGTGGTCGCCGCCCCGGGCGAGGTCTACATGTCCCGCGGCTGGAGAGAGATCGCCTGGGTTTGCAGGGAAAGGGGTGTCTTTGCGGTCCACTTGGAGTACGATGGCGCTGCGGTGATGTTCCTCAAGGTCTTCGACGCGAACGGGCGCCGACTGGAGTGTTGCCGCGGGAGAGGTGGCGAGGACCTCGCCCTGGTGAGGGCGAGGCCCGTCGACCGCTCCCTTGGCGGAGGCGCCGGAGGGTCCTGCGACTCCAGCGAAGGCTTCGCAACTCCGGAGACGAGCGACGACAGCTACGAGCCCCCGAGTCGGCGCCGCTCCCGGAGCAGGGCGGACTCGTCAGGCCATCGCCGACCCTGATCTGAATGGGGTTGGCGTCGGTGCCTGACGGCCCACTGTTGATGATGGCATCTTCTGCAGGAGCTCGTGTAGTTAGCATCCCTTAGGATTCGTTCCCTGCGAGGAATCAAAATGCGCCCCGTGGGGGCTTGTAAGGTGTCTGTAGTCCCGTTTGTTAATACATAACCCTTGCTATGGATCCGTGCGAGTCGCAAATTCCGTGGTAGTTCAGTCCTCCCTTTCGCACCTCACGAGGGCTTGGTGCTCTGCGTCGACAGGTCCCAGTCCCAATGCGGCGTCAGCCGTCGCTGGTATGCCAGGTTGTGATGCCGTGGTCAAGGCCAGGAGGTGAGCGACCTGGGGTCCGGTAAGAGCCCCTGAGTCGCGATGCTCAGGAGGTCCCCTTTGGCGCCCAAGCAGCCGTCGCTTGGTGAGAAAGGGAAGCAACGTCGCTAGTACGGAATTGCTTTAGGTGCGGGGGCAGTGCGACGGTAGCGAGTGCTTTGGGTGTTGACTTATCTTGAGAATCAGGGATTATTCCTGGTGCCCCATCGGGTCCGCGCGTAGGCAGGAGCGGAATCGCTCGGCAAGGTCCTCGCGAGCCCCTTCTCCCTCGCGTCTGCTCCCCTTTCTGCTCTACGTCCTCGGGTCCCGGCCCTCGAGCTGGTCTCAGCCGTCGCTGGTATGCCAGGTCGCGATGCCGTGGACAACGCCAGAGGGTGAGGGCCGGAGAGCCAGTAGGAGCCCTCAGTCACGATGCTCAGGCGCCCCCCCTTTAACGTGCAAGCGGTTCGCGCGGGCGAGGGTGAAGGGAACCCCGTGAGGGCCTTGGCTAGCGCAGTTCCCTCCAAGGATCCTGCAGATTCATCATAGAAAGAAGATTGGGTTGCCATGGCAGTCATTAGTCGATCGTTAGTCGCTCAAGAGCTCGTTGGTTGGAGTAGGTGAGGTGTGTCAGGGCACCCGTGAGCCAACGCGGGACTCACGTGGCCCTACCTCTGGGCGGGTTGCGCCCGACACTGGGCCGTATCTTGAGATGTGTCCCTACAAAATTTGGTTAGATGCCGGTACTCTACGTCCTCGGGTCCCGGCCCTCGAGCTTGTCTCAACCGTCGGTGGTATGCCAGGTCGCGATGCCGTGGACAGGGCCAGAGGGTGAGGGCTGGAGAGCCAGTAAGAGCCCTGAGTCGCGATGCTCAGGCACCCCCCCCTTTAACGCGCAATTAGTCGACAGGGAGAAGAAGGGATGCCGTGAACAGGCATCACGCAATCAAGCGTGATAGGCGCATGCATAGTTGGAAATAAACGCGAGGGAGATACACGCCGCTGGGCCTAGCCCGAGCGGCTTGGGGATTATGCAGCCCGAGGGGCGCCCCCAACAAGGCAAACTAACGACCGAAAAATAAAGGCAGATACATGCCGCAGGGACGGACCCACGCGGCCTGGGAGTGATGCAACCCTGACAGGGCGCTCCCAGCTGGGAATGAGGCTTGAAAGTTGTCACCTGAGGATGTCGTTGGCAAAGTGGCGTTGGTGCAGCAGACTCGGTGGGCTGCGGAAGCCGATCCTCACGAGCCCCCAGGCCCCGGGGCCTCGGGAGGCTCCGGAGGCACTGGTGGCTCCTCGCGAGCTGTCTTCATCTCCGCCAGGGCCGCGGAACGCCTGTCTTCCTGAGCCTCCATGATGCTCCTCATGAGGCGCTGGTACGCCACAGCCATGCTCGGCAGGCCGTAAGGCATGCGAACATAGCTGTGGGGTGGACCCCCGCAGCGCCCCACTCGCGAGGGCTAGAGGCGCTCCGTCGTGGCGATCTGATTGAGCCCTGGTACGTCGACGCAGATGCGCAGCTCACCATCCTCGCCTGGATGTGGGCCACAGCTGGTGGACGACGGCAACCTCTCATGATCCTTGACTCCTGTAGTTCTTGAATGGCCTTGTTAACGAACTCCTACTGGTCTGACCTTCCTTGATTGGCTCCTCCTTGAGGGAAACGTGCTTCGAAGCACGCCTCCACATGGTGCCCAAGCGCCTCCCTCGTGACCCTGGCTAGGTCGGTGGCCCTCCAGGTGAGAGCCCCCGAGCCCTGCCTGAGGAGGGCGCTGGGCGCACTTTCCTATGCAATGGAAGGATGGTCCTCCCGGGCAGACACGGGCCCTGAGGGGCCTGTCTCCTGAGGGGCTGAGCCTGGCGACATCTTCCTCTTCTTGGGGGTGGTCTCAGGAAGCCTCCTGCTTCCGCCATCTGGGTCTTCTAGCGACGCGGCTTGAAAGGCTCGCTCTAGGGAACACACTGCATCCTTCTCTTCACAGGGCACCATGATGACGCCGCCACTTCCTGGCATCTTGAGGACGTTGTAGCCATGGTGAGTCACGGCCATGAACTTGGCCAGCGCTGGGTACCCGAGGATGGCGTTGTACGGCAGGCGGATGTGGGCGACGTCGAAGTCGATGAGCTCGGTGCGGTAGTTGCTACGGGCCCCGAAGGTGACAGGGAGGCGGACCTGCCCGATCGGGACTGTGGAGCCGTCGGTGATTCCGGAGAAAGGCTTGGTCGGCTGAAGCTGGTCATAGGGCACCTGGAGGTTGTTGAATGTTTCCACGGACAGGACGTTGAGCGCTGCCCCTCCGTCGATGAGGGTCTTGGTGACCAGCACGTTGCTGATGACTGGGGAGCAAAGCATCGGGAGGACTCCGGCCGTGGCCGAGCACTTGAGCTGTCTGCTGAGCTGAACGTGATGGCGCACGCCGACCACCTGAGGGGGCGCGTCGCTTCGAGCTTGGGGAGAACTGCATTCACTTCGCGGGCGAACTGCTTGAAGATACGTTGAGAGGCTGGGGCTTGAGCTCCGCCCAGGATGCAGGCGATTGCGCGCGGCTCTTGGAAGCCCCCAGCCCCCTCGTCTTGATGGCGGTCTTCGTTCCTCCCTGGCTGAGGCGGCAGCGGAGGTAGGCCTGCGTTGCCATGAGGGCGATCCTCACGAGGCTGATCCCTCCAGTCTCCCTCGCGAGGCAGGTCCCGCCAGTGGTCCTTGCGAGGTTGATCGCGCCACCCCTGGCGCGGGCCGCGATCTTCCCAGCGTCCTGGGTTTCTTCCTCCTCCTCGGCCGTAGCCCCGGTCAGCACGGTCAGGGCGACGGCCGATCCTTCCTTCCCACACGACACGGAGCTCTTGACATTCATTGGTGTTGTGGTTGTGGAGGTCGTGGTACACACAGTACCGGCTACCCCTGGAGGAGTCGGGCAGATCCTTGCCCCACTTGGTGTCTGGTTCGGCTGAGAGTACGGTAGCCCCCTTGCGCTTCACGTCCTTGGCCTTGGGCTTCTTCTCCTCTGGGTCCGCGGCAGGCAGCTCGAGGAGGAAGAGATGTCCCTCCTCAGCCCTGGCGCACTTGTTCGCCAAGTTGAATAGCTCCAGGGAGGTGCAGAGGTCTTCATGCATTGCCAGCTCCTCCTTCATCTTACGTCGCGCACGCCATCGGAGAAAGCCGAGATGATGGCTTCCTCGGACACCTTGGGGATCTTGAGGCGCGCACTTTTGAAGCGTTGGATGTACTTTTGCAGGGTTTCTCCGGGTTGTTGCTTGATGCGGCGCATGTCGCTCACGGCGCGCGGCCGGTCGCGGGTACCTTGGAAGTTGGCGATGAAGCGGGTGCGCATCTGGTCCCAGGAAGAGATCGTGCCCGGAGCCAGATTCAGGAGCCAGGTGCGAGCTCCTTCCTTCAGCGCCATGGGGAACCAGTTCGCCATGACCTTCTCGTCCCCGCTGGCTGCCTCGATGCCCAGCTCATAGAGCTGGAGGAACTCTGCGGGATCGGCTGTGCCGTCGTAGCGCGGAGGCAGGTCTGGCTTGAACTTGCCGGGCCATGCGACGCTGCGCAGCTCGGTGGTGTAGGCGCGGCAGCCTGCGGTGGCCATGAAAGGCTTCGGTTGGTGGAGAGCTTGGCCTTGAGGGTCCTCATGCGCTGCAGCTAGGAGCAGGGCAGGGTCTTGGCGCGCCGGAGCTGGAGCAGGGAGCGCCCGGGCAGCTCCTTGCGGGCGAGGGACTTCTTGGCAGCTCCGTATTTGCTGCGCTGGCGCCTGGCGGAGCGGGTTCCGCCCAGGGGCCACGCGCCTTGGAGCCATGGCGTCTTCTTGGAGAGGAGGCGGCTGGTATGCCCCCGGTGCTTCATTGCCCGCGCAGGGCGGAGTACGGCGCAGTGGAGCGGACGGCGCAGGAGAGCCCCCTACGGCGCGGACGAGCTCAATGACGCGGTCGAGCCACTCCTCGTAGACGTCGTCGACGGGGCGGTAGCGCAGGAGTTCGTTTGCCGCGATGAGCGCAGCTCGAGCCTCCAAAGGTGCGCGGAGCGCGCGGGACAAAGAGCCGGCTGGCGCGAGCGACGGAGTAGCGGTGCGGCCATCCTGCCGCACGGACGGGTGCTGAGACGATGCTTGCTGCTCGCCCCCCACCGGGCCGGTGGGGGCGTTGACAGCGGGCGACGGGGAACGACGAGGACGCCCACCGACGGGGGCCGTCTGGGTGACGCGAGAAGTGATGGCGGCCCGACGCTCGGCGCGGGCCCGACGAGCGTCGGACATGGATGCGACGGTCGGAGGAGAGCGGAGTGGTGGAAGACGAATTCCGGCGCACCCCTACCTGGCGCGCCAAATGTCGGATTCGCGGGTTCCGGGAGACCCTTAAGGTTCGAACACTGGGGTGCGCACGGAGATCACGCCTTCTACTCCCCGTCTCGCAAAGATCTAAACTACTAAAAGAACTACACAAGGGACACAAGATTTATACTGGTTCGGGCCACCATTGTGGTGTAATACCCTACTCCAGTGTGTGGTTGGTGGATTGCCTCTTGGGGCTGGTGATGATGAACAATACACGGAAGAACAGCCTCGCGAGGGTCTGTTTCTTGGCTGGGGTGATGAACTGCTAGGAGGAGTTCAGTCACCCTTCTCTCTCTCTCTCTTGTCGACCGTCTGGAGCCAACCCTTTGCTTCCTATCAATCTAAACTGATTGAACTGACCCAACCCCCCGCTATGTGGGTGGCTGGTCCTATTTATAGAGGCCCTGGTCCTCTTCCCAAATATTGAGCGGGAAGGGAGCCAACAATGGCGGGCTAATTTGAAGGGGAACATCTAGTACATCTATCCTGACAAAAGCAGTCTTCGCCTGCCAAAGGCTCTGGTGATGACGTTGTGCTAGGCTCCATGGTGACCTCCGTCTCGTAGTCCTCCTGGTCTTGGTCTCGTTGCACCGAAATGGCAACCTTTGCCTGATGCCTCGGTACTCCGCGGCTGCGCTTGCCCCCTTTGCACCAAAGGGGAAAGAAGGACGCTGCTCGCGCTGGCGCCCGCCTGGTGCCCTGAGTCGTCATGGCTTACGTCATGGGAGCCTCGCGAGGTACCCCGCCTTGATATCTCCGCCTCCTCGCGAGCCAGCCTGATGAGGCTGCGCCCGAGGATGCACCGTGTCGTCCGCCTCGCGAGGCTTGGCCCCTCGCAAGGGTCTTGAGTCTTGTGTTGATGAAGGTGGGCCGCACTGGGCCCCCATTTGAGCCACGCCGCAGGCCGCAGGCAGGCAAGTCTGGGGATCCCCTGAAGGAAAGATGCCCTAGAGGCAATAATAAAGTTATTATTTATTTCCTTATATCATGATAAATGTTTATTATTCATGCTAGAATTGTATTAACCGGAAACATAATACATGTGTGAATACATAGACAAACTTAGTGTCACTAGTATGCCTCTACTTGACTAGCTCGTTAATCAAAGATGGTTATGTTTCCTAACCATGAACAAAGAGTTGTTATTTGATTAACGGGATCACATCATTAGGTGAATGATCTGATTGACATGACCCATTCCATTAGCTTAGCACCCGATCGTTTAGTATGTTGCTATTTCTTTCTTCATGACTTATACATGTTCCTATGACTATGAGATTATGCAACTCCCGTTTGCCGGAGGAACACTTTGTGTGCTACCAAACGTCACAACGTAAATGGGTGATTATAAAGGAGCTTTACAGGTGTCTCCAAAGGTAGATGTTGGGTTGGCGTATTTCGAGATTAGGATTTGTCACTCCGATTGTTGGAGAGGTATCTCTGGGCCCTCTCGGTAATGCACATCACATAAGCCTTGCAAGCATTACAACTAATGAGTTAGTTGCGAGATGATGTATTACGGAATGAGTAAAGAGACTTGCCGGTAACGAGATTGAACTAGGTATTGGATACCGACGATCGAATCTCGGGCAAGTAACATACCGATGACAAAGGGAACAACGTATGTTGATATGCGGTCTGACCGATAAAGATCTTCGTAGAACATGTAGGAGGCATCCAGGTCCCGCTATTGGTTATTGACCGGAGATGTGTCTTAGTCATGTCTACATTGTTCTCGAACCATAGGGTCCGCACGCTTAACGTTACGATGACAGTTATTATGAGTTTATGCATTTTGATGTACCGAAGTTAGTTCGGAGTCCCGGATGTGATCACGGATATGACGAGGAGTCTCGAAATGGTCGAGACATAAAGATTGATATATTGGATGACTATATTCGGACACAGGAAGGGTTCCGGAGAAGTATCGGATAAAACCGGAGCACCGGGGGGTTACCGGAACCCCCCGGGGGTTAATGGGCCTCATGGGCCTAATGTGGAGAAGAGGAAGGGACTGCCAGGGCAGGCCGCGCGCCCCCTCTCCCCCTAGTCCGAATTGGACAAGGAGGGAGGGCCGGCGCCCCCCCTTTTCCTATTCTCCCTCCACCTCTCCTAGTTGGACAAGGAACGGGAGGGGAGTCCTACTCCCGGTAGGAGTAGGACTCCTCCTGCACGCCACCATAGGGCCGGCCGCGCCCCCCCCCTTGGATCCTTTATATATGGGGGCAGGGGGGCACCTCTAGACATACAAGTTGATCCACGTGATCGTTCCTTAGCCGTGTGCGGTGCCCCCTGCCACCATATTCCACCTCGATCATATCGTTGTAGTGCTTAGGCGAAGCCCTGCGTCGGTAGAACATCATCATCGTCACCACGCCATTGTGCTGACGAAACTCATCCCCGAAGCTTTGCTGGATCGGAGCCCGGGGAGCGTCATCGAGCTGTACCTGTGCTAAGAACTCGGAGGTGCTGGAGTAACGGTGCTTGGATCGGTCGGATCGGGAAGACGTACGACTACTTCCTCTACGTTGCGTCAACGCTTCCATTGCGGTCTACGAGGGTACGTAGACAACACTCTCCCCTCTCGTTGCTATACATCACCATGATCTTGCGTGTGCGTAGGAATTTTTTTGAAATTACTGCATTCCCCAACAGTGGCATCCGAGCCTAGGTTTTATGGTTTGATGTTATATGCACGAGTAGAACACAAGTGAGTTGTGGGCGATATAAGTCATATTGCCTACCAGCATGTCATACTTTGGTTCGGCGGTATTGTTGGATGAAGTGGCCTAGACCGACATTACGTGTACGCTTACGCGAGACCAGTTCTCCCGACGTGCTTTGCACAAAGGTGGCTTGCGGGTGACTGTTTCTCCAACTTTAGTTGAACCAAGTGTGGCTACGCCTGGTCCTTGCGAAGGTTAAAACGACATCAACTTGGCAAACTATCGTTGTGGTTTTGATGCGTAGGTGAGATTGGTTCTTGCTTAAGCCCGTAGCAGCCACGTAAAACTTGCAACAACAAAGTAGAGGACGTCTAACTTGTTTTTGCAGGGCATGTTGTGATGTGATATGGTCAAGACACGATGCTAAATTTTATTGTATGAGATGATCATGTTTTGTAACCAAGTTATCGGCAACTGGCAGGAGCCATATGGTTGTCGCTTTATTCTATGCAATGCAATCGCGATGTAATGCTTTACTTTATCAGTAAACGGTAGCGATAGTCGTGGAAGCATAAGATTGGCGAGACGACAACGATGCTACGATGGAGATCAAGGTGTCGCGCCGGTGACGATGGTGATCATGACGGTGCTTCAGAGATGGAGATCACAGGCACAAGATGATGATGACCATATCATATCACTTATATTGATTGCATGTGATGTTTATCTTTTATGCATCTTATCTTGCTTTGATTGACGGTAGCATTATAAGATGATCTCTCACTAATTATCAAGAAGTGTTCTCCCTGAGTATGCACCATTGCGAAAGTTCTTCGTGCTGAGACACCACATGATGATCGGGTGTGATAGGCTCTATGTTCAAATACAACGGGTGCAAAACAGTTGCACACGCGGAATACTCAGGTTATACTTGACGAGCTAAGCATATACAGATATGGCCTCGGAACACGGAGACCGAAAGGTCGAGCGTGAATCATATAGTAGATATGATCAACATAGTGATGTTCACCAATGAAACTGCTCCATCTCACGTGATGATCGGACATGGTTTAGTAGATTTGGATCACGTGATCACTTAGAGGATTAGAGGGATGTCTATCTAAGTGGGAGTTCTTAAGTAATTTGATTAATTGAACTTAAACTTATCATGAACTTAGTACCTGATAGTATCTTGCTTGTTTATGTTTGATTGTAGATAGATGGCTCGTGCTGTTGTTCCGTTGAATTTTAATGCGTTCCTTGAGAAAGCAAAGTTGAAAGATGATGGTAGCAATTACATGGACTGGGTCCATAACTTGAGGATTATCCTCATTGCTTCTCAGAAGAATTACATCCTGGAAGCACCGCTGGGTGCCAGGCCTGCTGCTGGAGCAACACCAGATGTTATGAACGACTGGCAGAGCAAAGCTGATGACTACTCGATAGTTCAGTGTGCCATGCTTTACGGGTTAGAATCGGGACTTCAACGACGTTTTGAACGTCATGGAGCATATGAGATGTTCCAGGAGTTGAAGTTAATATTTCAAGCAAATGCCCGGATTGAGAGATATGAAGTCTCCAATAAGTTCTATAGCTGCAAGATGGAGGAGAACAGTTCTGTCAGTGAGCATATACTCAAAATGTCTGGGTATAATAATCACTTGATTCAGATGGGAGTTAATCTTCCAGATGATTGCGTCATTGACAGAATTCTCCAATCACTGCCACCAAGCTACAAGAGCTTCGTGATGAACTATAATATGCAAGGGATGAACAAGACTATTCCCGAGCTCTTCGAAATGCTGAAAGCTGCGGAGGTAGAAATCGAAAAGGAGCATCAAGTGTTGATGGTCAACAAGAACACTAGTTTCAAGAAAAAGGGCAAAGGGAAGAAGAAGGGGAACTTCAAGAAGAACAGCAAGCAAGTTGCTGCTCAAGAGAAGAAACCCATGTCTGGACCTAAGCCTGAAACTGATTGCTTCTACTGCAAGCAGACTGGTCACTGGAAGCAGAACTGCCCCAAGTATTTAGCGGATAAGAAGGATGGCAAGGTGAACAAAGGTATATGTGATATACATGTTATTGATGTGTACCTTACTAATGCTCGCAGTAGCACCTGGGTATTTGATACTGGTTCTGTTGCTAATATTTGCAACTCGAAATAGGGACTACGGATTAAGCGAAGATTGGCTAAGGACGAGGTGACGATGCGCGCGGGAAACAGTTCCAAAGTCGATGTGATCGCGGCCGGCACGCTACCTCTATATCTACCTTCGGGATTAGTATTAGACCTAAATAATTGTTATTTGGTGCCAGCGTTGAGCATGAACATTATATCTGGATCTTGTTTAATGTGAGACGGTTATTCATTTAAATCAGAGAATAATGGTTGTCCTATTTATATGAGTAATATCTTTTATGGTCATGCACCCTTGAAGAGTGGTCTATTCTTATTGAATCTCGATAGTAGTGATACACATATTCATAATGTTGAAGCCAAAAGATGCAGAGTTGATAATGATGGTGCAACTTATTTGTGGCACTGCCGTTTAGGTCATATCCGTATAAAGCGCATGAAGAAACTCCATACTGATGAACTTTTGGAACCACTTGATTATGAATCACTTGGTACTTGCGAATCGTGCCTCATGGGCAAGATGACTAAAACACCGTTCTCCGGTACTATGGAGAGAGCAACAGATTTGTTGGAAATCATACATACGGATGTATGTGGTTCGATGAATATTGAGGCTCGTGGCGGATATCGTTATTTTCTCACCTTCACAGGTGACTTAAGCAGATATGGGTATATCTACTTAATGAAACATAAGTCTGAAACATTTGAAAAGTTCAAAGAATTTCAGAATGAAGTTGAAAATCATTGTAACAAGAAAATAAAGTTTCTATGATCTGATCGTGGAGGAGAATATTTGAGTTACGAGTTTGGTGTACATTTGAAAAATTGTGGAATAGTTTCGCAACTCACGCCACCCGGAACACCACAGCGTAATGGTGTGTCCGAACGTCGTAATCGTACTTTACTAGATATGGTGCGATCTATGATGTCTCTTACTGATTTACCGCTATCGTTTTGGGGATACGCTCTAGAGACGGCCGCATTCACGTTAAATAGGGCACCATCAAAATCCGTTGAGACGACGCCTTATGAACTATGGTTTGGCAAGAAACCAAAGTTGTCGTTTCTGAAAGTTTGGGGCTGCAATGCTTATGTGAAAAAGCTTCAACCTGATAAGCTCGAACCCAAATCGGAGAAATGTGTCTTCATAGGATATCCAAAGGAAACTATTGGATACACCTTCTATCACAGATCCGAAGGCAAGACTTTTGTTGCTAAATTCGGAAACTTTCTGGAGAAGGAGTTTCTCTCGAAAGAAGTGAGTGGGAGGAAAGTAGAACTTGACGAGGTAAATGTACCTGCTCCCTTGTTGGAAAGTAGTACATCACAGAAAACTGTTTCTGCGACACCTACACCAATAAGTGAGGAAGTTAATGATAAAGATCATGAAACTTCAGAACAAGATACTACTGAACCTCGTAGATCAACCAGAGTGTGATCCGCGCCAGAGCGGCACGGTAATCCAGTTCTGGAAGTCATGCTACTAGATCATGATGAACCTACGAATTATGAAGAAGCGATGGTGAGCCCAGATTCCGCAAAATGTCTTGAAGCCATGAAATCTGAGATGGGATCCATGTATGAGAACAAAGTATGGACTTTGGTTGACTTGCCCGATGATCGGCAAGCAATTGAGAATAAATGGATCTTCAAGAAGAAGACTGACGCTGACGGTAATATTACTGTCTACAAAGCTCGACTTGTCGCAAAAAGGTTTTCGACAAGTTCAAGGGGTTGACTACGATGAGACCTTCTCACCCATAGCGATGCTTAAGTCTGTCCGAATCATGTTAGCAATTGCCGCATTTTATGATTATGAAATTTGGCAGATGGATGTCAAAACTGCATTCCTGAATGGATTTCTGGAAGAAGAGTTGTATATGATGCAACCGGAAGGTTTTGTCGATCCAAAGGGAGCTAACAAAGTGTGCAAGCTCCAGCGATCCATTTATGGACTGGTGCAAGCCTCTCGGAGTTGGAATAAACATTTTGATAGTGTGATCAAAGCATTTGGTTTTATACAGACTTTCGGAGAAGCCTGTATTTACAAGAAAGTGAGTGGGAGCTCTGTAGCATTTCTGATATTATATGTGGATGACATATTACTGATTGGAAATAATATAGAATTTTTGGATAGCATAAAGGGATACTTGAATAAGAGTTTTTCAATGAAAGACCTCGGTGAAGCTGCTTACATATTAGGCATAAAGATCTATAGAGATAGATCAAGACGCCTAATTGAACTTTCACAAAGCACATACCTTGACAAAATTTTGAAAACGTTCAAAATGGATAAAGCAAAGAAAGGGTTATTGCCTATGTTATATGGTGTGAAGTTGAGTCAGACTCAATGCCCCACCACTGCAGAAGATAGAGAGAAAATGAAAGATGTTCCCTATGCTTCAGCCATAGGCTCTATCATGTATGCAATGCTGTGTACCATACCTGATGTGTGCCTTGCTATAAGCTTAGCAGGGAGGTACCAAAGTAATCCAGGAGTGGATCACTGGATAGCAGTAAAGAACATCCTGAAATACCTGAAAAGGACTAAGGATATGTTTCTCGTATATGGAGGTGACAAAGAGCTCATTGTAAAAGGTTACGTTGATGCAAGCTTTGACACTGATCCGGACGATTCTAAATCGCAGACCGGATATGTGTTTACATTAAACGGTGGAGCTGTCAGTTGGTGCAGTTCTAAACAAAGCGTCGTAGCAGGATCTACATGTGAAGCAGAGTACATAGCTGCTTCGGAAGCAGCAAATGAAGGAGTCTGGATGAAGGAGTTCATATCCGATCTAGGTGTCATACCTAGTGCATTGGGTCCAATGAAAATCTTTTGTGACAATACTGGTGCAATTGCCTTGGCAAAGGAATCCAGATTTCACAAGAGAACCATGCACATCAAGAGACGCTTCAATTCCATCCGGGATCTAGTCCAGGTGGGAGACATAGAGATTTGCAAGATACATACGGGTCTGAATATGGTAGACCCGTTGACTAAGCCTCTTCCACGAGCAAAACATGATCAGCACCAAGACTCCATGGGTGTCAGAATCATTACTATGTAATCTAGATTATTGACTCTAGTGCAAGTGGGAGACTAAAGGAAATATGCCCTAGAGGCAATAATAAAGTTATTATTTATTTCCTTATATCATGATAAATGTTTATTATTCATGCTAGAATTGTATTAACCGGAAACATAATACATGTGTGAATACATAGACAAACTTAGTGTCACTAGTATGCCTCTACTTGACTAGCTCGTTAATCAAAGATGGTTATGTTTCCTAACCATGAACAAAGAGTTGTTATTTGATTAACGGGATCACATCATTAGGTGAATGATCTGATTGACATGACCCATTCCATTAGCTTAGCACCCGATCGTTTAGTATGTTGCTATTGCTTTCTTCATGACTTATACATGTTCCTATGACTATGAGATTATGCAACTCCCGTTTGCCGGAGGAACACTTTGTGTGCTACCAAATGTCACAACGTAAATGGGTGATTATAAAGGAGCTCTACAGGTGTCTCCAAAGGTAGATGTTGGGTTGGCGTATTTCGAGATTAGGATTTGTCACTCCGATAGTCGGAGAGGTATCTCTAGGCCCTCTCGGTAATGCACATCACATAAGCCTTCCAAGCATTACAACTAATGAGTTAGTTGCGAGATGATGTATTAAGGAACAAGTAAAGAGACTTGCCGGTAACGAGATTGAACTAGGTATTGGATACCGACGATCGAATCTCGGGCAAGTAACATACCGATGACAAAGGGAACAATGTATGTTGTTATGCGGTCTGACCGATAAAGATCTTCGTAGAACATGTAGGAGCCAATATGGGCATCCAGGTCCCGCTATTGGTTATTGACCGGAGATGTGTCTCAGTCATGTCTACATTGTTCTCAAACCGTAGGGTCCGCACGCTTAATGTTACGATGACAGTTATTATGAGTTTATGCATTTTGATGTACCGAAGTTAGTTCGGAGTCCCGGATGTGATCACGGACATGACGAGGAGTCTCGAAATGGTCGAGACATAAAGATTGATATATTAGATGACTATATTCGGACACCGGAAGGGTTCCGGAGAAGTATCGGATAAAACCGGAGCACCGGGGGGTTACCGGAACCCCCCGGGGGTTAATGGGTCTCATGGGCCTAATGTCGAGAAGAGGAAGGGGCTGCCAGGGCAGGCCGCGCGCCCCCTCTACCCCTAGTCCGAATTGGACAAGGAAGGAGGGGCGGCGCCCCCCCTTTTCCTATTCTCCGTCCACCTCTCCTAGTTGGACAAGGAACGGGAGGGGAGTCCTACTCCCGGTAGGAGTAGGACTCCTGCTGTGCGCCACCATAGGGCCGGCCGCACCCCCCCTTGGATCCTATATATACGGGGGCAGGGGGGCACCTCTAGACATACAAGTTGATCCACGTGATCGTTCCTTAGCCGTGTGCGGTGCCCCCTGCCACCATATTCCACCTCGATCATATCGTTGTAGTGCTTAGGCGAAGCCCTGCGTCGGTAGAACATCATCATCGTCACCACGCCATTGTGCTGACGAAACTCATCCCCGAAGCTTTGCTGGATCGGAGCCCGGGGAGCGTCATCGAGCTGTACGTGTGCTAAGAACTCAGAGGTGCCGGAGTAACTGTGCTTGGATCGGTCGGATCGGGAAGACGTACGACTACTTCCTCTACGTTGCGTCAACGCTTCCGTTGCGGTCTACGAGGGTACGTAGACAACACTCTCCCCTCTCGTTGCTATACATCACCATGATCTTGCGTGTGCGTAGGAATTTT
Organism: Triticum urartu; assembly: GCF_056163025.1. Classification (NCBI taxonomy): domain Eukaryota; kingdom Viridiplantae; phylum Streptophyta; class Magnoliopsida; order Poales; family Poaceae; genus Triticum; species Triticum urartu. Next base: position 19,589,393 of record NC_141876.1, on the reverse strand, counting down.
TTTGAAATTACTGCGTTCCCCAACACCCCCGTTCCCAGAACGCCAACAGGTTATTCTACAAATTTTCAGCAACTTAGCATGCGACCGTTTGATCTCAGATCCAAGGGCTGCCAGCAGCCCGTATCGTGGTCGCGCCTACCACGACCGTCGCGTCGCTCGTGCGGTCGCGCCCTTGGAGATTTAACACGGTGCGTTAGGCTATCTGATGTTTGGCATGTTATACATAGTCATCACTTAGTCATTAATACTACAACAAGGTTGGCTATAAGTGTATTTTTTTACTCCTCTCTATCTCTTTCTTCGTACTCCCTCCGTCCCATAATATAAGAACGTTTTTGACACTAGTGTAGTGCCAAAAACGTTCTTATATTATGGGACACGTGGAGTACTAGTATTTATTGCATTTGCCAAGGAGTGACCTCTTCCAATGAAATGGTGTTGCTAAGTTTGCTTCATTTAATTAGCTATAGACTCAAAATTGTCTTGTCACCTATGTACACGCGCTCAACACCGTTTCTTCCTTGGGTCACCAAACTAGTCTCTCTCTTCTTGAATAACTTGCCACATCAGACTTTATGCCTATGTGGCAAGCTTAAGCAACTGTAGGAGCAAGTAAAGGTAAGTACAATAGTGCGCTTTACATGGCATTTTTGCATATGTGGAGGAAATAGAGGCACGGAAAAAGTGGAGAAGTGGGCTCTCATGCAAGAGCCAGCCTCTACTACATGGTGGAGCATTGGGAGAGGCACATGTATGGAGGTGGTCAGGATAATGGCAAGTCAAATCACGGGGCCCCACCTGTCCAGCAGTAACTTGCTGTCAAATCACACAGCCGTACGTTTGCAGCAGCCTACTCCCTCGTCTTCTCGCGTCTCTGTCGAAGTGACTAAAGTGCTATGTTACAGTAACATATTATGTTACCACAAGCACCTCTTTCCTCATTAAATAGTTGCCACATAAGCAAAATTGTCTTGGGATGTGTTAAGTTACTACCTAAGTTACTCCCACTATGGCTAGCCTAAGAAACAACGTGAGAGTTAATGCACCACGCCTATGTGTTTACTATTTGGTTTTGCTAAGATGACTTAATACTCACCTGGACGGAGGGAGTATTCGATTTGAAAGCGGGCGGCGCAGTTCCCGATACGGCTTTAATGTAGACAAGGGAGGGAGTAGCGGTTCTTGATATGTTGAACGGCCAATGCATCCTCCTCAATTAATGCATGAGGGAAGTAATGGGAGGAGGTCCGGGAAAAGAGGCTGCACGATGTGAATGCAACACAGTTTGCCCTCATTGCCCTCATATAAATGCGCCCCTCCATTCCAATGCATCTACCACATCGTACGCACCTAAGCATTTGCCTAAGCACCTACACTAAGCACAAAAGAGCTCACTCCAGACCCATGGCGGCGATGCGCGTGAGTGGCCAGCGGCTGCGCCAGATGGTCCACGATGCCGGCCTGCGGCATGGCGCCGAGGATTGTCTCCAGACGGTGTTGGAGACCGGCTGGTGGATGGCCGCCGTCGACGCCAACTATGACTCTCAGTTGGACCAGATGATCGTTGACACCAGCAACAAGTTCACCGTCATCAAGAAGCTCGCGGACGACATCGCTGTACTCCTCAGCCCGCACGCCCGGGCTCCTCATTGCCTGCCACCCTAATCAGCCTCCATGGTCGGAACCTATTTCAAGCATTGGTGGCCCTGCGACTGCCCGTCGATGCCACGAAGAATGTCCACCTGGAGGTCGCGCTCGCCGCGAGGCACCTCGCCCTGCAAGAATTCGTTGACCTACACATCCACGTGTACGAGCAAATCGTGTACATGGGTATCTACAATGCAAGTGAGGACGCTACGAGGTTGGCCTTCCTCAACCGGCTGGAAGCCTTGGATGCCTTTGCTGAGAAGCACCTCGACCTCACCACAAAAGCCGCCGCTCCTTAGCCGCCGGTCGGTGGCCCGGTGCACTAAGTTGAGGAGGAGGAGGTTGTACGTTCGTGGATCCATCTTTCTTCTTGCCTTCTGTAACCACCACTGCGATCGCATCATCGTGTCCTTAATTCTTATTGTGCTATTGCATTCTCGTTCCAGTCAATACCGACATGTGCGATCCCTTTGCTTAGTTATATGCATCACTATAACTAGTACTCGATCCGTCAATTTATAAGTTGTTCTTAGCTTTTCCATCAACTTCGTGCAACGCGCGGGCATCTTGCTAGAAACACTAGAATATGTCTAATATAATCCATATATGATAGTCCATTTGATATCTCAAAAAAGACAAATATTTAGGTACAGAGGGAGTAATATATTAGGAGTATATCATGCACACAAAGGCAGAGGAGCGGTGGGGCCGAGAGGGATGAGGGGCACGTCGGGGGGATGAGGATCCCTTGACGCGAACAATCCTACCATTCTGTCACTGACATGTGGGACCCATAAGCGTGGGTCCCGCGTGTCAGCGAAGGAAAGGCAGGGCAAGGCAGTGATAGCCACATCAGAGGATCCATGTCCACGTCGGGGGACGTCGTGCTGTGGGTTGGAGCGGCGTCGTGGGAATCGCGTGTGGGTGTGGCAGTGGTAGAAACAAGAAACGTGATGGTCGCCGTGGTTCAACTTCCATGGACAAGCTGTCATGTCTACTGAGACATGTATATCAAAACTAGAGTGTTTATATTTCAAGCACATGAACAAGTATTATTCTACTACTTTGGATCCATTGCAACGCACGGGCCAGCACATTGGTAGTAGTAGTGTCCATCTCTATCTCTAGAGGCCTTCCCTCGTTCATCCTTTTCTCTCACAAGATAAACTACTCATACAAATGCATCTTGATGTTCCGTGGAACGCACGAGGATGTTTCCTTGGGGGTCTCTCCAGTGCGGCGTGGCCGTAGTTGCAAGTTGACGCCCCTTGAGATGTCGACGTTGAGGGGCACTCGGATTTCCCTCCGATGAGCAGGTAAGATGAGTTTGATCACGTAGTAAATGCATTCTAAAGACTACTTCCGTGTCCATTTCCTAATTCTCCCCCTGCCCACTGTTTCACAGGTTAGGCTCGGTGCGGGTGGAGATTGGCTTGCATATGTACGGGAGGGTACCAACATCAATTTGCACAACATTTACAACGGTGACACCGTTCCCGTAGAACCTTTGTCCAACATTGGGATCAGCCATGCAACGGGCCACCACATGAATTGGTACGATGGAACCACGGTGAGATTGAATAAGAAACACTACAAGAAATATGTCAACTTATGACCACCACTATTGGTCACTGAATGGTCACAAATTTCCATTTATGACCTTTTTGTGACTCAAAACATAAGGTCAAAAGCTGGGCGTCGTAAACTGACTATAGCGACCTTTAACAAAAGGTCGTTGATCCTATGACCTTCTGTTTTGGTCGCTAGCTCTCTCCCCAGGCCATGTCGGATCCAACGTGGCAATCTGACGTGGCAAAATTGCGACCAATTGAAAAGGTCAAAAATTAGAATCGGCCCGGTCCATTTCGGTGCTTTAGATGGGCCGAGCCCATTAATTCAGCCTTTTTAATATATATATTTTTTGTTAATTTTCGCTAAGTACATGGGCCTGGCCCAACAATTTGGCCTTTTTTGTTTTCTGAGCTTCTTCCATTTTTCTGGGCCTCGGCCTTTCTGCGGTCCATTTAATTTTTTAAATTTTTTAAGATGTTTTTCCTTTCATTTTTTTGTCCAATATTGTTTGGGCTAAGGCCTCTTCTAGCCCATCAATATTTTCAGCCCACTAATTCAAAGGACTGGACAACAGAGAAACAATTCAGTTTATAATCAAATATACACCTGCGACAATCAAACATACACCACGTTTATAATCGAACATACTTCACATCAGGTTTACAGGCACCAAGAACACAACTAAATATCAAAATATAACTATCTATCAGAGTATAACTAGCTCTAATGAGCTAGAACTCAATGCTTCTTCACTTCTTGGAGCCCACGACAAAACACGAATGAAGTACAGCATCTGCAAGTTATCAAACAATATGGTAAGGAGCAAAATAAAGGCAAATCTAAAAGCACATTAACTTGTAGGAAGTATGTGTGCATAAATAAAGTAAAACAAGCAAAATGAGGCATAGAAATCAGTGGATACAAGTAGTTACTATCAGCAGCAAGTAAATACTACTCCAATCACATCAGGTTTACAATCCTATAAATGCGACATTTTTATCATGTAAGCATAGAAGGACATATTAAACATCATTTAGATGTTTGAAACAAAGAACCAGAATTTAACCGTTTGAACAACAAAAAAATTGTTCCAGTAGATCATATCCGGTTTAAATTAACTCCTTTGACACCAATATTATACAACATCAAAGAAGTATACATACTGATCAAGTTTAATTAGCACATAGAAGCCAAATACCAGTAACCGATGAAGAAAAAATCCTAATATACAAAGGTAAGCTCATTGTGCATTTTCTCTTTCAATGTGATACACAATAAGCATAAGTAACCACCAAAATCTCTCAATACCGATCATTAACTAGAGACCTCCCGGGAGCCAAAGCCCTAACAGCCATGGCATCGAATAGAAGAGTTGGTCTGCAAAGAAAAAACGACTACCTCTCAGGGGCCGTAGACGGCGGCGATGACCCTGGTGTTGCCCATCTCGAACAGCGCCGACCCGTCGGCCCTGGAGAAAATGTCGACCTCGCCCTTGAGCTACCACATCTGCAAGGCAAGGCAGCAAACAGGAAGAATCAGAGGCAGTCGAGCCAGCATGACGAGGATGAGGCTGCTCTGCTGTGGACAAGAAGATTTTAGCTAGGTATGATTGTTAAAAGAAATCAACAAGACAGTGTAACAGTAGCAAACAGTATTCAGAGCATCATTACCCAGAGGTTAATCATGGGTACCTTGGCTTGAATTCAACATCAATTCAACATGAGGGAGGGAAGGATTGCAACAAGGGGGATCGAACCTTGATGATGCGATGATGTTGCTTCTTGTCCTTGTCCTTGCCCCGCCAGGCAGAGGAAGGGAAGCTCCGCTCGATCTGGCCACCGTCCGTGGAGGTCGAGGCCCATGCCCTCTTAGCTGCAAAAACAAACTTTCTCAGTACACACAACAGGAAACAAGGGGGATCAAAAAACATAACGCCTGCAAGTAGTACTGGGGAAAATATCCAGTGATACAGCCCATCACATGATACTATAGACCTTCACCTCTCTCCTCCAGCTCCCCCTTGTTCTCAATTTCTCACCAACAGGTCCAGAAGACCCCATCCGGCGATCCAATTTGTCTCAAACTAAGAGCGCCTTTGTTAAGCAAACATACACTACATCATTTGGAGGACATTGCAAGTAGCCAAGTGCTTGTATAGAGTTTGTCTTTTTGTACAGATTCAGATTAATTGGAACACGAAAAAGAGATGGAATGCAGACATGCTTAATCCTTCCAAACTGAGGTGCTCCATATGTACATGCAGAAGAAAATATATCGCCATCCGTTTGCATTGCTAACTAATACTGAAAGCATGAGCACTATGATCACACGACAAATACAGAGAACATAAATTTTCCAGGACATGAATCATTTCATCTATTCTCATTCTTCTAGGACGCCATCCAGTGGCGGGCACCAAAGCACAGCTACACACAAGTCATAACGTGAACAGATAGAAATGCTGCTATTGTCAATATCTCATAAGAGCATTCAAAATCATATGCTGACAAGCTCATTTTTCAGATCATGGGCTCTTGCACAAAATCAAACAGTATTGCTAACAACCTCTTGACTTGAGAAGAGAACATTATTCACCAAAATGTAAGTAAACCAGTTGTAATTAAAAACAGTACAAGTATAAATGTATGATAGAGTAGGCTTGCACAAGTATGGAACGACATGAAATCCTGTAAGTAAATTGTCAACACAGCAGCATAATTTCACATGCTATCAGAAAGTCATTGAGCACATTCAGTAGACTAATATTGTAAGCCTAAAGGTTGAGTAGATAAATAAAGCATAAGAGCATATATAAACTCGTTTAAACAAGATGCATAATAACTAAAGTTCTAGGTAATGAACCTTACTGATCAGTCTGTGAGGCGTTAAAACTAGCAAATAGCAGATTCAGTACAAAACAATGTAGCCGCATCGGAAGAATAAGTTGACATTTTATTATTGTTTTTTTTGTGAAGTGCCAATTACATTAGTACTAAATATTTGACATTATACATGCAGGGAATTTGTATTATATTATCATCCTTCGCACTTTTTTCAGTTGTGCATTCCAGGGACAGGAGTCAAGTATCACTTATTCTTATGAGCTGATAAAGAGAACAAGTCATTTCCTGGTTGGCTCTATGTTGAATTCGGAATATCATTATTGATTAGTAAACCTTGAGGCCAAATACGAGTGTCTATCAATGATCGTTTATCCAGTAACCAATGTCAGATCATAGAACAGAAAATCATACCGATGAGAGGATGACTGAGATCGGGATTCTTTTTGACTTGCAGATTCTCAGTTACCAAAACAGCACTTCTGGGAGACCAATTTCCTAATTCCTAGTATGAATTCATTGGCAAATAAAGGCCTCCTAGAGTAATTCGTGGTAGGCTCCTACTTAGCAAGGGCTACATTGTGGGAAAACATTCACGAGACAATCTTATACTCCCTCTATCCCATAATGTAAGACATTTTTTGATATTAGTGTAGTGTCAGAAAACATCTTACATTATGGGACGGAGGGAGTATATTCTAAAATTAATTTTTTGGACGAACACAGAGCAAAGGATGAACTACCCAAACAGAGTTCGACTCCTCCGATCTGCGTGGCAGTTCCCTGCGAAAGGGACGCGGGCAAACATGGAGTAGAAATCTGGCTGGTCTTGGACCACCAATGGAGGTAGTACCACAATAGGAGGACGCGGGTCAAGCTCCGACCGCTGCGAGCGGCACAGCTGTCGCCGGCGACTGAGCATGTACTATGAAAACCCTAGAACTACTTTTTGGTTTTTGTTCTACCATGCATCGAATCGAAGGGGCGGCAGCACACAGGAGGATGGATCTGTTCCTAAATTACAGAATGACCAATGGTGTACATTGCAAATTTGCCAATGGGAGGTAAGGCTGTGCCATCCTGTCCCTCCATTCCAAATCCAACACACCATACAGTACAGTATCACGGTATCATATGATGAACCATAGCACCAGATATGGACTCAGTAGTACTGCTTTGCTATCAGGTGCAATAACACAATTTTTTTAATTTCTACAATGCTTCCATTTTGCAGCAACCAGAAATCAATTGATTGTGGAGATCTTTCAAAAATTAGTTTACAGTTCACTAGGCAAGTTACAATCCATCTGTCAAATAAAATCGCTCATCTGCCAGAAGCATAAGCAATCAGTTAGATCACACAAATTCAGTATTATTATTGTGCAAACAAGAAAATGTTCAGAGTGCCTCCATACACGAATCATAAACATCCTCTTATATTATGGATGCGCTTGTATCAAGCTAGCCCTCACGGTTGGATGGATGCAAGTGTCCTGCCTGACATGATTAACCCGTTGTCTCTTAACCGACGCCGCCGAATACAGGGGACAAGAACAAAATCAGGTTGTTTCTAATGCGTGCATACTGACTAACTGAAGAACTGCTCGAGTTTCAGTGGCCAAGAAGAATCGGATTTTGCATCACCAAGAGAGCACAAGGTCCCGGTGGTGAAGCTGGCGCTGATGAAGGCCCGCGTAGAGCGATCCTTGGTGCCGTTGCCCGTCGGAGGTGCGGGGGTCGTGCCGGTGACCCACTGCGGCGGCTAGGGTTCGGACCCGCCGTGGTTGTGGATCCCGCCGCCGTGGCCCCTGCGAGGAGCCCGAGCAGGACCCCACAGATTTGGCCTTGGATCCGGCTGTGGCAGGAGCGACACGGCCTCCCCTCTCGATCTGGGTGCACGGTCGCGGCCCCCCGGTCTGGAGCATAGGGAGATGAAGGAGAGACTAAGGGCACCGGCGGTGGGGTGGAGGGCAGAGGATGGGCCTCGGGGAGACGAGCTCGCCGCCAGTGGGGTTGGGATTGGGGGAGAGGGAGGAGGTCGGCGGCGGCGGGGATTGGGTGGGACGAGGAGGAGCAAGCCCCGTGTCTTCATTTTTGGGGCCGGTTGGACGCACGCACGCATGCCGGATGAAGGCGAGGGGAGGGGGATGGCGGAGACGAGGTCGGCGGTGGGTGGGGGCGGCGGTGGTGGGTGGGGATGGTGGCGGTGGCGGGGACAAGGAAGAGGACGGCGCGGCAGCCTCGATTGGATCTGGAGAAGGAAAGGGTGGGTGGGTAGGTGGGTTAGGGTTTTGGTCTTTCAGGAGAAGATCCACCATTGGATGGGCGCGTGATGGATGGCTCAGATCGTGTCCAACTTGGTGATCCGCGTGGACGTGGTTCCTCGCTTCTCATTGGTTGGCTGGCGCGCGCTCAAATATCCAAAATTTGGACCTAAATTTCTGGAAAGAAACAATGTTGTAAAATTGAACCAAATCAAGGGAGTTTGTTCAAATGATCTCATATTTTGCACAAGGGTGCATCTTGGAATGGCAAACAATGTTGCCTAAGGAAGTTTTCATTTTCTTTGCACGAAAAAATCATTTTCTATTTTCCGAGTGCCTGAAATGAGTTTTTTTGTGAAGGACCTACCATATATTTGTTGCCAAATTGGACCAAATCAATTTTATAAAAAAATGAGGCCATATTTAATGCACAATTGACCAAATGGTTGCGTGTAAAAAGTTTTGATCCACCTCTGGTGAAAAAGAGAAATTTCCGCCGATTCAGCTGGAAGCGGGTCAAATTTGAACTGCAGGTGCCTTTTATTTTGCTCTTTATTTTTTCCAAAAATCATTTCTAGGTACATAAGTATCTATTTAATCAGAGAAACATCAAAAGTTTTCCAAGATTCAACCACTAACTAGGAACGGTCAAGTCCGTCGTTTTGACCGCATTTTGAAACGGGCATAAAAAATTTGAAAAAAAAACAAAAAATTGGAAAACCTTCGCATTGGGTCATTATATATGACCAAGTTTCCAGGGAAAATAATAAACTTGTAATATGGAAATTATTTTAAAAAAGTGTTCTCAGAAATGAGCTATCATGCGTGAAGATTCATGGCTTTCAAGTCAAATGATCAATCTTATGGCCACATTCATGGCATAGTTTGTTCAAATGATCTTATATTGTGCACAAGGGTGCATATTGAAATGGCAAACAATGTTGCCTAAGGGAGGTTTTTTTGTGAAGGACCTCCCAAATAATTGTTGCAAAATTGGACAAAATCAATTTTCTAAAATATTAGGACATATTTAATGCACAATTGACAAAATGGTTGGGTGTAAAAAGTTTTGATCCACCTCTTGTGAAAAAGACAATTTTCCGCTGATTCAGCTGGAAGCGGGTCAAATTTGAACTACAGCTGCCTCATAGTTTGCTATTTATTTTTTCCAAAAATCATTTCTAGGTACATAAGTACCTATTTAATCAGAGAAACACCAAAATAATTTTAAGATTCAACCACTAGCTAGGAACGGTCATTCCCGCCATTTTGACCGCATTTTGAAACGGGCATAACAAATTCAAAAAAAATCAAAAAATTGGGAAACCTTCACATTGTGTCATTATATGTGGCCAAGTTCCCAGGAAAAATAAAAAACTTGTAATACGGCAATTATTTTAAAAAAGTGTTCTCAAAATCGAGCTATCACGTGTGGAGATCAATGGCTTTCAAGCCAAATGATCAATCTTATGGCCGCATTCATGGCATAATTTGTTCAAATGATCTCATATTGTGCACAAGGGTGTATATTTGAATGGCAAACAATGTTGCCTAAGGAAGTTTTCATTTTCTTTGGACGAAAAAACCATTTTCCATTTTTCGAGTGCCCAAAAGGAGGTTTTTTTGTGAAGGACCTACCAAATAATTGTTGCAAAATTGGACCAAATAATTTTTCTAAAATACCAGGCCACATTTAATGCACAATTGACAAAATGGTTGGGGTGTAAAAAGTTTTGATCCACCTCTCGTGAAAAAGACAATTTTTTGCCGATTCAGCTGGAAGCGGGTCAAATTTGAACTGCAGCTTCCTCATAGTTTGCTATTTATTTTTTCCAAAAAACATTTCTAGGTACATAAGTATATATTTAATCATAGAAACACCAAAAAAATTCCAAGATTCAACCACTAGCTAGGAACTGTCATTCCCGCCGTTTTGACCACATTTTGAAACGGGCATAAAAAATTCAAAAAATTGGGAAACCTTCGCATTGTGTCATTAAATGTGGCCAAGTTCCCAGGAAAAATTACAAACTTGTAATACGGCAATTATTTTAAAAAAGTGTTCTCAGAAACGAGCTATCACGTGTGGAGTTCAATGGCTTTCAAGCCAAATGATCAATCTTATGGCCACATTCATGGCATAGTTTGTTCAAATGATCTCATATTGTGCACAAGGGTTCATATTGGAATGGCAAACAATGTTGCCTAAGGAAGTTTTCATTTTCGTTGGACGAAAAAACCATTTTCCACTTTTCGAGTGCCCGAAAGGAGATTTTTCTGTGAAGGAACTACCAAATAATTGTTGCAAAATTGGACCAAATCATTTTTATAAAATACTAGGCCATATTTAATGAACAATTGACAAAATGGTTGGGAGTAAAAAATTTTGATTCACCTCTCGTGAAAAAGACAAATTTTCGCCGATTCAGCTGGAAGCGGGTCAAATTTGAACTGCAGCTGCCTCATAGTTTGCTATTTATTTTTTCCAAAAATCATTTCTAGTTACATAAGGACCTATTTAATCATAAATACATGGTTTGGTGGCGATACGTCGAGGTTTGGGCGGTGGCCGAGGGCCCCAACTCTAGAGCGCGTAAACTCGCATGCCCGTCGCGTGGTCACCGCGTGACCGTAATGTTGCCATGTGTTCTGGGCGGCCTAGGCATGTCTAGTGGGTTGGGAACTTCCCAGGTTGGTGCTAGGAAGAAAATTAGAACATAAGATTCTCACGAGGAGACCGATCGATGCTCAAACATGAATTAGCAACAAAGTGTTTGATTAGCGGTATGGGAAATGCACATGGCCAATGGGCATGAGTTTTGGCTGAGGATGATCATCTACTAAGGAGAATGTCTTCACAAATTTTTAGCTCAAAAAGAGGATCCTAGGTGGTACTTGCTTTGCAAAGTACCACGCTGGACAAAAATATGAATGTTGAAACTGGGCTCAAAATAATGAATGGAGTGAGCTGAAATTTTGTGGAGGATGGTTATTTGGGCATAGGAAAGCATTGCAGAAAATTGATACCATTTGTACATGCCAAAGTAGTACTTCCTTCACAATGCTCTTCTATGGATAGAAACTTGGGAAAACTAGTGAGAGAGATTGGATGAATGAAATGAGCTCAAAATTGGTGTAGGTAAGATACTTAGGTATGGTCATGCGCTTGTAAATTTTCAGATCATTTGGGTAAGCCTAGCTAGTACTTACTTCACAAAGCTTCTCTCGAGGTAGAAACTTTGGAAATTTCCCGAGAAAGATTTACTAGGAAAATTGAGCTGAATATTATCATGTGGCAATGATTTGGGTATGGAGGAGTGCCCGAAAAGTTTGAGGGTAATAGGAGGGGTCTATATAACACTTGCTTTGCAACGTGCCAATTTGGCCATAAAATATAAATTGAACCTGGGCTCACATAGATGACTTGACTGAGCTGCAATTTGGAGGAGGGTGATAATTTGGGCATATGAAGGAACTGTATAAATTTCATGCCATTTAGAGATATAAAAAAGGTACTTCCTTCACAATGCTTCTAGGTGGACAAAAACTTTGGAAATTTGCCGAGGAAGATTTGCTAGGCAAATGGAGCTGAATTTTGTCATGCGGTAATGATTTGGATAAGAAAGAGTGCCCAAAAATTCCGAGGGCAATCAAGAATATATAAATAGCACTTCCTTCATAAAGTGTTGTTGTGAACAGAATAGGAAAATGTATATTCTTGAATTAGTTTTGAACTAGGCAAGGAAGGATTTTTACATATTTGATGAAGATATGACCCAAAGAATTTATGAGATTTTTTTGGGAATTTTGGGAATGATAGAAATATAGGTTGCTTCACAACCTAGGGCAAAAACTGCCACATGGACATGACACATAGGCAAAACTGATGAGATGGCGCCTAGTCATCACAACCCACCACAATATACAAGGCTATGACCATCTATATTGGTCATTAACAACTAGAAATAAGGCAGCGGACTAGCACTGTTTGCTTTGTGACCATTTCGTGTAAGGAAATTACGACCTTTCTGACCAAAATGGTCGCAATGGTTTAGGGTTTGGAGCCCCCTGAACAGCTTTTGACCAATTGGTCTAAAATGGTCATAAATTTATGACCAATTCTTTGAGGGTCACTGACAGAAGGTCATAAGTTGACATATTTATTGTAGTGAAAGCACGAACTTTGCACATGGCGGTCAAAGGCGGACCATGCTGTCTGCGGCCGATTTGATGCCGTACGAGTAGGAAGACGCTGTGCTCCTTTCTAACCGCATCTTCGTGGTGACAAACTAGGGGACTTATTTTGTATGGGACACATCCTACGATATACTTCCTCTCTCCCAGTTTATTTGTTTTCAATCTTTTCATTTTGTAAGTTTCAAATTCAAATTTAGAGCTCCCCATCACATGTTGAGATTACAATGTCCATTAAATCGTTGCGTGCATGTAGAGTAAAGAAACGAACCTTGAGTTTGGAATGAGTTCGTGCTGTGGGAGCACCACAAGCCCTGGCGCAGGAGTTACATTTCCCTCTCAGGGCCGTCGGGAGTGAGCTTCAGCGCCTTACTACACCTACCTTTGAGTCAATAACATGTGGACCCGATAGGTGACTGGTCCACATGTAATGCTCCCGTAGGCAGAGGGGCAGTGGGGCCAAGAGGGGTGAGCCGCAGGTCGGGGGAGTGTGGTTTCATGGGTTCGAGCGGCGTCGTGGGAATCACGGGTGGCTGTGGTAGAAACTTGATGCTCGCCGCATTTTAGGTGGCCCATATGTCATGCACACAAAGGCAGAGGGGCGGTGCGGCCGAGAGGGGTGAGGCGCACGTCGGGGGGCATGGTGCCGTGGGTTGGAGAGGCATCGTGGGAATCGCGAGATGAAACGTGATGGTTGCAGTAGTTGAACTTCCATGGACAAGCTATCATGTGTACGGACACATGAACTGCATACCGATCACTGGAAGGAGTAGCAGAGAAAGCTATATATGCGGATAAATAGTTCCTTATAGTCAAGCGGACCCACGCTACTACTCTGTTCCAAAGACATGCACACCATCGAAATAGTCCCTCTATATCAATATACACCGAGAGGGAATAATTTTTTTACATGAGAGGAAATAGTTCATCCATCCATAATGCCCTCCTGCTGGTGCAGCCTTTTCTTCTTCTTCTTCTTCTTCTTCTTCTTCTTCTTCTTCTTGTTATCATTCTCTGTGGGAGACGGCTTCACAACAAGCTCTTTGGACCTTGCAGCTATCTCGAAACTCACAAGGGCATCGAGGGCAACATATTTTATCCGCTCGTACCTCAAGGGATAATTCTCCCATCCAGATGACCTTAATGCCACCGTCTCGTCACCCTTCTGAAGATTTGTACCGAGCACAAAATTTTCTACGTCGAATAGGGATGGTGTCTGTTTATCACAAACTTCTACAGGAATTTTGATTCTGGTTTGTAGGTCAGCGATGCTTTTCAAATCAAGCTTGTACGACTCCACCTTCTGTTTGTCCCCTTCGATGGCTGCCCCACAGAAGTATATGTCCTCCCGAGACAAGAAATCGTGAAGCTCACCTGGTATGGAGGGCGAGTGTATGATGTGGTACACCAAAACATCATCTTCGAGGCACAGCTGAAGGACGGCGGCGCGCTGGATCTTCCCAGGGGCACGCTCCATGTACTCTGCGTCGAGACCGATGACCCTCGTCTCTACCTTTTCGAGGGAGTTGGATACATTGTTGATCCACTACCGAGCAACCCTTGGGTGGATGGTGACGGTGGCAACTACGCGTATCGAGCCTTCGACGAGGACATGTTGGATGCTAAAAACCTGCATCTCGATCTCGTTCGCCATTTGGAACCGCTGGAACGGAGGGCTATAGTTTGGAGAATTAGGATTAGATGGCTAGTCTAACTGAAGTAGTAGATGATTATTTAAAGAGGTTAAAACAATGTGAACGCAGTGGGGTTTGGATGCAAATGAAGATGAAGGGGAGGTGAAGAAGCCGAGGAGAATCGGTTCCCGATGGAGAAGGAGTAAATGGGAGAAGTGGCATGTAGGCAGTTGATTAGATGGCCATGTAGACTAAACGAAAAGGCTATGCAGGTAGACTGATGAGTCGTACCTGTTCGTGTACGTGCCCATCCTTCCTGATAGGTGGGACCTATGCAAACAGATAAAAATGTGTCGTAGTTTTTTTTTGAGCGCGTGAGTGGGAGGCACAACATTCTCTGGTTAAGGAATACTCCCTCTGTTTAGGTGAGTATAAGTCACCTCATGAAAATCAGGTTTTCCCAGAACCTTTAGGCGTGGAGCATTAACTTCCTGCTCGATCCCCTCCCAGGCTCATTAGCCAGCATTCTCTTCCTCTGATGTCGTGTTCTACCTTTCCATTTTTCCTCTTCTCAAGTGTGGAACGATCTGCATGCCGTCCTTGATGCACCAGAACGACCACTGCATGCACCGTGGCAGAGCATTGATTGGGCATGCACGAGAATTTGGTTCTGCTCGCAATATGGATGATACCTGAACGATGAAGTGAACAGGCATGCCAGCACGGGAGACCTATTTACGCTATACAATACTGGAGTACTCATGTACCTACTACTACTACTACTACTACTACTACTACTACTACTACTACTACTACTAGTAGTAGTAGTAGTAGTAGTAGTAGTACAACTGTGGTACACTTGATGGTCAAAATACTATTCATCCGGTCCTCACAGTGAAGTGACAACACCCTGCACCCGACACTAGTCCAGGCGGCGTGTTCGGGTTACCAAAGTCAGCCTCACCCTGTGCACAGCGCAGTCTGTCACCGCCGCTGTACAACACATTGGCGCCTCGCCTCGTCTCCCTCTCCGCTCCCGTAGCACCACTCCATCTCCATCTCCTTCTCCGTCTCCATCTCACTAGGCCCCCGTGTACCGTTGCCTCACTCGCCTCCCCAGTACCACTATTCCCTCGCTAGCCGCTCCAGCACCGACATCCTTCTCCCCCGTAAATCAAGCCCCCTTCCAAACTCCACCATGGCCGAACGCGAACCACGCAGCATCCATATGAGCCGCGATTGGAGCAATCTCCCCAGTGACATCCTCGACCTCTGTTGTTCGTCTATGGATATGTTGAGCGCCCTGCGGCTGGTTGCATGCTCGAGGGACATGCACACGGCCATCATCGAAGCGAGGCCTAAGCTTTTCAAGACACCCTGCTTGCTGCTATATGTTCTTGTGAGATTCGCTTACCATGATACGGAGGCGTGCATGATGCCCCTCGACTTCAATCCGATCTCCATTAGCCGAAACATCTTTGCAGGTATGTAGTGGGCCGCCGTACATCATTTCCCTCGACATCGATCCGATCACCATCGCCCGAAACTTCTTGGCAGGTATGTACTGGGTCGGCATGAACTCCCACTGGATGGCTGCCTTCAGCGAAGACGGTAAAAAGTTGGTGCTCGTGAACTTCTAGACCTCCCATGAGATTATCCTTCCTCCGTTGGATTTTATAGAGTATTACCATCGCGGTCCAAGTCATCTAGATTACTACGTCAGTTGGATGGACCTTGTTTTGCAAAAGATTGTAATCTGCCAAGTGCCCACACGACATGCGAATTACGCAGACTTCAAGCTAATTGCCTTGTTTGACCACGGACTCGCCTATCTTTATGCCGGTGCCTTCTTTAGCGGGAGACAACTCGGCTCGCAGTGGATCATCGTCAAAGCTGATACACACTTCTGTGATGCTATTGAACACAATGGCATCATCTACGCGATCGACAAAGCAGATGGCACCACGTATTGCTGGGACGGCGCCTGTAAGTTGTTTCCTCTCATGTTAGTTTCCTCATTTTCATGATGTAGAAACATGCACCACACTATTGGTTTCATCTAACCATACATTAGGGAAGTAATTTTACATATGGAGAACTCTATATTTGGAAGTAGTGAAATCCTGCAATGCTTACCATGTGTACATAACTATATTCGCCCTTCAGCAATCAATGGCTAGAATAATATCCTCACAAAATTTTTGCCCACAGAACACAAGTATATAACAATGCATGGTCTGTTAGTTACCTTGAAGAATTTGTTTGTGAGGACAAAACATGATTACATAACATGCATGACATGGTAGTTTCTTGTGAAGAATCGATTGCGAGATAACATGAGTATAACCATGCATGGCACTTCTATATTTTCGAACCCAGTATACATTTCCCTGTATTTTCCTCCCAGTTCCAACAGGGACATATCAATGTCGTTTCTTGCATTATCCTACTCATAATCTGCACAATGATGATCTTACATTAACAATGCCTGTCCTTTTTGATATGATGTAGTGTCCCTACAGTTACTGCCCTTTGTAATCACACCACCTTTGCCAAAAACAGGGAAGCACAACTGGTTCCTCGTTCGATCAGACGACGACAAAAGACTGATGATCATTCGGACACATGAGCCGGAAAAGTTATATTGCAAAAAACCCCACTGTATAGAAGCACCAGGTAATACGTGAGTATCCGGACAGTGGCTGTTACGTCTATGAGCAGGATACCAGCTTGTTGGGGCCTTTAGGATTTTTTAGTTGGAGGCGGGTAAACAGCCTTGGTTCACACTCTCTGTTTCTCGGACTCAATTATCCGATTAACCAGGAGATCACCGTTGGCAAGGACCTTGATGGCAGAGAGGCTCTGTTTGTTATGGAAAACTGTGTCTACACGGCGAGCCCTAGGAGTTCGGGAGCAAACTCCCCTTATTGTCAACGATACAGCCTGCAGCCAAAAGAAGGTTAGAATGTCAAAGGCATCCGGATTAACTTTGATCCTTGGATGTCTCAATTACGATAGGCAGTGATGTGGTTCGAGCCTTCAGGTTGATATGTAATTGGGCTGTTGCATCGAAAGGGTGGAGTACTGGTGTCTCCGGATCACTGGTCACTGAAGGTGGGCTACAAATTATGATGGTGTTGGATCATCTCTTCGAATGACTTTGTTGTCTTTGCTGCTGGTTCTGGATGGGTCGTTCTTTCTTTGGTTATGCTTATTCCTTGTCATTTGGTCATCCTCGTCTATGTCACTCTTACTATGTAATAGTTGCTTCTGTTTAGAATGTCATTCTTGTCTGGATCACGAGAGTATGAGCGCTGCAGATGGGTGCGTTTTGGTGGTGTACCAAGACTTCTTATGAACTATCCTGTCTTGCTGTTTATGTCAGTAGTAGTCACTAGTCAGTGTTTGAATGTTGTATATATCGTTGTTTCGAACTGTTTATTGTCTCGAACTACTGGTGGGCTAAACGAGGGCATCACCATTCTCCAGTGCTCAGAGTATATCTCCTCTTTTCAAGTTATATAATTTGAGCTCAGTGTCTTTTCGATGATGTACACTTGTTTGGGCGAGTGAGGTGTCACTGAATATGGGCCGAGTAGTAACGCAATGCCAAACAGGTCAATTATGACTCTCAGGACGGGCTCTCAAAAGATCCTGAAAAAAGGCCGGGCTCTCCAAAAAAGAAAGAATAAGGACTCTTAGGCCGACATGTGGGCGCCACCGGTGTTTTCGTGCGCTTGCGCGCCTAGAGCATATTGGCGCGTGCTCGAAATTCATGCTACCCTTCATTCCCAGTCTCCCGCCCCTCCCCCACCTCTGGAATCTCAATTCCTACTCCAGTTCCCCCAAATCCCCCTCCTGTACTCCCTGTACTCAAGCACAGTATCATGTCGGCGGTCAACACGGATCTCCGAGCCGGAGATCCTGAGGTCCGTCCTGCCTTCAGTCGCTGCGTGTTGTCGCTCAACAGTAGCATGGCGGCGCTTGACGACCAGTTTGCCGGCAAAGTGCTGATAGTAACCATCAACGGCGACCGGCCTCCCGTCTCGCCGGATGACCTTATCAAAGCTCTTGGCATTGCGCACGACATCAAAATAACTGACTTGCTCGTCAAAGTCTGTCCGCCACCGGCTGATTTCTTCGTCAGGTTCTGGACAACTTTCCACTGCAGTCGTGTGTTCGAATCTTCCCGGCGTTTGTTCTGCGATGGCGCGCTGGTGAGCTTTGATCGATGGCACCCAGGATGGGGCTCGGTGCCCTCTGAGCTTGAGTTTTTAACAAAGCTTACCTTCCATGGCATCCCTCGACGTGCTTGGAACAACGAGTCCATGAACGAGCTTATCAACGACCTTGGAGGTGAGCTCGTAAGTATGTTTGTTCCTCCAGACAGTTGGGTTCTGGCGGTTATGGCATGGATGATGAAGTCCTCCACCATACCGAAGGTGATTGGTGTTGAGATACCGGTGTAGGAACCGGGGTTGTACTATTCGTCGCCACCAAGGCTGCCGCGGACCATGTTAGGGATGTACCTGTATCGAGTGTTCGTGCATGTCGAAGAAGTGGTCAATCCATCAATCGAAGTCCTGCCGCCGCCACTGGTGCCAGGGTCCGTCAACGACGTCCATTACAGTAGTCAACGTCAGACTTTTCTCGTGTTGCTCAGAACGATGGATGGCACAGGGCCTACACCATCGCGCGGCGGAGGCCACTGCTTCTTTGGGAGAAGAGGCATGGCTGGCTGCCTGGATGTGCTCTAATTTGAGGTAACAACTGAATCTTGTCAGATACTAGTTAAATCCGAGCTATGGGTGTGAAACACTAATATGCCAGTACATTTGATTGTGACCTGTTCTAATTTTTTACCTGAACTTTTTTTAGAAAGGGTTGTACGTCAACTTAATGTATTAGCAGAACTTATTGTGTTGTCTGTCTGTTTTCTTTGCACAACATTCAAGATATTTCTCCGTCATTGATAAAGACGATGAACCGTTATCTACGACTTTGTTGGTTTCAACATATCCCTTCCCGTAGCGATCCACTGCTTCCATCCTGATTGTGCCGCCTGCGTGAAATTTTTGTATGCAAGTTCAGTGTGCTATGATGTTCTATATGATTGTGTCAACTATATAAGTTTTTACTGAGCATCAGCAATGCATATGGCTGAAAGATGTATTTATGAGCATCGGTCGATCGGTCTCTCTCTATCTCTCTCTCTCTCTCTCACACACACACACACACGCACAAGAGGGACCCGTTGAATTATTTATTTGCTCATGACAACTTTTAATTAGGTTCCACTGTAATCTAACTTTTTTCTTAAGTTATTAATTGAGCTCAGTGACTTCAAAAAGTTGTACAGAAGCCTTGTTTGGGCCTTTCCGGCATCGCTGAATGTGGGCTGAGTAACCATGTTAGGTTGTACTGTACTACAGAGGCCTTTTTCGCTATTTTTTTAAATAATACATTCTTTTATTAATTTTCATAAAAATTACACTGGTAATCTTTTTTCAAAAATAATACACCGTCGGCCTGCTGCAGGCCGACTGGGCCTAGTCGGCCCACAGCTGGCCGATTGGATTCCAGTCGGCCTACAGCTGGCCGACTGGCCCGTGTTGGCCCACTGTGGGCTGATTGGGTCCTATCGGCCCACTGTGGGCCGACTAGAGCTAGTTGGCTCGCTGTGGGCTAATTGTTTTTGCAAAAGTGTTAATCATGTATTTAAAAAATATGTGTATTGTGACCTCCTTCGCTCGCTGTGGGCCCACTGTTGACTAAAAAATATGTTTTAAAAAGTGTTAATCATGTATTTAAAAATATGTGTATTGTGACCTCCTCCGCTCGCTGTGGGCCCCCTGTTGACTAAAAAAATATTTTTTAAAAAGTGTTAATCATGTATTTAAAAATTGTTAAATGTGTGTATAAAAATGTTCCTTATCTATACAATTTTTTAAAATGTGTGTATAAAAAATAGCTTTTTTTTCAACATCAGCAATGCAACTGGGCCGACAGTTGTACACAATATCCGGGTCAACTTGTTATTCTCCGCCCCGCTGGGCTGCAAACTTTTCTAGGAGGTATGCATTAGGCTTAACAAGAAAATGGACTTTAAGAAATAATAGATGGGATGTAATTATAATAACTGGACAATTACTATGCACCAAACACGTAATTAGTTTGAAAAATATATTATTTTTGGAATTTGAAAATTTTAATTTCATTACTTGTTGCGCGCGCAATATTTTGTTGGATTTTAACGTAATACAACTTTATTTTGAAATTATATTTAACCCGACTAGAAATTTCGGATAAAAATATTTCGGATCCCATCAAAATGTGGGAATTTTTTTGAATTATGTTTTGAGCGTTTGTTTAAAATTATTAATCGTTGTCCTAGCTAGAAGTTCGGCTGTACTTTTAACAAACTGTAAATGGGCTGTAGTAAATTCCATTAGAATTAAAAAATGGGCTGTACATTCTTACAAATCGAAAATGGGCTATATGTTCTCTGCCAAATCCGAGCTGTGGGCCTACTAAGTTGACGCGCACCAAGGGCTTTGTCAACTTAGTCAATATAAACGATTCTAGCTGCAGTGATCGTACGATGTCCATCCAACGGCCCTAGTGCTTATTCAACCTCTGGTCTTCTTGCTCCAGCCGCCCAATGAAGCCGCGGTCGTGTCGCGTGCTCCTGCCTCCCGTGGCTGGATGTGATGCCGCGGAGGCCTCACCGCCCCGTACTACTCCCACCGTTGGCCAGGCCATCCCTCTACTCACCCACACCCCCTATTATTCTGCGGCGACGGCAGCCTCACACCGCAGCCGAACCAGTGAACCCTCGTACTCCTCTCCGCACGGGCTTCCACTGTTGTGTCTTCCCCGGCTCCGCGTTATCCCCTTCCTAGGCCTTGCCGTCGTCCACTGCCCTGGTGCTCTCGGCGCGGCGTGGTCAACGTGGTCAAGGAAGGAGTTCCATCGGACGTGGACTGTACGTGGAGAGGCTGACAGCTGGGTCCATGGCCGCAGCAAGGAAGTGCCTCCTTATTACGCGGAAAATAATGTTTTCTCCACCTAACAGCAGGGACCCACCGGACGGGCCACCGTATTTCGCGAAAAAAATGTTTCCCCCCTGACTGCTGGGACCCACCAGCTACACCATCGCGCGCAAGAAAGTGCGTCCAGAAAAAAAACGATTTGCCCCCCTGACTGCTGGGACCCACCAGCTACATCTTCGCACACAAGGAAGTGCGTCCGGGCAAAAAAAACCAAAATGATTCGCCCCCCTGACTGCTGGGACCCACCAGCCCCCCGACTGCTGGGACCCCCCAGCTACATCTTCGCACGCAAGGAAGTGCGTCCGGGCAAAAAAAACGATTCGCCCCCTGACTGCTGGGACCCACCAGCTACATCTTCGTAGGCAAGGAAGTGCCTGACAGTCGGGACCCACCTGGTCGAAGCGTACGTAGCATTGTCATTCTAGTCGCGAACGTGTACGTACATATATACTGGTGGATGTAGAGGCGCGCACGTGTCGTAGTAGAGGCGCGCACGTAGCATGTACACGTACGTATAGCGGCTAGGGTGCAAGAAAGAAAATACGGCCACGTATGTGTACATACGGGTGGGGTCTCGAACGCCTACTCGCGCATACGTACGGCGGGGCTCGTGTACATGGCTGGGTCGGAACGGAGAAACAGCGTCATTGTCGTGTTCATGGGTCAGAACGGAATGCGTGGTCGTGTTCATCCGGAGGGCTTGGACGGAAGAGGCGATGGAAACGAGGCCTGGCGTACCGCACAATGGAGGAAACGGACCTCCTACGGTCGAAACGGGGGTCCTGTTGATCGGGAGGGGTGTGGCGTACCGCAAAACGGAGGAAACGGACCTCCTACGGTCGAAACGGGGGTCCTGTTGATCGGGAGGGGTGTGGCGTACCGCAAAATGGAGGAAACGGACCTCCTACGGTCGAAACGAGGGTCCTGTTGATTGGGAGGGGTGTGGCGTACCGCAAAACGGAGGAAACGGACTTGTGTTGGAGCGCTACGGTCGAAACGGGGGTCCTGTTCATCGGGAGGGGTGTGGCGTACCGCAAAACGGGACTCCATGGGATACTGTTCATCTCCACCATCGACCCCCTCCAGCCTCCATGAGCTACTGTTCATCCACCATCAACCTCCTCCAGCCTCCACGGGCTCCTGTTCATCCAGCCTCCACCGCGCGGTACTCCACCGGCTACTGTTCAACCACCCCTCCACCGTCTACTGTTCATCCAACCCTCCACACCATGGGGTCCTGTTCAACCACCGCTCCACGGGCACCCCTCCACCGTCTACTATTCATCCTGCCATCCACACCACAGGGTCCTGTTTGTCCATCCCTCCACGGGCACCCTCCACCGTCTACTATTCATCTAGCCCTCCACCACACCACGGGGTCCTGTTCATCCAGAGGCAACGCCATCGCTGAATGTTCATCCAACCCCCCCCCCCCCGCAACGCTCACTGTTCATCCCATCGATCGGCTTCGGTTAGCAGTAGTAGCCAAGGAATCGCTCGATCGGGTTCAGTTAATAGCCATCGATCGATCGCTCGGGTTTACTAACGCGTAGCCTGCAGTGCAATCGCTCGGGATCAGTTAGAGCCCAACGCCTCGCTCGGGTTCAGTTAGAGCCAATGACTTGCACACACGCGCGTATGTGTACGAGAGAAACGCGCGTCGCTCGGCCCCCGATCTCCCACTGTAACCGGGAACTCCCCGAAATTTTCCTCCCGCTCGCTTCTACCACGGTTTTTTCCGTCATGGACGGCCTGAAAATGTCATGCAGCTGCGTCTCCGGGCCGCCCAGGATGAAAAGCCCATTTTCTGTCATGATTTTTTGTCATAGAAGTAGGAGCCCACCACATCTATGATGATACTGGGTTTTGTCACAATTATCGGCATAGAAGTGTCATATGTATGACAGAAAAAAATTTCGTTCGGCCCAAAATGTCACGGATGTGTCTTTTTTTGTAGTGTTTGACTGATCCATTTTGAACTTGTTCAAAACTTTATCAAGGTATGTGCTTTGTGAAATTCCTATTAAGCGTCTTGATCTATCTCTATAGATCTTGATGCCCAATATATAAGGAGCTTCACTGAGGTCTTTCATTGAATTTTTTTATTCAAGTATGCTTTTATGCTATCCAGAAATTCTACATCATTTCCAATCAACAATATGTCATCCACATATAATATTAGAAATGCTACAGAGTTCCCACTCACTTTCTTGTAAATATAGGCTTCTCCGAAAGTCTGTATAAAACCATATGCTTTGACCACCTCATCAAAGCGTATATTCCAACTCCGAGATGCTTGCATCAGTCCATAGATGGAGCGCTGGAGCTTGCACACTTTCTTAGCACCTTTAGGATCAGCAAAACCTTCTAGTTTGTCAGTGTACAAAAATAGGGGTGCATATTTGTACCCCTTGTTCCTGTGCACGGGCAGTCAGAGTCGTGCCCACGGCCACACCAAGCAGAATGATGGAGGTGAGCCAAGGTAAGATCAAAGCCCAAGACAATCAAAGCAACGCAAAGACCAAGACCATAAAGAGCAGAGGGATGAAGCAAGTTCCCCCGGCAAGACCCTTTCCGGGTGGCCTCAGCGGCCCTGGCAAGACTCTTGCCGGGATAGCTCGCCCCGCACCAACAGAGCGGGCCACCCTTGAGCCCACGGCCCCCAGTGCCATCATCAGCGTGGGGCCAGGGCTCGGGAAAGCACCCCTGTGGTGGCATGTAGATCTTTGTGAAGACATATTCAAGATCAGACTAGAAGACGACGATTCTCGGCAAGATCCATGCTGGGGACGACAACACGCCACAGCGAGACCCTTGCCAGGCCACCTGGCAAGGCCCTCGCCAAAGACGTGGGCAAGGCCACCGCCAAGCCCACATCAACCAAGCTTCCACTACCGTTCACATGCCACTGCTAGCCCAACCAGCTGGGCAGGCACCTGCGTGGCAACATGCAGCTCCGTTTTACGCATCCTCGCAGCCCGAACCTGGGTAAACGATCCTTGTGCTGTCTACTAGCCCTGCTCTCCTCGCAACCTTGCGCCCCGGCAACCGCAGTAGGGATTCTTGTGATCCCATAGGTGTCATTTCACACCGACATCCTTGCCGCGCCAGGTAGGGGGCGCAATTGTGAGAATCTGGTCCGGTAGTTAGCCTAGCGGTTCTTCATCGCTTTCGGTTTCTGAGAAGAAGGCGGTTGGCGGAACAACGCCGTCTCGGCGACAGAAAAGCTAAGTCATTCAGAGCCTTGGATTATTTCCTCTTACACTTAAGGTTATCGTCCTTGGAGATCTGGCCTATGTATGGGAAACCTGCACGCAAGCCCCCCCCCCCCCCCCGCCCGCGCGATTGGCAACGCCTTTGTTCTGTTTCGAGTCTGCTCAACAGCTCAAAGTTGTCGCGTCGAGAGTGGCGGGGTAGCCTTCCGCACCTGGCAACGCTCCTGACTCTGACTCGAGTCAAACTCGATAGTTCGGGCGGCCGCGCTAGGGGCGGTAAGGTGGTTTGCCCGGCAGCAAGCGCACCCAGCAGGCCAATGGGGATCCGTCCCCATGACGCCACCCTGGGTTTATGCGCTGGCAAGCCTACCTAGTTGCGTAGGGTGGACATACAAGGAAAAATTGAACAGGAAAATAACTTGCATGATAGTAAAACATGCTGCAGAGTTATGTTACATCAAATTGTTGCTGCGGTTCTAACTAGAGATAGCAATTGTGTTGGTTGTGAACCTGGAGCGGCGATAAAAAAACTGGGATGCCTAATCCCGGCGCTGGCCCTCCGCCCTCCGAATTCCGCCGACTCGGCTGATGATGGGCTCGATGCGCTCCCTGAGTGGCGCAAGGTCGGTTCCCTCCGGCAAGCTCTCCAGCGCGGCGTCGAAGTCGAGGTTAGGGTACTAGTGTGCCACCTTGGTGAGAACCTTGGTCATGGCACCCTGGCAAAACCTCCAGGACTCGTCGGCCAGTGAGGCCGCCCGGTTGGCGTGGAGCCGCTCCAGAGCGCCGACGACCTTCTTGAAGAACATGGTCAGGCTGCAATTGGCGCTCACGCCTCGCTTCGGGACATACCTCATGTCCGGCATCCCCATGATGGCTAGCTGCCCGGTGGCCTGGTTGGCGACGGTGGCAAGGCGATTGAGCCAACGGTTCTCGCCCTCCACGTGGTCCGCGAAGTTGAGGCCCTCATTCTTCCGCAGCAGCTTCTCGGCCTCCATCTCCTTGGCCAGAGTCCCCTCTCGGGTTGTGGCCTCCGACAGCACCTTCTCGAGACCCTCCAGCTTCAGCTTAAGGTCTTTGATGGAGTTGTTGGCCTCGGAGAGCTCCCCAGCCTTGCTGACGACTGCACCCTACGCCTTTGTCAGGGCACCGTTGAGCATGTCGTTCTCCTGGGACAGCTTCAGGGCCTGCTCCTTCAGCCTCTCGCGCTCTGCCTCTAGCTCCTCCACCTTGCCGACGTGAACCTGGGCCTGGGCATTGAGTGCCTCCTTGTGCCTCTGCTCCAGCTTGCTGGTCCGCTGCAAGACAAGCTTCTCCACCTCTGCATCCTTGCCGCGAAGCATGGCGGCAAGCTTCTCCTCGCGCGCAGCAAGGTCCACCTCCTGGGAGTTCAGCATGGCCTCGCGCTGGGTCCGAGCGGCTTCGGCCTCCTCGACCAAGTTCTTCGCCACCTCCTGATCTTTCTCGACATCGACGAGCTTCATGGTGAGCTCCATGTCGTGCCTGGCCTGCTCACCCTAGGCCGCCTTGAGCTCCTTGTGGACCTTGCGGAACCAGTCCTGCGCCTCGGCAGCGCGCTTCTGGAGGTCCGCCTACACCTTCTCCACCACCGCTGTCCTGGACTTAGCCTTGTCGAGGAGGGCGAGGTGGAGCGCCTGGAGCTTCCGGAAGCTGGTGCCCATGGCGTGGAGCGGCCGCTCTTCCTGCGAGTCGTTGCCGCCAATGATCGGCTCGTCGACAACTTCAAACCCGGCAGCGGCAAGCACCTCGTCGTCGAACACCTCTCCCTTAATGGGTGTCCTGGTGCTCGACGCGCCTGGAAGGTGGACGAACAAATTGTCGCTCACCCTCAGGTACTTTCCGGAGCCGGAAGCACCAGAGGAGGAAGGTTGTCACCAGCCTCCTCCTCCTCCTCCTCCTGGGCAACGGTCCCGCCGGCTTCCCCGGCAGGTCCCTTGCCGGCCTCCTCAGCGGCAGCCTTGTCGGCCTCCCCGGTGGTCCCCTCGGTGGTGTCCTCGGCAGCGTCTTTGGCGGCCTCCTCGGCGGCGATCCTCTCGGCGTTCGCCTCGGTGGCCTTGGCGACGCCCTCAATGACGACGTCCACGTCCTCTTGGTTCACCGAGATGGAATCTGGGCACCGAAGAAGGGGTGAGGCAAGGCCAGGACCAGGAGCCAAAAAAGGGGGGAGAAGTAAGGACGAACGGCAAACGACTTACCCGTGCCAGTACCCGGCTGGGAAACGGAAGCCCCCTCCCCGCCAACATTTGGCGTCGAGGCAAAGCCGCCGGCGCCCAAGTTCTCCTCCTCCATGTGCGTGGGCCCGGTGCCTGGCGCCCTTGCCGGGGACGCACCCCGGGGTGGCGTGGTCGATGGGGGCGGCATGTTGGGAGTAGCCCTCTGTGGCTCCTCCTGCTGCTGCTCTCCTCCTGCGTACCTGACAAGGTCAGCACGAAGGTGTCGTGCCTCTGACACATGTTGACGGGAGAAGAGTGATGAACTTACGCTGGGGGCTCTGCCGGGGGCTGCTGTCCGGGCTGCTCAACACCACCAATGGCGCCCCCGAAGTACCAGCTGGGGGCTGGCCACCCGCCGAGACCATGGCCCTCTTTGCTCTCTGGGTCAGCGTCTCCCCGTCCCACGCATGCCGCCCACGTCACGCACACCCCTCCACGCCGCGCCACTACTGCGGGTCGTGGGAGGCGGAGCGCGCGAAGAATCTTACCATGGTAAAAACTACCCCACCTGCCCGCGCACCGTTTTGGTCCTGGCCCAACAACTTGTTGCGCTTATGTGTGGCCCAGGCTCGGGGGCTCCTGTCGATGTACAAAAATAGGGGTGCATCTTTGTACCCCTTTTTCCTATGCACGGGCAGTCAGAGCCGCACCCATAGCCACACCAAGCAGAACGAGGGAGGTGAGCCAAGTTAAGATCGAAGCTCAAGACAATCAAAGCAATGCCAAGACCAAGACCACAAAGAGCAGAGGGATCAAGCAACTTCCCCCGGTAAGATCCTTGCTAGGGACGACAACACGCCACGGCGAGACCCTTGCCGGGCCACCCAGCAAGGCCCTCGCCAAAGACGCCGGCAAGGCCACCGCCAAGCCCACGTCAACCAAGCTTCCACTGCCGTTCACATGCAGCTACCAGCCCAACTAGCCGGGCAGGCACCTGCGTGGCAACATGCATCTCCTAGGACAACTCATCAAGCGCCTGCATGGCGGCATGCAGATCTTCGTGAAGGCTCCACCACCGCACCAACTCAGCTGCCTACCTGCTTACATGGCACCGCACGCATCCCTGGCCGAGGCGCGTGTCGAAGCGAGGAGGAGCGGCGACGGCGGGACGGGCCTCGCCCCCGTCCCCGATAAAGCAAAGGGACAACTAAGTGATGCATTAAATGCACCTTGTCCTGCAATACGAGGGATAACCTCGTGCCACTATAGACCTTTCCACCTCCTGTGTGCCACTGTGGCAACCCCTTTTTCCTATAGAAGGAGGCCCGAGGCGACGAGGATGGGGATTCGGCTCTTTCGAACCACACGCTGACCATAGCTAGTTCGAGAGCTCAAGAACTCTCAGAAATACACCCACCAAAGCAGGACTAGGGTTTTACGCATCCTCGCAGCCCGAACCTGGGTAAATGATCCTTGTGCTGTCTACTAGCCCTGCCCTTCCTCGCAACCCTGCGCCCCGGCAACCGTAGTAGGGATTCTTGTGATCCCATTGGTGTCGTTCCACACCGACAGGTTGCATCATATAGAACTTTTATTTAAGAAATCCATTAAGGAATGCAGTTTTGACGTCCATTTGCCAGATTTCATAATCATAAAATGCGAAAACTGCTAACATGATTCGGACAGACTTGAGCATCACTACGAGTGAGAAAGTCTCATCATAGTCAACTCCTCGAACATGTTGAAAACCTTTCGCGACAAGTTGAGCTTTGTATACAGTAACATTACCATCAACGTGAGTCTTCTTCTTGAAGATCCATTTGTTCTCTATGGCTCGCCGATCATCGGGCAAATCCACCAAAGTCTATACTTTGTTCTCATACATGGATCCTATCTCAGATTTCATGGCCTCAAGCCATTTATCAGAATCTGGGCTCATGATAGCTTCTTCATAGTTCGTAGGTTCGTCATGGTCACTCTGGTGCGGATCGTGCTCTGGTTGACCTACGAGGTTCGGTAGTAACTTGATCGGAAGTTTCATGATCATCATCATTAGCTTCCTCTCTAGTTGGTGTAGGCATCACGGGAACATTTTTGTGATGAGCTACTTTCCAATTCGAGAGAAGGTACAATTACCTCATCAAGTTCTACTTTCCTCCCACTGACTTCTTTCGTGAGAAACTCCTTCTCTAGAAAGCTTCCATTCTTGGCAACAAAGATCTTGCCTTTGGATTTGTGGTAGAAGTTGTACCCAATTGTTTCCTTAGGGTATCCTATGAAGGCACACTTCTCCGATTTGGGTTCGAGCTTATCAGGCTGAAGCCTTTTGACATAAGTGTGGCAACCCCAAACTTTAACAAACGACAGCTTAGGTTTCTTGCCAAACCATAGTTCATACGGTGTCGTCTCAACAGATTTAGATGGTGCCCTATTTAACGTGAATGCAACAGTCTCTAATGCGTAACCCCAAAATGATAGTGGTAAATCGGTAGGAGACATCATAGATCGCACCATATCTAATAAAGTGCAGTTGCGACGTTCGGACACACCATTACGCTACGGTGTTCCACATGGCATGACTTGTGAAACTATTCCACATTGTTTTAAATGAAGGCCAAACTCGTAACTGAAATATTCGCCTCCGCGATCAGATCGTAGAAACTACGATGATTCTCCACTACACTCTGAAATTCTTTTAACTTTTCAAATGTTTCAGACTTGTGTTTCATTGAGTAGATATACCCATATCTGCTCAAATCATTTGTGAAAATCATAAAATAATGGTACCCGCTGCGAGCTTCAACACTCATCGGAGCGCATACATCGGTATGTATTATTTCCAATAAGTCATTAGCTCGCTCCGTTGTTCCGGAGAACAGAGTTTTAGTCATCTTGCCCATGAGGCATGGTTCACAAGTATCAAATGATTCATAATCAAGTGATTCCAAAAGTCCATTTGCATGGAGTTTCTTCATCCACTTTACACCAATATGACCTAAACAGTAGTGCCACAAATATGTTGCACTATCATTATCAACCTTGCATCTTTTGGCATCAATATTATGAATATGTGTATCACCATAATCGAGATTCAACAAAAATGGACCACTCTTCAAGGGTGCATGACCATAAAAGAGATTACTACAATCTGTCACCGCTATTTTGGGTTAGTGCAAAGATTCCTTGGCGTTGTGCCGCATATTGACGCCGTAAAGAGGTCGGCGTGCATAGAGGGTGCGCGGATGGCTCTTGCCCGTGTTAAGACATACTGGGCAGAGATGGACGCCGCCGCTATTGCAACCCGGGGTCCGGCCGTAGGCCAGGTCTCTTCCGAGCACTATTTTGAAGAAGTTCTAGAAGGCGCTCGTCTAATAGAGGCTCAGTGCTCAAAGAGTATCATGTTCGAGTGACATGTATCCCAATTTGTAAAAACAATGCTATTTGGCTTATAAAGGGTTGTGTTTATACTTTTGCCTGAAAGTATTATGATGCCTCCTGTGCGGCCGTTTTATGTATGTATATAACCTGAAAGTTTGCAGTCGTCGGCTGCAGCCCCCACGTATATAATGCGGGGGTGTTCGGAAAAGCGTGTATTCACACTTGATCCAATGTCTTGGTCCATTAAGGAGGTGACACTAGTAGAAAAAGGGGCTATGGTCCAGGCCGCCTCAGCCCATTAGTCCCGGTTCAGTCTAGAACCGGGACCAATGTGGGCATTGGTCCCGGTTCGTGAGCCCAGGGGGCCGGCCGGGCCACGTGGGCCATTGGTCCTGGTTCGTCTGGACCTTTTGGTCCTGGTTGGTGGGACGAACCGGGACCAAAGGGCCTCCCTCCTGGCCCACCACCATTGGTCCCGGTTGGTGGCTTGAACCGGGACCAAAGGCTCCCCTTTAGTCCCGGCTCATGTCACCAACCGGGACCAATGAGGTGCCTATATATACACCCTCGTGCAAGAGCAGAGCACAGTGCTCTGTTTTTTCTGGCCGAGGGGGAGAGGCCTTTGTGGTGCTCTAGCTCACCTCCTATGCACATGAGGTGTTCGATGGAATGCCCGAGCCACACTACTTAAGCTTTCTCCTCTCGAAGCTCGACCTCCAAGCTCCATTTTCCTCGAGATTTGTCTAGATTTAGCGGTCCGTCACGCCCCATCCCCGTCTTCACCGCCGTCGATCACCCGCGCCGATCTCATCACCGACACCACCGTGGTGAGCCTCTTATTCTTATCTTCTTTCTGAAAGGAAAAATATTCTTACTTGTATGTTTAGATAGATACTTGTATCATTTTCTTACATTTATTATTGCATCTTATATAGTGCGATGGTTTTGGTATCCGCCCCCGTCGGCCCTCGTCCTGTCTATGATTCGGATTTGGTATGTATATTATCTTTATAACTATTGGTTCATTTATTGTTTATGAAAATTATGCCGACCAACGTGACATAGATTTTATTTATCTAGGATGTATGTGAATCAGAAATGCCAACCGACCTTGTCGAGAGGTTAAATTTAGTTGAAGAAGAAAACAATTTGTTGAAGGAAAAAATAAAAAAATTGAGGAGGAGATGATGATATTGGAGTTGCATGTTGCGGATGTCATCGATGATCACAAGATCAAGATGGATGCAATGCGCTTGAAGATTAGAAAGATTAGAAAATATGCCATTCATACCGAGGCTTGGTATCATTATGCCGTTGGATCAATTGTTACCTTGGTTGCGATTATGATCGCATTTGTTTTCGCATTGAAATGTTTTACATAGTTTCAATGTATGGTTTAATTAATTAGATGCTCTGGAGAGCTATATGTTGTTAGATGAGAACTATGTATGCACTTTGGTTTAATGTGATGATGAACTTCTATTAATTTGGACACTTAATTATATATAATGCACGCAGATGAACCGGCAATGGATGTACGGTGACAGACACACCCGCGAGTACATTAAGGGCGTGCATGAGTTTCTCGATGCGGCTGAGGCAAACAAGCAGAATGGTTTTATGTGTTGTCCATGCACTGAATGTGGGAATACGAGGTCTTACTCTAATCGGAAAATCCTTCACTCCCACCTGCTTTACAAGGGTTTCATGCCACACTATAATGTTTGGACGAGGCACGGAGAAATAGGGGTTATGATGGAAGACGGCGAAGAAGAAGAGTACGATGACAACTATGTGCCCCCTGAATACGGTGATGCTGCAACGGGGGGAGCTGGTGAAGATCAAGAGGAACCAGACGATGATGTGCCCAATGATGCTGCCACGGGTGAAGCTGCTGAAGATCAAGAGGAACCATACGATGTGCCCGATGATGATGATCTCCGCCGGGTCATTGTCGATGCAAGGACGCAATGCATTAGTCAAAAGGAGAAGCTGAAGTTCGATCGCATGTTAGAGGATCACAAAAAAGGGTTATACCCCAATTGCGAAGATGGCAACACAAAGCTCGGTACCGTACTGGAATTGCTGCAGTGGAAGGCAGAGAATGCTGTGGCTGACAAAGGATTTGGGAAGCTACTGAAAATATTGAAGAAGAAGCTTCCAAAGGATAACGAATTGCCCGACAGTACATACGCAGCAAAGAAGGTCGTATGCCCTCTAAGATTGGAGGTGGAGAATATACATGCATGCCCTAATGACTGCATCCTCTACCGCGGTGCATACAAGGATCTGAACGCATGCCCGGTATGCGGTGCGTTGCGGTATAAGATTAGACGAGATGACCCCGGTGATGTTGATGGCGAGCCCCTCAGGAAGAGGGTTCCTGCGAAGGTGATGTGGTATGCTCCTATAATACCACGGTTGAAACGTCTGTTCAGAAACGAAGAGCATGCCAAGTTGATGCGATGGCACAGTGAGAACCGAAAGAAAGATGGGAAGTTGAGAGCACCCGCTGATGGGTCGCAGTGGAGAAAAATCGAGAGAAAGTACTGGGATGAGTTTGCAAAGGACCCAAGGAATGTATGGTTTGCTTTAAGCATGGATGGCATTAATCCTTTCGGGGAGCAGAGCAGTAATCACAGCACCTGGCCCGTGACTCGATGTATGTATAACCTTCCTCCTTGGATGTGCATGAAGCGGAAGTTCATTATGATGCCAGTTCTCATCCAAGGCCCTAAGCAACCCGGCAACGAAATTGATGTGTACCTAAGGGCATTAGTTGAAGAACTTTTACAGCTGTGGAATGGAAACGGTGTACGTACGTGGGATGAGCACAGACAGGAGGAATTTAACCTTAAGGCGTTGCTGTTCGTGACCATCAACGATTGGCCCGCTCTCAGTAACCTTTCAGGACAGACAAACAAAGGATACCACGCATGCACGCACTGTTTAGATGACACTGAAAGTATATACCTGGACAAATGTAGGAAGAATGTGTACCTGGGCCATCGTCGATTTCTTCCGACCAACCATCAATGTCGAAAGAAAGGCAAGCATTTCAAAGGCGAGGCAGATCACCGGAAGAAGCCCGCCATGCGCACCGGTGATCACGTGCTTGCTATGGTCAATGATTTACCCTACGTCATCTTTGGAAAGGGTCCCGGTGGACTAGCTGTTCCGAATGACGCTGAGGGACACGCACCCATGTGGAAGAAGAAATCTATATTTTGGGACCTACCATACTGGAAAGACCTAGAGGTCCGCTCCTCAATCGACGTGATGCACGTGATGAAGAACCTTTGCGTGAACCTGCTAGGCTTCTTGGGCGTGTATGGGAAGACAAAAGATACGCCGGAGGCACGGGAGGACCTGCAACGTTTGCACGAAAAAGACGACATGCCTCCGAAGCAGTATAAAGGTCCTGCCAGCTACGCTCTTACGAAAGAAGAGAAAGAAATCTTCTTTGAATGCCTGCTCAGTATGAAGGTCACGACTGGCTTCTCGTCGAATATAAAGGGAATAATAAATATGCCAGAGAAAAAGTTTCAGAACCTAAAGTCTCATGACTGCCACGTGATTATGACGCAACTGCTTCCGGTTGCATTGAGAGGGCTTTTACCGGAAAACGTCCGATTAGACATTGTGAAGCTATGTGCATTCCTCAATGCAATCTCTCAGAAGGTGATCGATCCAGAAATCGTACCAAGGCTAAGGAGTGATGTGGCGCAATGTCTTGTCAGTTTCGAGCTGGTGTTCCCACCATCCTTCTTCAATATCATGACACACGTCCTAGTTCATCTAGTCGATGAGATTGTCATCCTGGGGCCCGTATTTCTACACAATATGTTCCCCTTTGAGAGGTTCATGGGAGTCCTAAAGAGATATGTCCGTAACCGCGCTAGGCCAGAAGGAATCCTCTCCATGGGCCATCAAACAGAGGATGTTATCGGGTTTTGTGTTGACTTCATTCCTGGCCTTAACAAGATAGGTCTCCCTAAATCGCGGTATGAGGGGAGACTGACTGGAAAAGGCACTCTTGGAAGAGACTCAATAATATGCAGGGACGGATATTCTTGGTCTCAAGCACACTACACAGTTCTACAGAACTCTACCTTGGTGACCCCGTATGTCGATGAACACAAGAACAGTCTGCGCTCCAAACACCCGGAGCAATGCGACGACTGGATTACATGTGAACACATCAGGACTTTCAGCAATTGGTTGGAAACACGTCTCAGAGGTGACAACACTGTTTGTGATGAGTTGTACTT
This sequence comes from Triticum urartu, assembly GCF_056163025.1. NCBI lineage: Eukaryota > Viridiplantae > Streptophyta > Magnoliopsida > Poales > Poaceae > Triticum > Triticum urartu. The sequence continues at coordinate 19,555,155 of NC_141876.1, read as the reverse complement.
GTTGTCTAGGGGACCATCTTTGACTGTATTGACTTACAAAGGATACGAGATAAATGGGAATACATTTTACACGATCGCCCAAGATCAAAAGAGCACCAACCAAAACAGCGGTGTCCGCTTTGATGCAGCAACCGAGAGCGGAAAGGACACATATTATGGTTACATAGTGGACATATGGGAACTTGACTACGGACCTGATTTTAAGGTCCCTTTGTTTAAGTGCAAATGGGTCATTCTGTTTGGCGGCGGCGTACAGGTAGACCCACAGTACGGAATGACAACGGTGGATCTGAAAAATCTTGGGTACACTGACGAACCGTTCGTCCTAGCCAATGATGTGGCACAGGTTATCTATGTGAAGGACATGTCTACCAAACCGAGAAAAAGAAAAGATAAGGAAGCGAATACATCATACGATGAGCCAAAGCGCCACATAGTTCTTTCAGGAAAGTTTTTATAAAAGCAAAAGGAATCAATTAAAAAGTTTTTATAAACCTCTAGTATTTTTGAAACTAAACTTATATAAAATTTATGCAACTTAAATTCAGAAAGTATTTTTTGTTCAACACATTAATAGCAAAAAGAATTTAATAGCAAAAAAATAACAAAATTTGTTTTTGATTAAAACAGATATTAAAAATAACCTAAAATTACCAAATAGAGTATAATGATAAAACACTGTAATATTAAGTAGCAGGAAAAAGAATCACTCAAAAATCTAACTTCATAGTAAAGTTATTCATAAACTAGTGATTCACATACATTTTAAAACTATAAGTATTTAGTACAAATAAAAAAATAAAAAGCAAAAAATAAAACAAAAGAAGAAAACAAAAAAAATTAAATTATAAGTAAAATAAAACTATAAGTATCACTAAAAAACTGTAAGTAATTAAACTAAAATAAAACTATAATATTCTTCAAATTTTTAAAAATTCAAATTTAAACTATTTAAAATTTAAAACTAATGGCACTAACAGAAAGTTTATAATTTTTGTGACCTAAAAGCAAAAAGAAATCACTAAAAAACTGTAAGTATTTAGTTTTAAGTAGAAATAAAAAATAAATAGAAAAAAAATTCTAATTTTATAGTAAAGTTATTCATAAACTAGTGGTTGACACAAATTTTTAAAAATTCAAATTTAAACTATTTAAAATTTAAAACTAATGGCACTAATAGAAAGTTTATAATTTTTGTGACCTAAAAGCAAAAAATAAAAAACCAAAAAAATGTAGAAATAAAAAAGAAAAAAAATGCCACCTACTGGGCCTCCACGGCCTGAATACGACTAGAAACCCTACATGGGCCAGGATTCAGGCCCGCAGCAGGCCCAGTAGGCCCACAGGCGTTGCAATGACAGGTTAGGCCCGAAAGCCTGCAGTTGAGAGGAGCTCAGGAGGGTGGGCGCAGCAGCGCTTATAAACCACTCCCGAGCCCTCTCAACTAGCGATGTGGGACTAAACTTTTGGACGTGGGGCGCACAAGGGCATTGGTCCCGGTTGGTGGCACCAACCGGGACTAAAGGGGGCATTGGTCACGATTCGTGGCACCAACCGTGACCAATGCCCCCCTTTAGTCCCGGTTGGTGCCACCAACCGGGACCAAAGGCCGCCGCTTCCCGCCCTTTGGGCTGCCGAAAATTGGCCTTTGGTCCCGGTTCGTGGCACCAACCGGGACTAAAGGGGGGCATTGGTCACGGTTGGTGCCACGAACCGTGACCAAAGCCTTTTCTATATAAGCAAAGACTTGGCGTTTTTTCAGATTTCATCGCCAGTTCCCATCCCGACGACGCCCCGTGCCCCTGCCCGTGCTCGCCGTCAACCCGCGCCCCTGCCCGTGCTCGCCGTCGCCGTCGCCCCGCGCCCGTGCCCCGTGCTCGCCGTCGCCGACCCCGAGCCGCCCCGCCGTCGCCCTCGCCCTCGCCCTCGAGCTCCGCCGTCCCCGACCCCCGAGCTCGTGCCCCGCGCGCCCCGGCGCTCCGCCGTCCGCCGCCGCCGAGCGCGCCCCGCCGTCGCCCTCGCCCTCGCCGACCCCGACCCCGGCCGCCCGCGTCTCCTCCCGGATCCCTCCGGGAGAGGTAGCTAGCTACCGCCCCATCCTCTTCTTCCTTCCTTAATGTGTTCATAGATTTTTTTCTATTTTTTTCTAATGTATATGTGTATGTCTAATGTATATGTATATTTTTTTCTGTTTTTTAGAAAAATTAGGATTTTTTCTGTTTTTTAGAAAAATTAGGATTTTTTCTGTTCATAAAATGTATATGTGTATGTGAACAACGTATATGTTTATTTTTTTTCTAATGTATATGTCTATTTTTTCTGTTCATATATGTGTATATGTGTATGTGAACAATTAGGATTTTTTCTATTTTTTTCTGTTTTTTAGAAAAATTAGGATTTTTTCTGTTCATAAAATGTATATGTGCATGTGAACAATGTATATGTCTATTTTTTCTGTTCATATATGTCTATTTTTTCTGTTCATATATGTGTATATGTGTATGTGAACAATTAGGATTTTTTTCTATTTTTTCTGTTTTTTAGAAAAATTAGGATTTTTTCTGTTCATAAAATGTATATGTGTATGTGAACAATGTATATGTCTATTTTTTCTGTTCATATATGTCTATTTTTTCTGTTGATATATGTGTATATGTGTATGTGAACAATTAGGATTTTTTCTATTTTTTCTGTTTTTTAGAAAAACTAGGATTTTTTCTGTTCATAAAATGTATATGTGTATGTGAACAATGTATATGTCTATTTTTTCTGTTCATATATGTGTATGTGGCTATAATGTATATGTGTAAGAAAGGAGAAGAAGAGGGGAGAAGAGGGCATCGATAACTTTAGTGAATTTTAGGTTATTTCCATTTTAGGTCATTTTAGGCGGGGAAGAAGGGGAAGAAGAGGGAGAAGAAGAGGGGGTCGAGAGGGGGTCTAGGGTCGCCGAGGGGTCGAGGGTCGTCGAACATGAGAGGAGGAAGAGGATAAAAAAAGAAGAGGAATAAGAAAAGAAAAAAGAGGAGAAGAAAGAATAGAGGAGAAGATCTCCTCTATTCTTTCTTCTCCTCTTTTTTTTCTTCTTCTTCCTCTTTTTTTTATCGGGAACGAGGGTCATCAAGGGTCGCCGAGCGGTAGAGGAAGAAGAGGATAAAAAAGAAGAGGAAGAAAAAAAAAGAGAGGGATCGACGGTCGCCTAGGGGTCGAGGGTCGAGGGTCGAGAAACCCTAAATAGAAAGTATCGCCGGTGCGAGATACATGTACCGTCGGTGTCGGACACTACATCCACATCCCACAAGTGGCGCGGGTTTCGACGCCCACGTCACTTGTGGGACGTGGATGTAGTGTCCGACACCGAAGGCCACATGTATCTCACACCCACGATACTTGCTAGCTATTTAGGGTTTCCACTACCGAAAAGAAGAGGAGAAATAAATAAGAAGAAGAAAACAGAAGAAAAAGAAGAGGAGAAGAAGAAAGGAATAGTGGAGAAGAAGAGAAAATAGAATATTCTATTTTCTCTTCTTCTCCACTATTCCTTTCTTCTTCTCCTTTTTTGTTTCTTCTTTTTTTTCTTCGATCTTCTCCTCTAGTTATTCCTTTCTTCTTCTCCTCTATTGGTCGAGGGTCGGGAACTAGGGTAGAGGGTCGAGGGTCGTTAAGGGGTCAAGGGTCGAGGGTTTCAGGGTCGTTGAGGGTTCGAGGGGTCAAGAATCGCCGAGGGGTCGAGAGAGGTTTCCTAGTGTCAAAGTATTGAAGAAATTCATGCCTTCATCATTAGCCGGAAGTAACCAGGGCATGTTGGTACGAAGTTCTGCAAAGTTGTTCTGGAATGGAGTCCCGGATAGAATAATCCGCCTTTTGGTACGAATTCAGCAAAGTCCTTCCAAATAGCGATATTCGGAAGGCTCTTGCTGAACTTTGTACCAAAAAGCGAATTATCCTATCTGGGACTCCGTTCCAGAACAACTTTGAAGAGCTTCCTACCATCATGCACATGTTACTTTCGCCTAATGATGAAGACATGGTTTTGTTGAATCCTTTGACACTAGGCAACCTCCCGACCCCAAGGCGATCCTCTCGAACATGAGAGGAAGAAGAGGATAAAAAAAGAAGAGGAAGAAGAAGAAAAAAGAGGAGAAGAAAGAATAGAGGAGTTCTTCTCCTCTATTCTTTCTTCTCCTCTTTTTTTTCTTCTTCTTCCTCTTTTTTTATCGGGAACGAGGGTCGTCGAGGGACATATATAGATGTAGTGTCGTCGTTGTCGATATATACCCCCTACCGATAGCTTACTATGATTAGGTAGCTAGTTCTACATTTGGAACTAATATATCCATCTGTCATGTTTGAATAATAATTGCCATGTTGTAAATATTTGTAGAAACTATGGACACCGCCCTAGACGAAGCAACAAAAGAAGCGTTGTTGAGGGAGATAATCGCACAAGGAAGTGATGCCGTCTCGTACTATCTCAACGATACCGATGGTCTGGAAGGAGAGGGTGAACAAGCTGGCTACGGTGACCTAATGCCGGTGCAAGAAGAAGAACATGAGGACGGCGCCGGTGACCCAATGCCGGTGCAAGAAGGAGACCGTGATGACGGCTCCGGTGACCGAACCGAGTCCGGCCAGGTATATATATTAGTTAAGCCTATGCTGACTAGCTGATTGATGCATTCATTGTTTTGGTATGTACACATATTAATTAAGTCTTTGTTCTTTTTTCTAGCCCTCCGGATCGAGCACAACTTCGGTAAAGAGACGAGGCCCGAAGAAAAAGTTGAGCTCGGATGAAAAGCTTGAGATCACAGCAATCGCGCCCGACGGCCAACCTATTGAACCCCTCCGGACAAAGAGTGCATTTGTTGCTCAGTGCGGGGTTCTGGTTAGGGACAAGATCCCGATAAGCATCCAGCAATGGTTTAAGCCGGCTACAGAAGACCCTGAGGTGTCTTATGTCAATGATATGCAGAAAAATGATCTTTGGACTGAGCTGAAGTCAAATTTCACCCTAGCGCCAGAGGATAATCCAGAGAACCCAATTAAGGAGAAATTAATCAAGTCTTTTGCTCTGAAGAGGATGGCAGATCTATTCAGGAGGTGGAAGAAAGAGCTGAATAGGTTTGTCGATAAAAAAGAGACACCAGAATTCAAGGGCAGATATGAGAAGATTAGAGATCACTGGCCCGCATTTGTGGCCTACAAGACATCGGAAAAGAGTAAGAAGATGTCGGTGACAAACAAGCAAAATGCCGCGAAGAAGAAGCTTCACCATCGCACGGGGTCAGGTGGCTACCTCGTAGCCCGGCCTAAGTGGTCCAAGGTTGAGAATGATCTGGTTCATAAAGGGATCGAACCAGAGACAAATAGCTGGCCAGACCGTTGCCGGACTTGGTTCTTTGGGGCTGGCGGAACCTTGGACCCTGAAACAGGGGAATGCATTTGGACGAACGAACAAATGGACATACCAGTCAGTAAGCTTAAGTAGTATATCGATGCAGCGCAGGAAGGGACGTTCTTTCCAGACAGAGAGCACGACGAGCTCACAATGGCCCTCGGGAATCCTGAGCACCCTGGACGGACACAAGGCACGCCAGGCTCCGTTCCGTGGAAGGTTGGGTTTCCGGACGCAGGCGGTTACAAATCCCATGAGAGGAGGAAAAAAGTGTAGCAGACCGAACTGCAGGCGCTGCACGCAAGGGTACAAGCGATAGAGGAACGAGAAGCAAATCGCAGCAAACGTACTACCGAAGCCTCCCCCGAAGCTACCCCGCCATCTCAGCGCAGAAGCAGCGTGGCTTCCACAGAGCTGCTTCAGCTGCAGCTTGCCTTGACGTCTCCTGCCAGCTATCCTGTGGATGCTAAAACGGAGTCTCAAAATTGCCACCTTATGACGCAATGGATGAATTTGAAGGTCAAGGCGGCTGTTGGCTCTGTTTATCCTACTGAACCCGGCGCAACTTTTCACTGCATGCCGATTCCAGAAGGATATGCTAGGGTGATGGTGGATGAGATAACGGAGGGATTTGAGGACCTCCAGCTTGACCACCCTACCGGTGAAGGGGAGACTCGGCTGGGGTCTGCTCTGAAGACTCCATGCCTATGGCTGAAGGACCTCATCAACCTTCCGAACTGGACGCCTCCGCCTCCTCCTCCTCCTCCGGCGAGTCAGGGCACTCCGCCTCCTCCATCGCCTCCTCCTCCGGCGAGTGACGATCAGGGCCCTCGGCTGGCTCCTTCTCCGGCGCGTGGCGGCACTCCGCCTACGTCTCCGCCTGCGCCGACGCGCCCGAGCAGCCAACCTCCTCCTTCTCCGCCTCGTCAGCAAGGGCAGAAGAGACCTGCCGCCGCTGCAGCTGCTCCGGCGGGTCGTAGTCCTTCTTCTTCGCCTCTTAAGCAAGTAAAGAAGACAACCGCTTCGTCTGCTCGATCGGCGTCTAGCAGTACAACCAGAGGCGGGAGGACATACAGATTCGGTCCTTCTCTGAAGACTCCAGAGAAGTTACCATACGAGAGGACCCAGGAGGAGAACGCCGAGATCGTGCGAGAAGAAGTGAGGAAATTCTTTGAAGGGGTGAAAGCAAAGAAACATCCACCTCCGGAGGAGAAGGTAGATGGGGTGAAAGTGAAGCGCACTCTGGCTGCCCTGACAAAACCACCAAAGTCTGATCCGCCGAAAGGAAACTATGAGCGCATTATTGGAAAGGAATTTGCCGAAGCGGAGCGGTCGGGAAGTACTGTCAGTGATGAAAGGCTGAAAAAACGACGAGCTGGGAAACAAATTGCCCAGCTCGGCAAATAAGCGAAGCAATCATGCCCCCCGCTCAAGGTGCCTAGCCACAACGTCGCTAATGATCCGAGGATGGTGCCCGGTTATAGCAATCTTGCAGATTACCTGCCCGACGAAGTACATTATGGACCCATGGAGATGCAGATGCAAAGATACGAGTACGGGAAGCCTCTCGTCAAAGATGAAAGATCTCTATCAGTGATGATGTGAAGATTGCATGATTGGTACTTGAAAATCTACAGAGACTCTGGGGGAGTAGTACTTTGTATGTGAAAGTTAAAAAGGAGCATGACCTCGTTGGAATTGATCTGTTGCCTGTTCCATTTGAGGAGTTCTATCAGTTTTTCAATCAATTGGCCCTCGATAAAACAACGTTCGCCTGCTACTGTCTGTAAGTAGTACTACTTCTGTCATTAAGTTTCTCTATATAGCTTAGCTCTTTCATTGCATGTATTTATAATCATCCTCACTATATTATGCAGATTGAAGATCGTCGAATTGAAGAAAAGACAAGTCGGTGATATTGGGTTCATTAACACATATCTAATAGATGCAATTCAGGTTAAACTTCATGCCGCAGCTACCGAGGCCAACTTGCTACAATCGTTCGTAATAAATCAAAACAAAGATATAATACTCTTTCCTTACAACTTCAAGTGAGTGTTACTGTCTTGTGCGTATTCGGTTCCCTTATATATTACTCAAGGTTATAGTAATGTAATTCATGAGTTATGCATGCGTGTGCAGTTTCCACTATATTCTCCTAGAGATTAAGCTTGAGCAGGGACTAGTAACCGTCTTAGACTCAAAACGAAAAGATCCCCAGGACTATGCAGACATGACTGAAATCCTCAAGAAGTAAGTTAAATCGATCATTATCCACCATATCAGCAACTTTGTTCATTTCCTGATATCAAGTAATTGTTTTCTTTGTCCGGCAGGGTTTGGAGAAAATTCACCAAAAAAGTTCCGGGACTGCCGAAGGAGCTGGAATTTAGACACCCGAAAGTAAGTACTATAGTAGCATGTTCCGCGCATCTCCTAGTGATTCAAGCGCTAGTTTCATCAATACCATTTAGCATTCTTGCTTATCAGTTTGATTGACCTCTATTTCTTGTAAAGTGGTTGTGGCAGGAACAAGGGAATGATTTCTGTGGATACTACATCTGCGAGTCCATCTGCCACACGACGTGTGAGCGGGGCGGGTACTCTAACGAACAATATGAAGTACGTAAATAACAATATTCACAATTTTATTTTATTACCATCATTTGTGTTGAGTTTCATTCATTCATATATATATATGTATTGACCCCCTTCTTCAAATTAGATGTTTCGGAAGCGGGATGAACTCCTAGCACCAGCTCGCATGCGAGCAATTCAAGAGGAATTGGCGGCATTCTTTCTTGACCACGTGATCCCTGAAGACAGAGAATTCTATGTGAACCCCTGAGTCCGTATGATTATATTTGTAAGAGATAATTATTGTATATATGTAGCCGGTAGTGTCAGATAGATATACGAGAACTTGTTGTTCGACCAATCTCTCGGAGAAGGAGAGGTGGTCGATATCACTTCTCTCTGTATGCATATATGTTCATGACGATCTTCTGTTTCCTTCGTTTGCTTTACTAGCTAGCCAGCGTGTCTAGTCCTCTCTATACGTATGTGTAGTACGTAGCGTCGACCAAGCACGCACATAAGAGAGGAAACTTCTCTATATTAATTATAGCTAGCTAACACAATATATGAAACACCTAAATTAACCCCCCAAAACCCCCACCCCCCCTTTCAAAAAAAAACAAAAACCCTAGCCACAGAAAAGCTGACGCGTGGATGCCTATTGGTCCCGGTTGGTGCCACCAACCGGGACCAAAGGGTCTACTGACTGGGCTCTGCGCACTGCCCACGTGGAGGGGCTTTAGTCCCGGTTCTGGATTGAACCGGGACTAAAGGGGGGAGGTATTAGTACCGACACTTTAGTCCCGGTTCAGGAACCGGGAATAAAGGCCCTTACGAACCGGGACTATAGGCCCTTTTTCTACCAGTGTGATAGCGCGGTGAACAAGGCAATCGGACTATACTGCTTTAACACTTTCACTTAGCCATAGGAGTTTGACAGTGGGGCTACTATGTAGCTCCTGGTACGTCCGCGCTTGTCCGAATACGGTGCGCGTACGTACATGACCGAGAAACCGGTCCTTCGTTAATGCAGAGGAATCACAAAGATTCCGCTGAGTCCTCGAGTGGTTGACCAGTCTCGCGCTTTATCATGACAGTCAGTTTTTGGCTTTCTCTACTAACTGCTCATCCAGATGAACCAGGGCACAATTGCAGTAGTTCTCCCGGTGCCACCTTAGCTGATAGAGCGGAACGTAAGGTAGCAAAACATGGGAGCCGGGAAAACCCAACTATTGACCAAAGACATGATTCGGAGCTGATGCCTATAAGGCCAAACTCGTGACGTCGAACACTCCCTAAGGTATTCGGTCTTTACAACGTATACTGGGCTGAGTAACGCCCTTGATAATAAGCCCTGAATTTCTAGGTACGTGCATTAATCTGACGTGACAAAATGTCAATAACGCCAGCATCCCTCTTGGTTATGTTAGGTATCCCGAAGGTGTGAAGCAACAGGAGACAGTAAAAAAGGTTTACACAGGGTCTTAATCTTAAGAAACCTTTGAACGGGGCCCTGCTACACGTCTGCGCCTCTGTCTCCGTTGTGCCGTATCCTGGAAGGGTGTAGCACGATGATCATCTGTAAGAGAGGAAGGCCCACGTGAAAGTTTTCGTGCGAAAAATTGGTTATTCTCAATAAACCATTAAAATTCAGTCTAAATAAGATCAAGCTGAACTATAGTCCTTTTTACGTGTGGGAAGCCCCTAGCACCACCTATAGGGGTATATCCATCAACCCGGTTTTAAGTTTATCTGAGCTTTTATAGCTAGTGATTCGCCGGACTCATCTAGCCGTGTCCGCGGTCTTGACGACCGATCATTTATTCTTCTTGGAGAGGGCGTTCAGTGTTCGGCTACTAAAGCCGCCGCACGTTCTTCCGCACGTAAGGAACGTTCTATGTTTCCGCTAACTGTGATGATGCCACGTGGACCGGGCATCTTGAGCTTAAGGTAAGAGTAATGCGGTATTGCATTAAAACGAGCGAAGGTCGTTCTTCTGAGTAGCGCTTGATAGCCGCTTCAGAATGGAGCGATGTCAAAGGTTAACTTTTCACTTCGGAAGTTGTCGGGAGAACCGAATACAACCTCTAGTACTTAAGAGCCCATGCAACAGGCCTCTGAGCCTAGTGTTACTCCTTTAAAGGTAGTATTGCTTTGGCTGATTCTTGTCGGGTCTATCCCCATTTTGCGGACTGTGTCCTGATATATCAGATTAAGACTACTGTCGCCGTCCATAAGGACTCTGGTGAGATGGTATCCGTCAATTATTGGGTCTAGTACCAAGGCGGCCGATCCTCCATGCCGGATACTAGTTGGGTGATCCCTACGATTAAAGGTGATCGGGCAGGCCAACCAGGGGTTGAACTTGGGGGTGACGGGCTCTATGGAGCATGTGTCTCGGAGTGCGCATTTGCTCCACCTCTTCGTTACGTGAATCATGTTCACTGTTTTGACCTCTGGTGGCAATTTTTTCTGTCCCCCAGTGTTCGGCTGACGAGGCTCATCCTCGTCTTCGCTTGGCGTCTCCCTCCCCTTGTGGTCGGCGTTTAGCCTGCCGGCCAGCTTAAAGACCCAGCAGTCCCTGTTGGTGTGGTTTGCCGGTTTGTTGGAGGTGCCATGAATCTGACATAATCTGTCTAGAATCTTGTTTAGGCTGGATGGTCCATCTATGCAGCCTTTAAATGGCTTTTTCCGTTGACTGGGTCGAGAGCTCCTGAATCCGACGTTTACCGCTGTGCTATCTGGGTTGTCTTCCTTGTTTCGACGCTTGCTTTTATTGCGTCATGGTTTTCCATTGCCATCCCTAACTTCGGATGTGCCTGGGTTGCTGGTGCCGCTACGGGCCAACCAACTATCTTCGCCCGCGCAAAAGCGGGTCATAAGGCTTGTTAGGGCTGCCATTGTCCTCGGTTTCTCCTGGCCGAGGTGTCTGGCGAGCCATTCGTCCAGGACACTGTGTTTGAAAGCCGCTAAGGCTTCGGTGTCCGGGCAGTCGACAATTTGATTCTTCTTAGTGAGGAATTTGTTCCAAAGCTTTCGGGTGACTCTCCGGGCTATTGAATTATATGACTGAGGTCGTCTGCATCTAGAGGTCGGACATAGGTCCCTTGAAAATTAGCCCTAAAAGCATCTTCAAGCTCTTCCCAACTTCCAATTGAGTTTTTGGGGAGGCTCTTTGTAACACCCACGATGCGGCTATATCTTCCACGTGTCGAAGCACGACTTAGAGGCATAACCGCATAGTAGGCATGTCGCAAGAGGGGTAATCTTTACACATCCCATGTACTGAATATGAAAGGGATAAAGAGTTGGCTTACAATCGCCACTTCACACAATACATAAACATAGCATTACATCATCCAGAATACAATCAAGGTCCGACTATGGAACCAAATAAAGAAAGACAACCCCTAATGCAAAAGATCCCCGATCGCCCCGACTAGGCTCCACTACTGAACAACTGGAAACGAAACAAGACTACGATCAAGATCTTCATCGAGCTCCCACTTGAGCTCAGCTGCGTCATCTGCACTGGTATCAACGGCACCTGCAACTAGTTTTGGAAGTAATCTGTGAATCACGGGGACTCAGCAATCTCACACCCTCGCGATCAAGACTATTTAAGCTTATGGGTAGGAAAAGGCAGTGAGGTGGAGCTGCAGCAAGCACTAGCATATATGGTGGCTAACTTACGCAAATGAGAGCGAGAAGAGGAGCAAAGCACAGTTGTGAACTAGAAGTGATCAAGAAGTGATCCTGAAACTACTTACGATCAAACATAACACAAGAACTATGTTCACTTCCCGGACTCTGCCGGAAAGAGACCATCATGGCTACACACGCGGTTGATGCATTTTAATTAAGTTAAGTGTCAACTTTTCTACAACCGGACATTAACAAATTCCCATCTGCCCATAACCGTAGGCACGGCTTTCGAAAGTTCAAAACCCTGCAGGGGTGTCCCACCTTAGCCCACCACAAGCTCTCACGATCAATGAAGTATATTCCTTCTCCCAGGAAGACCCGATCAGACTCGGAATCCCGGTTACAAGACATTTCGACAATGGTAAAACAAGACCAGCAAGACCGCCTGATGCACCGACATCCTGATAGGAGCTGCACATATCTCGTTCTCAGGGCAACACCGGATGAACACTACGTACAGCTAAAACCAGCCCTCAAGTTTCCCCGAGGTGGCGCCGCAAGTGGCTCTGTTTCGGACAAACACTTAGAGAAGCACTGGCCCGGGGGGGGTTAAAATAAAGATGACCCTTGAGTCTGCAGAACCCAAGGGAAGGTGGTAGGTTGTTAGTGCAAATGTAAAACCAATGTTGGGCCTTGCTGGAGGAGTTTTATTCAAAGTGAACTGTCAAGGGGTTCCCATTATAACCCAACCGCGTAAGGAACGCAAAATCAAGGAACATAACACCGGTATGACGGAAACTAGGGAGGGAAGAGTGGAACAAAACACCAGGCATAAGGCCGAGCCTTCCACCCTTTACCAAGTGTATAGATGCATTAATTAAAATAAGAGATATTGTGATATCCCATCAATAACCATGTTCCAACATGGAACAAACTTCAATCTTCACCTGCAACTAGTAACGCTATAAGAGGGGCTGAGCAAAGCGGTAACATAGCCAAACAACGGTTTGCTAGGAAAGGTGGGTTAGAGGCTTGACATGGCAATATGGGAGGCATGATATAGCAAGTGGTAGGTATCGCAGCATAGCAAAAGAGCGAGCAACAAGCAAGGAAAGATAGAAGTGATTTTGAGGGTATGGTCATCTTGCCTGCAAAGTTCTCCGAGTTGACGAAAGCTTGATCCTCATAAACGTACTCAACGGGTTCCTCGATCACGAACTCGTCTCCCAGCTCTACCCAAGGCAAGAACACAAGCAAAGGAAACCACAATCAACCACGATGCAATGCGCAAGCAACATGATGCAAAACATGGCATGATATGCGGGATGTGATATGCAATGCATATGCGTGCTACGGAAGAAAAGATTGAACCAGGCCTCAACTTGGCAATCCAAGAGTGCCGCTGGAAAGATGAGATGATTTCGGTCGAAATCGATATAAAGATCACCGGAATCAGATGCACGGTTTGCAAATGGCAAGCAAAACAATAATGGCACAATGCGATTACCAGCACGCTGCCATCTAGAATGCAACAATAAACTAAGCTACTGCACTCCAACATAGCAACAAAGCACATGGCAGTGATCTACTCAAGATGCTTGACAAAATATGAACACTGAGCTACGGCTAAATCAGAAAATAGCATGTTCGAACAAGCATGGCAAAGGTGCAAAAGATATCAACATCACAGACTTAGTGAAAATAATAACATGTCAGGAATTAACATCAGGAAGCAATGTTTAGAGCAAGACATCAACATGCTACATGAACAGAACATAGCAAAACAAGGCATGTCATGAATCTACTCAAAGCATATAACAAAATTCCCTTACTGACCATAAGCCAAAAAGGATGAGAAGATATGATTGCACCCATGTAAACATAGCAAGTTTCGTTAACAGATTCAGACTTAGCAGAAAACTAGACATGGCATAATTAGAATTATGAAGGCATGTTTGCGAGCTCGATGCACTCAACACAAGGCATTGCATGACAAACTAAGCATACTACCAGCAAGAAGACATGATCAAGAAGCTAACCATGGCAAGAACAATCTCATAGCATGCATGGATCAACTACAACAACCTTGGCAAAATTGATTAACACGTAAACAATCTCCCAGGAACGTTTTATAGCAAAAGTAGAGCAAGATTGAGTCATGCTAGGGCACTCCATAAATGCAAACAGGAGCATGGATGGATAGAGCATAACCATATGTCAAAAACGTCCTTACTGAATATACTCAAAAGAAGCATGGATCTCTCTGTAGCAACATGAATACATGGCATAAAAATAATAGCAATAAAATGACTTAGTGAAATTCTAAGTCTCTGAAATCAGCAATATCACGAGGGCTACTTTGCATGCTTGTGCTAGTCACCACATTGATCACAAAAATACATGTAATACACCCCTGTAAAGATGGCATGGCAAAGCCCAAAACACATGTAGAGCTCAAGACCATATGCAGCACACAATAATCATGGCAAAAATGACAAATGCTCAAAATCAGATAAGAATCAGCCCCCAACACTCTTGCATCAACAATTTGGGCATCAAGATGGACTCAAACAAGCATGGCACAATGGAACAAAATGAACAGTACATCCAGATGAACAATTTGATATATCTTGCATGCAAAGCGGAGCTATGGATGAGGAGTTATGATGCGATGAACATGTCCTAAAAATAACACAGATCTTGGGACTTAGAAGAAAATCAACCTTCGGAAAGTCGACTCAGGATGGAGACATGCGGGACGAGGAGATCCAGGACGTGGGCGCGATGTTTGGTTGGTGGAGCGGGTGGATCTCGTCAACCCGACGGGATCCGGCGTGGGACGAGCTCCGGCGAGCGGCGCGGCGGACGGAGGCGACGGTGGCGGAGGCCGGCGACGACGAGGCGGATGGAGGCGGCGACGTGGAGGCGGTGGCGGAGCGGGGTCGCGGGCGGCACGAAGAGGCTCGTCCGGTGGGCGAGAGAAGGCGCGGGCGGTGGTAGACGGCGGCGGGGTCCTGCCGGCGAGCGGGGGGAAGGCGAGGCGGCGGTCGGCGGTTGGCGGCGGTGGCGAACAGTGGACGCGGGCGGCACAGACCTCGGGCGGCGGCGCGAGGCACGGGCCGGGGCGGGCCGGCCTCGGGCCCCGGCTGTCGGCGTTCTGGGAATGGGGGTCCCCAGACTTGCCTGCTTGCGGCCTGCGGCGTGGCTCAAAGGGGGCCCATCACGGCCCGGCTTCATCGACGCAGACCCAAGACCCTCGCGAGGGGACAAGCCTCGGAGGGCGGACGACACGGAGCTTCCTCAGGCACGGCCACATCAGGCTGGCTCGCGAGGAGGCGGAGAGATCAAGGCGGGGTACCCCACGAGGTACCCGTGATGCAAGCCATGACGACCAAGGGCGCCCGGCGGGCAGCAGCTCGCGCATTGTCCTCCTTTCGTCTATGGTGCAAAGGGAGCAAGCGCAAGCGAGAGCATCAAGCAAAGGCACTCGTTTTGGTGCAACGAGACCAAGACCAGTCCAACGGCAGGGAGGAAGTCATTGTGGAGCCCAAGCCAGCGTCACCACCAGACTCTTTGGCAGGCGAGGACTAACTTTAGTCAGGATAAGTGTACCAGATGTTCCCCTTCGAAATGGCCAATTGTTGGCGCCCTTCCCGCTCAATATTTGGGAAGAGGCCCAGGGCCTTTGCCTATAAATAGGACTAGCCACCCACAGGGTAGGAGGAGGAAAATCGGATCGAGTAACATCACAGAGAGAGAGAGAGAAGGGTGACTGAACTCCACCTAGCAGTTCATCCCCACAGCCAAGAACAGACCCTCGCGAGGCTGTTCTTCCTTGTATTGCTCATCATCATCAGCCCAAGAGGCAATCCACCATACCACACACTGGAGTAGGGTGTTACAACACGATGGTGGCCTGAACCAGTATAAACCCTGTGTCTCTTGTGCTGTTCTTCCCATAGCTTAGATCTCAGCGAGGCGGAGGGGTGCAGGTAGGTAGAAGGCGAAATCTCCGCGCGCACCCCAGTGTTCCAACCTCAAGGGTCTGCCGGAACCCGAAATCCGACATTTGGCATGCCAGGTAGGGGTGCGCCGGAATTCGTCTCCCACCACCCCGTTCTCCTCCGACCATCGCGTCCATGTCTGACGCTCGTCGGGCCCGCGCCGAGCGCCGGCCGCTCTCACTTCCTGTCGGCGGGTGTCCTCGCCGTTCCCCGTCACCTGCCGTCAACGCCACCACCGGCCCGGCGGGGGACGAGCAGCAATTGTCGTCTCAGCATCCGTCCGTGCGGCAAGACGGCCGCACCGCTACTCCCTCGCTCACCCCAGCTGATTCTTCGTCCCGCGCGCTCCGCGCACCCATGGAGGCTCGAGCTGCGCTCATCGCGGCAAACGAGCTCCTGCGCTACCGTCTCGTCGATGAAGTCTACGAAGAATGGCTCGACCGTGTCGCCGAGCTCATCCACGCCGCAGGGGGCTCGCCTGCGCCGTCCGTTCCGCAGCACCGCACCCCGCCCCGCGCGGGCGATGAAGCTTCGGCGGCGCCCCGGCCGCCTCCTCCTCACGAAGGCGCCATGGCTCCAAGGCGCGTGGCCCCTGGGCGGAACCCGCTCCGTCAGGTGCCAGCGCGGCAAGAGCAGAGCTGCCAAGAAGTCCCTCGCCCGCAAGAAGCTGCCCGGGCGCTCCCTGCTCCAGCACGTCGCGACCATGCTCCTACTCCCGCGCGTTAGGACTCCGCGCTGCTCCCAGCTGCAGCGCAAGACCAAGCTCTTCGTCACCCAAGGCCTCCCGTGGCCACAACAGGCTGCCGTGCATTCACCGCCGAGCTACGCAGCGTCGTGTGGCCTGGCAAGTTCAAGCTAGACCTGCCTCCTCGTTACGACGGCACAGCCGACCCTCCGGAGTTTCTCCAGCTCTATGAGCTGGGCATCGAAGCTGCCAACGGAGACGAGAAGGTCATGGCGAACTGGTTTCCCATGGTGCTCAAGGACGGGGCCCGCAGCTGGCTCCTGAACCTGGCCCCAGGCACGATATCCTCCTGGGACGAGATGCGCACCCGCTTCATCGCCAACTTCCAAGGTACTCGTGACCGGCCACCCGCCGTGAGCAACATGCGCCGCATCAAGCAACAAACCGGAGAGACCCTGCAGAAGTACATCTAGCGCTTCAACAATGCACGCCTCAAGATTCCCAAGGTGACCGAGGAGGCCATCATCTCAGCCTTCTCCGACGGCGTGCACGATGTCAAGATGAAGGAGGAGCTGGCGATGCATGAAGACCTATGCACTTCCTTGGAGCTGTTCAACTTGGCAACCAAGTGCGCCAGGGCTGAGGAAGGGCGTCTCTCCCTCCTCGAGCTGCCTGCTGCAGACCCAGAAGAGAAGAAGCCCAAGGCCAAGGATGTGAAGCGCAAGGGGGCTGCCGTGCTCGCGGCAGAACCAGACACCAAGCGGGGCAGAGATTTATCCCGAACCTCCCAAGGGCAGTCGGTACTGTGTGTACCACGACCTCCACACCCACAACACCAATGAATGTCAAGAGCTCCGAGCCATGTGAGAAGGAAGGATCGGCCGTCGCCCCGACCGCCGTGACCGGGGCTACGGTCAAGGAGGAGGAAGGAACGCAGGACGCTGGGAAGATCGCGCTGGCAAGATCCGCCTCGCGAGGGAGACTGGAGGGATCAGCCTCGCGAGGATCGCCTGCAAGGCAACGCAGGCCTCCCTCCGCTGCCGCCGCAGCCAAGGAGAAACGAGGACCGCCATCAGGACGAGGGGGCTGGGGGCTTCCAAGAGCCGTGCGCAGTCGCCTGCATCCTGGGCGGGGCTCAAGCCCCAGCCTCTCAACGCATCTTCAAGCAGTTCGCCCGCGAAGTAAATGCAGTCCTCCCCAAGCTGGAAGCCATGCGCCCTCTCAGGTGGTCGGCGTGCGCCATCATGTTCAGCTCAGCAGATCAGCTCAAGTGTGCAGCTATAGCCAGTGTCCTCCCGATGCTTTGTTCCGCAATCATCAACAACGTGGTGGTCACCAGGACCCTCATCGACGGCGGGGCAGGGCTCAACGTCCTCTTCATGGAAACATTCAACAATCTCCAAGTGCCCTACAACCAGCTTCAGCCGACCAAGCATTTCTCCGGAGTCACCGACGGCTCCACGGTACCGATTGGGCAGGTCCGCCTCCTAGTCACCTTCGGGACACGCGACAACTATCGCATCGAGCTCATCGACTTCGACGTCGCTCACATTCGCCTGCCGTACAACGCCATCCTTGGGTACCCAGCACTGGGCAAGTTCATGGCCGTAACTCACCACGGCTACAATGTCCTCAAGATGCCAGGAAGTGGCAGAGTCATCACGGTGCCCTCTGAAGAGAAGGACGCGGTGTGTTCCCTGGAACAAGCCTTTCAGGCCGCGTCACTGGAAGACCCGGATCGCGGAAGCAGGAGGCTTCCTGAGACCGCCCCCAAGAAGAAGAAGACATCATCCGGCCCGGCCCCTCAGGAGGCAGGCCCCTCAGGGCCTGCGCCTTCCCAGGGGGAACCTCCTTCCGTCGCATAGGAAAGCGCGCCCGGCGCCCTCCTCAGGCAGGGCTCGGGGGCTCTCCCCTGGAGGGCCATCGACCTGGCTAAGGTCACGAGGGAGGCGCTTGGGCACCACATGGAGGTGTGTTTCGAAGCACGTTTCCCTCAGGAAGTAGTAAAGCAAGGAGAGCCAGACCCTCAAGAGTCATGAGAGGCGGCCGCCGCCTACCAGCTCTGGCACCCCATCCAGGCGAGGATGGTGGGCTGCGCGTCTGCATCGACATATACCAGGGCTCAATCGAGTCGCCTCTCTGGAGCGCCTCTGGCCCTCGCGACTGGGGCGCTGCGAAGGTCCACCCCACAGCTACGTTCGCATGCCTTACGGCTTGCCGGACGCGGCTGCCACATACCAGCGCCTCACGAGAGGCATCACGGAGGCTCAAGAGGCCAGGCGTTCCACAGCCCTGGCGGAGATGGAGATGGTCCGCAAGGAACCACCAGCACCTCCAGAGCCTCCCGAGGCCCCTGGGCCTGGGGGCTTGTGAGGATCGGCTTCCGCAACCCACCGAGTCTGCTACACCAACACTCCTTCGTCCTCAACATCATCAGGTGACATCTTTCAAGTTTTACTTCCAGCTGGGAGCACCCCCAAGGATGCATTATTCCCAGGCCGCGTGGGTCCATCCCTGCGGCATGTATCCCTTTTATTTCATGTTGTTTGTCGGATTTCGGGTTCCGGCAGACCCTTAAGGTTCAAACACTGGGGTGCGCACGGAGATTACGCCTTCAACCTCTCCGTCTCACAAGGAACTAAACTACTAAAGAAACTGCGCAAGAGACACAAGATTTATACTGGTTCGGGCCACCGATGTGGTGTAATACCCTACTCCAGTGTGTGGTTTGTGGATTGCCTCCTGGGGCTGGTGATGATGAACAATACAAGGATGAACGACCTCACGAGGTTCTGTTCTTGGCTGGGGTGATGAACTGCTAGGAGGTTCAGTCACCTTTCTCTCTCTCTCTCTCTCACTCTCGTTGATGACCAAGAGCCGACCGAACCCCTTGCTATTTGGGTGGCTAGTCCTATTTATAGAGGCCCTGGTCCTCTCCCCAAATATTGAGCGGGAAGGGATCCAACAATGGCGGGCTAATTTGAAGGGGGACATCTAGTACATCTATCCTGACAAAAGCAGTCTTCGCCTGCCAAAGGCTCTGATGATGACGCCGCGCTGGGCTCCATGGTGACCTCCGTCTCGTAGTCCGCCTGGTCCTGGTCTCGTTGCACCGAAGTGGCACCCTTTGCCTGATGCCTCGGTACTCCGCGGCTGCGCTTGTCCCCTTTGCACCAAAGAGGAAAGAAGGACGCTGCGCGCGCTGGCACCCGCCTGGTGCCCTGAGTCGTCATGGCTTACGTCATGGGAACCTCGCGAGGTACCCTGCCTTGATGTCTCCGCCTCCTCGCGAGCCAGCCTGATGAGGCTGCACCTGAGGATGCGCCGTGTCGTCCGCCTCGCAAGGCTTGGCCCCTCCGCGAGGGTCTTGAGTCTTGTGTTGATGAAGATGGGCCGCGCTGGGCCCCCACTTGAGCCACGCCGCAGGCCGCAGGCAGGCAAGTCTGGGGACCCCCATTCCCAGAACGCCGACAATAGCACCCGGGCCCCAGGCGCGCCTGGACTTGGCCGTGCCGAGAGGCGAAAGGGCAAGGGCGAAGCGCCGTGGGCCCTAACAGCCTGCGGCCTTGCACCCTGCGTGGCAGTTTACTGGACGTGGGTGCCTTAGCAACTGCGCGGGTTGATAAGGGAGCGGCATCTGCCCAGACCTCGCCCTTTCTTTCTCCGGTTACTACTCAGATCCCCTTTCTTGTGCCTCCCCTTTCTTCCTCCAAACTTCCAGATCTACTCCGGTTGCGCGACCTAGGAAGCCATGGCGCCTCGCCAGCCTCCGGCCGAAGCTTGGTATTCCCCTGCTCTGGACCCACCGACTGTGTCCAAGGCTAGCCTTGCCCGGCTGCGCCGGATGGCGGCAGCGCAGGGCCTCGACGGGATGGAGGTGTTCAAGGTCGGCTCCGCCACCCCTAAAGGTCGAGGGAGCACCTTTTACCCTCTCTTTGTAAGCTCCATTGCAGCAGGCTTGGTGCCTCCCTTCTCCGAGTTCTTCTTCTCTGTCCTCCGCCATTACAACTTGCAGGCTCTGCATCTCCACCCCAACTCTGTCTTTCTCTTGGCGATCTTCGCTTACTACTGCGAGGCCCACGTAGTGGTGCAGCCCTCGGTGGCCTTGCTGCGCCACTACTTCTACCTCCGGACCTCTGGCAGTTCTCCTTCCGCGTGCGCGAGCTTCATTGCGCATGGCAGCACCATTGCCATCTCGAGTCCCGGGAAGAGGGCTGATGGCTTCCGGAGCAAGTGGGTCTTGGTTGACGCAGGGCGCGTCCACCCTCGGCTGATCTTGCCCACGGAGCAGGCCGTGAGCGCCGGTGACTGGTGCCGAGCGGAGCTCACGGATCCCCGCGCGAGACCGGTGTTGGAGAAGATGGGCACAGACTTGAGGCCGGCCTACATGGTGACGGCGAAGTTGACTGGTGCGTCACTGCTGAGGGAGTTCCTGGAGCAGCAGCTGGCTCCACTCCGGCGGTACTCTCCTCCAATATGGAGGCCTCATCTGAGCCCCGAAGCTGTGGACGAAGAGGATGTGGACGCGGTTCTTCAATCTCTGGTCGGGGGCGTGGTGGCAACGTTGGAGGGCGCTCCCAAGCCCTTGTTCCTTCGCGAAGACTGGAAGCAGGTGGTGAAGTCCATGCCCGTTTTCAACGGGGACGGGCTCGTGCCCGTGGCGTCTTCTGGAGGACTGGTGGACGTGCCCTCCGGCGACTCCAGCGAGGAGGAGGGCGAAGAGGAGCGGGGAGAGGGGCCCGACTCTGGGGCGACCGACGGGGAGTCGAGGGCTCCCCTCCCCCGGCGCTCGCCCCGTACCCTCCGCCTCTCGCCGAGCGATGATGATGATGATGATGACGTGCTGGGTAGCGGGAGCTCTCCCTCGATCCCGAAGAAGGACAGGACTGGGCTGATCCCCCGCAGGTCTGCCCCTACTCCGAGGCAGCCCGCAGTCGCGCCTTCTGCTTCCAAGGTCGACCCTTCCAGCCGGCTGTCAGGCTTCAAGTTGGGCCGGAAGCTGCCCGAGCTCACCGGCAACGACCCATAAGCGCTTGATCCCTATTCTTTTGTTTCTCGTTCCGCCGACGAGGCTTAATGATTGCTTCTCTTGAGTAGGCGGGCGCCCATGGCGAAGAAGCCGAAGCGGGCTCCTGAGGCTCCATCCGTGGCAGCACCTCCGCCTGCGGAGGGGGGTGACCGCGGCGCGCGGGCTTCTCCTGTCCAGTCGCCCTCAGGAGGTCTGGCCATGCTGGCAGGGGTGAGCTCAGCCCCCATGGCCCAAGCAACTCCTGAAGTGCGCTTGTCTGGTGCTGCTGCTACGGCCGTGGAAACGCAGCGGACTATGCCTCGGGACACGGCGGCCTCACCACCGCTACCTTCTCCTACCGTTCTCCTGACCGTTGCTTCCTCAGCTCCTCCTGTTGTCTTGGAGCGCACCGATGTTCCTCCGCCTTCTTCTTCCATCCTGGAGCATGCCGTTGCTGAGCTGGACCGGCTGCGGCAGGATCTTCTCGGCGCCGACCCTCGCCTGGTGGCCGGGCGCCTGGAACTGGCTTCGGGGGTGGATTCGCTCTGACGCTTCGATCTGGGCGGCGCTGGTTCAGGCCACGACGGCCTGTGACGAGGAGAGGCGGGCCGTCTTCGAGGCAAAGGCTGCTGGTGACGCAGCCCTGGGGGAAGTGGTCAAAGTCCGCGATCGCTGCAAGGCGCTGGAGGACGAGCTGCAAGGCTTGCGGGGCCAGCTCGCGGAGGAGGTTCGTCTTCGCCAGGAGCAGGAGAAGGGGGCAAAGGCACGTGAGGCGGCGCTCGAGGACCTGGAGGCCAAGCTCAAGAAGCGTCGCGACCACCTTGGCGCGTTGAAGAAGGAGCTGGAGGTGACGAAGGCCGAGCTAGACGCCAAGGCTCAGGTCCTCGTCGAGGATCGCGTGGCCTTCGCAGACATGGAGAAGGACGCCCGCGCCTCGCTGAAGATGCTTTATGAGAGCGGCCTGGACAGCCCGCTAGCTGGTGACGAGGACGGCCCCGCCAAGCTGCTTCCCTTCCTGGTTAAGGCTCATGGGGACGTCGCCCTTGGCATCGGCCCGGCGGCCGAGGCCGAGGCGCACGTCCTGTCTTCTGCTGCGCTGACGCGGGTCTTCGCCCACATCTACCTCCGCGATCCCAACGCCGATCTCGACGGCCTGCTGGAACCGGTGAGCGGCGAGGGTGCTGCCGCTGCTGTCGAAGCCGTGAAGGGGCGCGCGGAGGCGTTGCTGGAGAAGTTCCGGGCCTTCAGCACCAGGCCGAAGCAAGGCACTGCCGACCCTAGCGTTCCATGAGGCGAAGTCACCGCCGACAAGTGACTCCGCTCCATCCCTGCTCTTCTTTCAGTTCCTGCACATGCATCACGCCTCGGGGAGGCGTTTAAACTTGCGTTTGGTACTACAGCGGCAGTATGGATTGTAATATTTGCTTTTAAATTCCTTGGATTTTATGCTTTTCTTCCCTACTTGCTTGTGTTCTACGCCGGCAGAGCCCGGCCCCGCGCATGCCTCACCCAGCATTAGCCCCGACCGAAAACCAGGACGGGACCAAAGGAGTGAGGGGCCACGTGACAAGTTAGGCTCCCGAGTCACGATGCTCAGGAGTCCCCCTTGGCGCAGGAACAACAAGTAGGGAAGCGTGATGTAGGTGTATCTTCCGTTCTACGTCTGCAGAGCCCGACTCCGCGCGTACCTCACCCAGCATAGCCTTTCGGAACTAAGGAGTGAGGGGCTACGGAGCCAGTTAGGCTCCTGAGTCGCGATGCTCAGGAGTCCCCCTTGACGCACGAACAGCGGGTGATGAGGCAAGATGTAAGCGTGGCTACCGTTCTACGTCTGCAAAGCGCGACCCCCCGCGTACCTCACCCAGCATAGCCTTTCGGAACTAAGGAGTGAGGGGCTACGGGACCAGTTAGGCCCCTGGGTAGCGATGCCCAGGGGTCCCCCTTGACACGCAAACGGCCTTCATACCTTGGCTCTGCTCGGGGAGAGATGCGCGGCGAACCAGGCCCGAGGGGCCTGGCTGGGCGGCATACGTCTGGGCATGACCCAGCCATAGCCCCCGTGCCCAGCCCCCTCGCGTGGCACTCCCGAGAGGAGGCGTTCCGATGGGGCCAGCCACTGAGCTCTGGGCTCCCTGAGGTTAATGCAGCCCGGAAGCCACCCTCAGTTGTTTATCACCAGCGCGGAGCATAGCGCTTCCGTATGTGTACGGGCATAGCCGCTCCTCGGCAGTGTCGTCAGCCAGCATGGAGCATGGTGCTTCCACTGGTACGTGGGAGAGGGCTCCCCTCTGGGAGGAGCCCCTGGGGTGTATACAGCCCCGCCCTGACACGTGGCTGGCACGGTAGAGCAAGGTGAGGTGTATCTGGGCACCCGTGAGCCAGCGCGGGACTCACGAGGC